>NC_138905.1:34358061-34763061 GCF_965231255.1 Vanellus vanellus | reverse complement strand
AAGTTTCTCAAAAGTACATCCAGTTGGATTTTGAGTATCTAAGAGGATAGAGATTGCACTGCCTCTTCAGGGAGCTTGTTCCCATGTTCAGTCAACTCCTGTGACTATTTTTTTTTAATCATGATATCTAATTGGAATTTCCCTTGCTGCACCCTCTGCTCATTTCCCCTCACCCCTTTCACTATGCTCTCCAAGAAGAGTTTGTCTCTGTCTTCACTACAACCCCCAATTGGGTAGCTGAAGACAGCAGGAGGGTTTCTACAGCCAGTATCAAAACTCTTTTGTTTAGAACTAAAACTAGGGAATTTCTCCCTATTGACTGGTTTTTGAAGAACAGACAAAATTAACAGATTCTTATCAGAAATAATTCCTTCCGCTATTACGAAGCTAAAACAATGCAAACCAAAACCAAGACAATACTCAGCTTGTAAATTCTTGGAAAAAAACAGAAGCAGCATGCATGGTGATTACTGGCACAGCAAGTAACTACTACTATTCCTGCGTCATAAAGAACATTTCCTACTTAGTATCACAAGTCAGTATTGGTCTATTTACTTACTGAAGGACCTTCTACAAGTGAGAGGAAAGCTGAGTCATTTATTAGAGTTAACTCAAGTTTGGAGGGGAAAGCAACAGAGAGGCAGCAAGTATGGAATGCAACTGAGTGTCACTCCAAAACTTAAGAAAACGTTCATAAGAGCTTATTTACCCCTTTCTCAAGTTGAGATAAAAGGATACTGACAATGGGAAGTTGCTTACAGAAGAATTAATTTTTAGAGTCATGCAATACTGCCTTCAGGAGGAAAATGGACAAACCCACAGCAAAGGCTTCTCTCATCTGTCTCTAAAAATTTAACCCGTCAAATTTACCAGACACATTTCAAAAATCTGGATCACAAATATTGTCTCAGGTAAGATGGTGCTAAGCACTTGTATGTGAACTAAACAGTGCTGAACTGACAGAGAAATTGTAGTGTCAATACACTTACTGGTTTTTTTAAAGGATAGGTAAAGCCTACCTACTGTTTCTGTTCTTTTCAGTACCAAACAACATTGCCCATTATTATGGTATTAGAATACCATTATTATGGTATTAGAAGAATCATATGATGCTTACCTGCGACCACATTCCGAATATTTACCAATATTTTTTAATATTAAGGCAGCTGTTAATCGGATGTGTTTAGTTATTGGTCCCTCTTTTTCATCCTATGAAAGTAAAGAGAAAAAAGAAGTGTGAAAGCTCCATAGTAGCAGGCAACAACTAATATCTAATACTTGAGTCAAACAATACTAACTGTGAAATCTCTGAAGACAAGGTTTCTTGATCCCCTCCTTAATGCCATTAGGGCAGCACTTGGATGATTCACAATGGCCTTCTGTGCTCTGGGAGTAGAGGCAGTACTCCCTGCGGCTGGCTGCCTACATTAGTAAAGAAAGAATTAATAAAAATAAGCTTTGCTCCACTTTCTAGAAGATTAACAACTCTGAAAATTTATTTTGACAATTTTTCACCTATCTGAACAGAGAGACAAAGATCCATTAATACTTGGTGCTGATACGTGATTTGCCCTTTGTTTCCACAGAGAGAAACCTGACTGCAAAGCCTTCAGAGAGTCATAGGCTGTATTTTATGTGAAAAAACACTTCTCTTGAAGCAGTACTGCTCAACACCCATGACACTTGTGATGGAAAAGTAGTATATTGTACTAATGACACAGCCACTTCCTGAAGTGTACCTATTTAAAGGAATGTTTTATCAGATGGGATTTAACAGGAACTGTGATAGCAGCTATGCAAATGTCATCTGAGACTTGGCCACAGAATGTCCTTAAATATAGCTATTCTACTCATCAGGACCATTAGACACTACGACAATATAAAATACATATTAACTGTGGTTAGTGAGGAGTAATATAAAGTAACATGATTTAAGTTATGATCTAAGACATAAAACATCTAATTGTTAAATCAGATCAAACATTTGTAAAACCTATTACCTGTTACTGCAGCTTTCAGACTGAGATTAATAAATTAAGCAGTGTACTTTATAAAGCTGGTACAAATAACAAACATAGCAGAAGCAAATTCTCCATTTTCAGTATTAACACTGAAGTCAAAGCCTTTTCATGTAAAACTTTGAAATTACTCATACAATCAGAGTTTAGAATGTATAAATATGCAACTTCACATAACGAGTAAGACTCATAACTTCACCTCAAAGGGAAGTTTTGCACTATCAACGGTGAAAAGTATCACCACACTTCAATATATTGAACAATATAATTATGAAGTCTTTTAATATCCTAGTAGAACCTAATAAGAACATCTCAATATACTAGAAATGTACAGTAGTGCTTACTTGCCAAGATAGCATAAATCAAATGTAGACGTTCAATTATTTAAAATTAAATTTAGCCTGTACGAGTATTATATAGGCATAAATAAAACTTGAATTCTCTATTCAGAGAGACTTTCTTCATAATCTGAAATTCTAACAATGAAACTTAGTTAAAACTTAGAAAAAGGGTTCATAAGAGAGGTCTTAAACCACAAAACAAAAAAATTAAGAAGTAGTAACAGACAGACTCCTCCGTAAAAACTTAGCTCATAATCACTCTGTCATTCTTCCCTGAATGGAAACAACAGTTTGAAAACCTTTTTGAAGTAAAGGGAGGATGGGGCTGAATTAAGAAACTCTTAGGCAATGACATATGTTTCTAGGAGACTGAGTACCACAGTAAATGAATTATCATCTTGATTTTTAATTTCAGGAACACTTTGTTTTCCTTATATTGAGAAGAACAAGGATTCATCAAATGGAGGCCGTTCCCAATGTCTCTCTTCAACAGCTATCACACTATATTTTATAAAGTTGAAGTACTATTGCCTCCATTCTAGAAATATTGAAAAAGAGACAGTTGCAATAAATTAGGAAAAATAAAAGATTGTCTTCTCTTTTTGATTTTGGAAAAAAGGAAGTTCATAAAAAGTTATGAGAGATCAAGTGGACTGACTTGTCTGTGGGCAAGTATGTCTCTTAAGAAACATCTAGATTTCTTGAATTTCTTTAATTATATTATCAAACTTCAAATCATACCATTCAGCTTGTGATTTGAAGTTACCTCCTGCCCCACTCCCACAGTGCATGATGAATACTTTTGGTAGCTCATGCTACCACCTTTGCTTCAGTGGCAACAAGGAAAAAAAAAAATAATGTGAATCCAAAAAGATTCAAATGCACAAAGCTACAGTCAACGTACAGTTAATAGCTAGCGCTACCTGACCTTCCAGAATGTAATATTCAGCTACCTCTGAAAACCAGAAGAGGAAGAGTTAATATAATACAACTTTAAAAGCGAAGAAATACAGAATTAAGGTATACAACCAACTCTGTAATGCAGCTTAACTTTACGTACATGGTTCCGTTACAGATTTTTTCAAGTATGTATGGTGTTATGACAGACATAAATGATGATTGACTAGAGGAACAGGCCCTTATTTGTTACACTGTGTTCCACACATTTTACTTCAAGCACCAATAACACTCACTCTATATGCACTCTCTGAGGTAGGTGTAGTTTTACTACATGGTGAGGGATTAAGTGCAGAAAGTTGGCCTGATTGATGCCTAAAAGTTGATGGCTTACACATGCTTCATCTCAGCACCAGTTCTTTAAGTTGTTTCAGTTCCATACAAGAATTTAGTCATATGGACTATCAGTGGTGTGCTGATATATCTGACAAGTTTCTAGGACTCAACAAAAAGTAAATTAAGCCAAAACCTTGTAAGTCAGCTTTCACACATGACCATGTAAAGCCAACTTGAGGTGACCCATTGGAGCTAGCTTAATGTTTGATTTGACAAGACACCGATTCTGGAAAGCAAATTATCAAGTCTTGTCTCCCTCATGTAGCTAGATGCTCTTTTCAGTAGTGCAAATGTAACTCTGCAGCAGTGCTGTAAGATTATATGGGTTACACATTACGTTTAATCAAAATAGTCCCGTTTCTTGATTTCTTCTTCAGTAAAAGAGGAAAGAGAATAAAAAGTAATGGATGCGGAACCTCTATGATTTCATAGAGCAGCTGACCGTATTAGCTGTCATGAGTGCTGACAGAGAAAGGTCTCATCCATTCTTTTTGTTACAGCCCACCTCCTGTACTGGCATTCAACTAACTGTTAGGCAAGTGTACTCCACCCACCCAGCAAACCCACTTCTTTTGATTAATTAGGTTTTTTTAAAAACAGAATTGATTTACCACGCAATCAGACAAAAACTAAAGCTAGTTCTCTCACTGTAAGCAGTGCACAGCCACGAGAAGGAACACGGGATGGCAGGGAGAGTCAAAACATCCTACTCTGAACAGAGTAATGTTCTTATTTCAACTTGTATTCTGAAATCACATCCTTAGTATCTTGTGATATTGCAGTCTCAGTATTTCAGGGGGAACTGGTTATGCATATAAATTCCTACTTTCTGAATCTGACCTAATTAGGGAATTCTGCCCTAAAAGAGGGGATGTACATGTTTTTTCTAGTATGAGTACCTGAGCCAATTTTAAAGAAGCCTGCCTGTGAGGACACAGAGCTACTGGATGTGTTATCTGTGTGATGGAACATTTTTGGAAAGGCAGAGCTGAGATCAAAACATGCTAGTAGATGGCACCAGCCCTAAGGAGGGCACCTTACCAAGTATTTAAGACTACATTACCATCATTCTTCATTTTGCGGTTTTCAGAGGTCTGAATGTTGTTCAGTGTAATGAAACAAGGCACCATAAAGCAATTATAAACAAACTTGGTAGCACAGACTTACATTAAAAAATAAATGGACTCCCAAACTAAATTTCTCAGCTTTCATGCTCAACTTTCTCTGCTGCCTCCAGCAGCTTGGTAGCAATTTAAATAGCCACAGAACAGACTGCAAAAATCTGCCTGGGACCATGTAATTACACCTTCAGCTTGCAACAAAGAGATTCCAGTTAGTTACTAACAAAGACCTACTCTTAATATACTTATAGATGTAACCGAACCCTGAATAACTCCAATATTAACATAACCATCCCCACAACCCCACAGCAATGGGGTTGCGCTCTCCAATATTAATTCCAGATGGTTGAAACCATTTTGGGAAAGAGAGCCAAAGCCAATTCCAGGTAGCAGCACAAAATTAGAAGACTCGGAGGAGTTCATATTTATCTTGTTTGCTTGTTTAAAAGAAAGTTTATTACAACAGTTCCTGGATCAAATCAGCACAAATTTAGACCACAAAACTGGAAGGAATACAGCAAGTTACAAGACTATCTCAGCTGTATGAAAAAGCTGAACTGTACACAATGAATAACTTTCCATTTGGATTACAAGCACTTTCCTGTTACAGTGAAAGTTACAAAATTCTATCCAGTTGGGAAAAATCAGGAGAATATGTTGAGAACAACATTCAAAGAGTATTGACCCATATACTTTAAAAAATTACCTGTTCCCTTTATGATAACTGCAACCACATCTCCCACATCAGAATCTATTCCCTCTTTTGCCCATTTTGTCTTACTTTCACCTGATAAGCCAAGTTATAAATACACGAATTCTTCCAATAATTTCTAATCCTTTTATTTTCACTACTGCTAATGAGGCTCATGTCTCTTACTTATTGGAAGGCTTCTGATTTCCTGCTTGTCCATGTTCATCTTGCTTTAATCCTGCAAGCAAAGCATCTCTGGAACAATGCTTATCCTGTTTGGAGAAAACAGATAGACAGTGAGAAAGGTGTGTGAAAATTTACCATTAAATTCCAACTATTTTCTGAAACAATATGTGAAAGAAAATCTGCACCTGTAAATGGGTAATGAAGGAAAACCTCTGCCGCTGGAAAGGTTCACATCCCTCCCATAAGCACTGCCCTGGGTAGACATCTTTTCCTCCATGTTCAGTTGCTGCGTGATAGAAAACTTGTGATGGTGTTTGAAACCACCTACAAAAAGAGGGGGAGGGGAATTTAAGTTTGATTTTTTTTCCCAGCTAATGGTAAAGCACAGGTATCACAAACATAAGCACATACTAGCTAAACATTTTTATTTTCTGAAATGAGATATGCATTGATAAAATGAAAAGTCAACAAATCTTGAAAGGAAAAACATGTACATATATAACCAGTGAGCTACTAATAAATGGCAATATGGTTTTGCCAAAGCCGACTGAAATATGCTTCTATTTTTCTATTTATACTTTACCAAATAAATAAAGCATGTTAATTCCAACAGATCCATTCTCTGCAACACAAGCAAAATACAGTGATAAACAGCTAAAAAAGCTGAGTTCCGTGTATTCCTTCTCCTGCTTTCCTTCTTTACTGGCAGTCATACTCAGACCTTATTTAAACTTTAACTGGAAAAAGATATGCATACCATTCATCATCCTATTTGCTCTCAATACTGCACGCTTGTCAAAACTGATGGAATAAAAGATTAATTTAAAATTAGTGGTCTTTAGCACCTGAATTCTAAATATCAGGAAAATGGATAGAATAGCCCCAATACGGGCTTTCTTCCATTTAAAAGTGGTAAAAAAGTTACAACTCACTATGAATGCCACCTCAAAATACGGGTGAGTCAACAGTTTTTAAATAGTTTCAAATTGTGACATAGACAAAATATGGGTTATCTTAACATGTGTCAGATGGTAATGGAGAACCACGATATTTCAAACAATATGAAATTAAAATAGTGAATGACTTAAAGTGTGTGTTGTTTTTTTTTTTTTAGTCTAGATACACCCTAAAACACATGAAGTGTTAAAAATTACATTGCTTACTTCAACAGAGAAAAAATGGCCAAAATAAACAAAACACTTGGCTGCTTGCAACTCGTTTCAATACAACTAACCCAGCTCATCAACACCCACTTAAGGCTTGGACAGAAGAGGTCTAGAAACCTAGTTGCTGCCATTTGGGAAGTCATCGCCACCAGCTGTCTTCACACACTTGCCACTGGATGCCACTGGCGCAGCAGTCTTACCAAAGAGGAAACGCATGCACCCACCTCAGCCATTTGGGTTCACATGCCAGCATTTTAGTTTCAGTTAATAAAAAAAAGAATTTGTGTTAAGATGTTTGACTGAACTCACTGGGCTGAACAGTGCCAAGAGGGAGACGACCTCCAATCAGAGACTTACCGCAAGCAGTTAAGGATGAAGCATCATCTTAAACCTACCACAGACATTTATGGACAAGTTCAAGTCAGAACTCTCAACATACAAAGAGCAGATCAGTAGGTGCTTTGATCCAACCACCTCCTTACACATCCTCCTACTCATTTCAATATCATTCATTATGCAAGCATACTTGCAATCGATACAGTACAGATACTGTTACCTGAATCCCATAAAGGTGTAAAAGTGCTAATTTCACCCAGAGACAAGTCTGAGTTATAAACTGAATTCTACTGCAATAACCACCTGTAATACAGCAATTACCTTCTGCATAGGCAATAAATACTACTCTCTTAAAAAGCATTCACCTTGCCAGTCAGCTCTTGCTGAAGGGAAGCTGGGAAGGAGAAACAGTCTCTTGCTGTTGGTCCAGACAGCCCATAGTAGGAAATGGAAATGTTTTACATCTACATTGGCTCAACAGCAAAAGTTGATGTTTCAGAGGACAGAAAGATGTATTTCCACAATAAAGAAGAAAGATAATATGTAAACTTAAGGCTGGCACAAACCTGTTTATGAATAATTCCTGGCACGGATGAAACAAATTTCACAGCGTAAGTGAAAACCAAAGTGTAGTTTAAAACATTTTATTCAACGTGGCAAGGCTTTAAGAAAAATAAAGCTATTTCAGCTATGTTGGTTCACTCACTGTATAATACATTCAGCTTTATACTTCAATCACCGATGTAAGAAGATTCAGGATTACTACCATTTTGCAGAGAAAAACTATTTTTCCTTAAAGAAACACCTAAACAGAGTAATTAAAAAAAAAGTTTAAGTACTGAGAAGACGGTCAGTTGAGTCCAGACTCTTATTTCCCACTTAATTTCTCCATCATTCTGTTCAGCTGCTGAACAGAACATTAAACTAATAGCTGACTTGACAGGCAGTAGAGATTCAAGAGCGTTTCCAATTTACGTTTTAAATACCAAGCAATTCAAGAGCAGACATCTTATGCCTACCTATGAAACAAAGTAGCAGCTTTTAAATTAAGCTGAACACAATTAGCAGTACTTGCAGACAGCTGAATTTCAAAGGAAATCACCTACTTTCTGTTCCGTCCTCAATGCAAAGTAGCATGCTGACAGACACCTTTCAGAGTTTTACTTCCACTTCAGATACTAAACCTGAATACATCTGCGAGAGGCCAGTCATTACAACTATTTGCATAATCAGGCCTGATCTGGTTGTGGTCTTCAGGCACTACTAAATTTGTTGCATTTTATTTCAAAATCTTGGTATAATGTTTCCTAATTCAGTTCTGAAAAACAAAACAGCAGAACCCACACCCACGCCAGTGGAATGCTGCTGACTGCAGCAGCCGAGTTCGCAGGTAGGAAAAGAACATACTATTTTATTTATTCGTATTTATTCTGAGTCTCAATAAAATGTTTTTGAAGGCCTTCACTGCCTTCTGCAATACATCCTGGAACGGAAACTTAATGCTAATATGTTGTGAGAATTAAACTAAAGAACATGCATAGAGAAACAGGTGCCCTCCTGTTAATTGTGAACACCACAAAAGACTGTTCTATCATTCTACTATGATGAACCTGCCTGCTTAATACCGAGGAAAAAAACTGCTAAGCAATCACGAATGAAACCAAGTAGTGGATGTAAAGTTCACGTAAACTAATGACTCACTCAAAAGAATCTCCTTTTTTCCTGCTTAAACAACTCAATAAAAACATCTAAGATACAGTAACAGGTGGCAATTCCACATCTTTCTTTATGTCTGTTAGCAGCAGTAAGCCTACAGGAGATTTGATACTCCTGTTTTTAATCAGGCTGATGAAGGAATATGAATAAACAATATACATTTGAGGAAGATGCTGTCTTAACATTTTGGTTCTCTCTTCATCACAGAGAATGCTGAGTGTAATGTTTATGTAAACTGTTTTTAAGCTGGAGCTGAAATAAATATTTTAGAAGTGAGTGACAGCATAAGAACAAGAGCTGCGTGTCACACGGACTACAATCTAACAATGCAAAAATCTCTGAAGGCTTTTGAAAATAATGAAACTTAACTATGAACAAAAAACAGTATAGTAAGTAACAACAGGAGAAACAAAAGCAACAGAAATAATACAGTATCTCTGGAATAAAACATATAGATCAACTTGTGAAATATGAGCCTCACAGCCCTTAACTTCAATCTCAGGCAAACTTACTGGAACAATATTTTAAGTCAGACTTACAGAAAAACTGAAATTGTAAGGCAATAATAATTATATTGTTGTTCTTCCTGCCCCAAAATTTGTCTGCGTGTATTTGTATCCTAGTTCACATGTGACATCAGCTTTTTCCATGGTTAGAAGTTACCTCAACTCTACACAACTCCTCCTACATAACTTTAGACATACAAGAAAGCTGGTGACTCCCTTGTGCTTCAAAACTGTAGTTCAGCAAACTCTTCAAGATGGTATAAATTGGCGAGGCTTCTGCTAAGAAACTGCCCCATCTTTTCAACTCCACCTCAGTACAATCCACTCTTGTACCAACACAGGTGTTTATGCATCTATTGTACAGCCAATAGAGTATGTCTCTACAGTTATATTTATTAGTAGTAAAGTAAAAAGTGTAGCCTTACACATATTTCTTACACAGAGAAGTGTCACCAACCTAAAAAAACAAAAATCACTTTTAAGGTGAAAACAGGGCAATGATTTAAGCAGCACCATATCTCTACAGTACAAGTCAGAGTCTTAACTGAAACCCACATGTCTTGCATTGACTTTATGATCTTTGAATTATGTTTGTAAGGACTGAAAGAAAGAGAAATTACAGCTTCAGGCGTCTACAGATTAAAGAAACACAAATTACAGCTCCAGGGGTCTACAGATTAACTGTCCTTCAGTATTCCTCTAATTCTTTTCAAATGCCTCATTTTCACCATCGGTTCAAACTTCTCCATCATTTCATCCCAACTTTCTGAATGTCTACACACCAGTTTTCTGCCAAATCAGCTTGTCTTTACGCTCCCTTTGTCTTGTTCTACAACAATGAAGTGTCTCACCCTTTTTCATGCCCGTCCTGTATATTATGCAATTTCTCTCACTGTTTTCAAAGTGGCTATTTGACAACTACCTTTGTTTCACCAATCTGTACCCTTCACTGAAAACTAGGCATATTCACAAACATGTTATTTCAAAAATCAATGTCAAGATATGCATACTGATAACAAGGGTAGTATCATGTTTTTATAAGCCTACATCCAAAAGTCTACTAGCTTACCCCTCTCTCTTTTAAGGACAACAACAACAAATTAAAAAAAAAGTCTAGTCATTGCTGTCTTGTCTTAAACCTAAGTTCCTTATTATTGCCTTTTGTGACAATGGAGTCCTGTGGCACACAAATGGTATCATAATTACTAAAATTAGTCATAATATAAATAAGACTTTGACCAGGACGTAGAATTGCAACACCCTGATCTTGCAAAACTGGAAACACAAGAAAGACTAAAAGCTGGAAACACAAGAAAATGTCAAGACATGATTTGTAACTGCAGTACAGTAACTACTTTTGTACTTGCAATACAGAGAACAAGCTTCTGAACTAGGAATTATTTTTTGTAAAATTAATTACATGACAATATTTTATTTTTTACTGAATAACCAAGACATTAAAAGAAAGCCACTTAATACTACTTTATGCTCTGATGTATAATGGAGAGCAGTTAAATGTCTTGCACTCCCCCATCGCAGCTTCAGTTTCCTCAACGCTTTTCACTTTTTCTTTTCCCCACTCACAAAGTATAAGGTAACTTAAGGAAACAGAATAGATAGAACTTGTAGAATCACCTTCTATATACAAACATCTGTTACGTATTAGTAAAAGGTAGTTAAATAAAGGAGGTATTTACTTTTTACAAGATTGCCACAGACACATGAAGTTCTGTCCAGGTTTTTTCATTTGCTCTGCATGCTGACTTGCTGCAGTGTATGAAGGCGGCTGCAAATTGATCTGCTGGCCCTGTACTTGCACTGTTGGTATCGACGTTGCAGGTGTGCTCTGTAGAAAAAGTTTAAACAGAGTTTTAAACAGGGCTTATTTCAAGACTTGACATGCAGTTTACTGTTTGTTCAAAGGTCTTCTGTTTTACACTGTAATCAACCACAAGTTTTCAGATTTTAACACTTTGAACTCTGAATAAGCATTAATAGACACCATAACATGAGGGACATACAACTTTTACACTGTAGCATTTCTGCAGAAGTTTCTAATAGTCAAATTACTAAACCTTATACCTAAATTCAAATACAGAATTATGATTGCAAAGGAATTTCTCAAAGGCACTAATGGAGCAACGGTCAACATTATTTTACAAAGGCTTTATTTGTTTTTTAAGAAAAGAAAAAAGCGTGCGAACTCTAGGGGTTGCAATATCATCAGCACAGGGAGTAGTTTGCTTTTTGTGTAAACACAGGAGAAAATATTGCTAAAAGAAGTAAAATGAGCTACGTCTAGAACTGCTTTATGTTCTTTGATGAAACGGTTTTATTAGCAGCATTACCACGCATCAGTTTGTGTTACAGAGTGTGTATGGAAAGGTAAATTGAACAATGCTGAAGAAACACTATCAAAGAATAGTAGGCTCAAACTAGGACATTTCATTTTCTCTATAAAACTTGGCAAATGATACCATTATTCAAGCTCTTGTAAAACCAGCCAGCACATGTACCTTTATACAGAACATGACGTGCCCAGAATGCCTAAACATGCCATACAACTTGTATACAGTGAAATATAAACATTTCAGAAAGGAAAAATACATTTTACTTGCTCCCTTGCCATATTACAAGACACTTATTTTAACAGTTAATAAAAATTATCTTTAAGGTTACCTAAAAATATAAAAACAAAGCCAAAACATGTCAATTTTATTTCTTTTTCTGAATAATAGATACTGAATGCTGGACTACCCCATTTCAGAACAGTGTTTATGTCAGAACACTGCTTCTCCTATTTCTTTTTTCCTAGAAGGCTCTGGCCAGCAAGACATTTATAAAGATGATGACAATAAAAAGATTAAGCTTTTGAATATTATCTATGAATGAAGACCTAACATCCTTTTCTTCCCTACTGTTAGAAAAGGAACATAACATGCTTCTAAAGAGACCAAACAAAACTACTCTCAAGTCTGTGTTTAATAATAGTATAACAGAAGCATTTTTCAAATGCCACACGCTACTCTGCATCTTTACAGCTCTGTTACCGACTGTCTTTAGACTTCAACTGTAAAGAAACAAACAGTTAAGTGCAACTTCTAACATTTCATTTGTATATTGATCTTAAGTTTTCTTCCTGCTACTCTCTATTGACATTGCAGACAACAGTCACACAAGGTAACAAGTTAATAACTATCACAGATCATATAATGCTAATAACATGACCAAAAGGACAGCAAAAAAGCCTCATCAAAAAAATAACACTTCCCTTATCCAAGCATATATCCTGATAAAAGTAAGGCAAAACTCAGCAAAACTCCTGAACACAGCACAACTAGCATACGATGCCTGTGATCTGTACATGTAAAAAGTTGTAAGAAAGGACTCTTAGTCCATTAGTCATAACTACAAATT
The DNA here is from genome assembly GCF_965231255.1 of Vanellus vanellus. Classification (NCBI taxonomy): domain Eukaryota; kingdom Metazoa; phylum Chordata; class Aves; order Charadriiformes; family Charadriidae; genus Vanellus; species Vanellus vanellus. The sequence goes on along the minus strand of NC_138905.1, from coordinate 34,750,270 downwards.
ATTTTGAACTCAACAATGATTTTCATCCAAAGACCTCTAAGCTATTTTATAGATTGGGTAATAAATCTTCACAATCTATCTTTTAACAGAAAGTAAAACCAAGTGGAACCTTTTAAGATCAATGTCCCCTTAACAAGGCATTTTTAAAGTCACACTGAAAGTAAAATCATCAAGTGTCAGCAGTACAGCTTGTTTTGCAATGTTCACTTGGCTTCCTGACATCAATACATTATGATGGTCTTTATCTGACTTTTTTATCCCTATAGAACTTCTGTCTCATCGAATGTGCTGGACAAAGAGTGAGCGTAGTGAATGAATTCAGTATTTTATTTAATTCTCATCATTCGATGTGTAGTTCATGCATTATTTACTCCATTCTAAGCAAGCCCTGCAATTAATCCAGAATTATGAATTTTCTCAAGGGTTTTTCTGGCAAGGTGTCCTAGTGGTATTCGAAGGTTTTAATACCACCTCATTAAAAATCTGTTTATTTTAAACAAGGAGATCTGAGATATACAATACAAAATACTACATACTGAAAATTAAAAAGGACAGGAAAGAAAACGAATTTTCAGGACAAAAAGTTAAAATTCAGTTTCCCCTCCAATTTCTTTCCAGCCTTTTTTTTTTTCAGTGAGAAAAAAAAAGCTGATAAATTGAAAAGAAATGCATAAAATAATTGTTGTTATTTAGAATTCTCTTATCACTGTGCTACTGCAAAGTAGAGAAGTTTCGCTCAAACTTGGAGCATTAGGCGGCTACAACATCCATGTATTTTGAAGTCAAATTTATTGCTTGCCCATTAACTGTGCTGATTATATTTTAAAGTCGATGGATAAAGCAAAATTACATTTGCTTTCCTTGGTTTTATTTTAGAAACATAAGTTATATGTTCAAACATCTCAAAGCTTTCCTCTCTTCGTTCAAGACATCAGAAATACTGCTAAGTTTTGTTTTCTTTTTTTCCCCTCCTCTATTTCATTTATTGATTTAGTAATGCATGATACACAGGACATCACTAAAATTAGGGACAGTCTTTGTTTTTCAGAAATGAAACTCCTTTTTTCCAGAAATTTACCTAGAAATACTTGCCATGTTCCACCTAGTTTACAGTACTGATATGCAAAGATTAGGTAAACTCACTTATTTCTTTAACATATGGAACTAGAACAGATATTTATTCCTAATAAAGTCTTTCTGGGAAAAGTAACATTGAAGAAAATTGCCCCATGGCAAAACGATTTCACAAAATTTCCTCCTCTAGCAAAACCATTTCATGATTCCAGGGTCCTCACGAAATCAAACGCCCAGTACTCTAGTACACTTGAAAGCACTTCATGGCATCTTTTTATGATCAGATTAGACCTCTTCACAATAGGATTTGCGATTGCCACCACTTAGCACTTTTGCAAATCAGATCTCACTGGATCTCAGGACTGAAAGGTACTTCTAGCAGCATCACCTATCTCAGTACCGTTTGCACTGAACTCTTAAAAGTACATAAACACAAACCCTTAATGTCCGTACAGTCTACTTACGGAACAGATACTACAGGTTACTTTAATAAGTAGAAGGACATTTATCTCTAGACCGAGTGACGTTAGATTGAGATGGGGGGAAGAAAGTCTGGCAGAGTCATGAAAACTAGGAGTAAAGCTAAGAGCTTTCTGCTAACTAGAATGGACTGCTTACAAAAGATACTAATTTATTCTTATGCACAAGAGTTTCTCCATTTGGGTACATGAGCTCCCTGTGGGGTAGGAATAACAAACCCTCTGGCTTGGGACCAGAAATGGTCTCCACCTCCTTTTCAGAAGAGCAATGGTGCCATTCCATTTATGGATTAATGAATAACTATTTTAGCATGATACCTGCCCATTTTATTTAAAAGGCCTACTGTGCCATCAACAAGAGAACATACTGCATCCCAGTGTGATGGGGGTCCTGGTGGCATATAGAATCATATGCAGGTTAAAAGCATTAGACTGCATTTTTTCTCCCACCATTAGTATGTACACACCCATAATAAATACATTTAACTCAATAATAAACAGTTAACTAATAGCAAAAATATTTTTTTAAAGTATTGTAGGATTTACGGTGTGGTATTAGGAAATTTTATGTTTAGCTTCTTCATGATAACGAGCATATATAAAAAGGTAACCTATAAGCTGAAAATGAATATAGCAGGATTTGAGTGTGAGGAAGGGGTCAGGGGTAGGCACTAAAATAAATGTTCTTTTCCTGTTAGATTACTGAAGTTCAAGTCTCCTTGCAACAGTGTGCTTCACAAGTGAAGAGCAGTAAAAGCATAGAGATTCTGTATTTCAGTACTTCCAGCTGAGAAACTCATTTGCTCTGTGGCTAGGAATGAATTACACCTCCTGGGGCTACACACCTGCTTTCTGGTGCATGGTAATTCTCAGCTTCTCAATAAACAGAGAGCAGGAGCAAATAGCGAAGGCAATGCTCACACAATTTTTGCTACCTAAATTTCCACACAAGCATGTTTCAAGTGGGCGGCCTTAAGAGAAATGGGTGTGTATTGTTTATGAGGGCATGACAGTGATGAGCAGGGAAGTGATTACTTTAAAAGCCAGATAAGGCAATTTACATCAGATTTGCTCACTTCTAGTAACTTGGTGTGATATCAGAGTATTCCTTCAAAACACACACACCAATTGGGACAAACCAACACGGTTATGTTCAACAGACATTTTGGAGGCGTTTGAAGAGGAGTAAGAAAAAGTGGAAAAGAAAAGAAAGTGTACAGGTATGTAATTGCTCATTTCTTTTCTTTTCAATCCACTGGTCCAGCACAATGCCTCAGGAAAGCAGTAATCCAGGAATAGAGAACACCAAAATAAAAGGAAGCAGTGATAGTAAAGTGCCAGTTCTGTCTCCTCGCAGACTACATTTCATGGGCTTACAAAATACAGATGGAGATATAATCAAAACATTGCAATACTGTGCATATCATTATGTTCCTCTTCTCACATAACCCATATACCTATCGCCAAATGTTTTATAAAAATGAAAAAAAAAAAAAAAAGAGTCTTTGAAGTCAGTATATATGTAGTTATTTTTCAATGAGTTTTGCTGAGGTGTACAATTAACATGGAATAATCAGATGTTATACACAGAAGATACTTGTCTAACTGGATTTCGATAGGAATACATGGGCTGTCCCATAAACAGCATGTATATAAATTTTCATTATTTTAATAGACGATTTAAATCAACAATTTTCCCCCCACGCATATAGTACCAGACCATTTCAAGCTACTATTCATATAATGAAATAAATCTTAACTTTTACAATCCCTTAAGGATTATTTCCCTCCTTTTCTTGCTTTCCTTAGTTTTCACGTTTCTGCTTCCTTCCTCCTCTATTTGTTTGCCCTTCCTTATCTTCAGCATCTTCCCTTTCTCCTCTCTGCAGTTCATGACAACTAATCTTGCTGAAGTTGCATAAGCAATACTCTCCTCCCTTTTTTGTCCTCTACATCTCCTTCTCCAGCCTTTCTGTTGGGTTACCATTTCATTACAAATTTTCTTCTTCTATCCTTTTCTCACTTCTCTGAAATATAAGGTCTAGTTTAGAATAAAATTTTAAGATGACAAGCAAACAGGAAATCACACGCTAACAGCTTCAGTAGCTATGTAATTTTGCCATAGCTAATATCCCTTTATTCCCTGTCCCTCATCGTTTTTTCTCCATTTGGCTGTATTTATAATAAATTTCACACTGTTTGCAGAAAGATCCACGTTCTCCTATTTCTTCTGCAAGACAGCCAGTATACATTAGATACTGCAGAGAGGATAAAACAATGCAGATACTCAGGTGAAAGAGGTGTTCCTTAGCTGCTGCCTTTCAAAAAGTCAGGGACAAGGAAGCTGTTATCATACAAGGAAGACTCACAAAATTTGCAGGGAAAAAAAAATAGATTTCACACAGCCTAACCTCAAAAGAAGTCATCAGTAAAACTCACACTGAGCTCACAAGCATTTGGCTACATCTTAGTATTTCTGGATGTCTTAAAGATACTCCTAAAAGCAGACTCAATATTGGAAATACTTAACATCTGCTTTTCCAGAAAAACAATGGCTATTGCAGCTGCTCAGCTGCTCTTGAAAAAAAAAAAATTCAAGATGATTTTGGCACTTTATTAGTCCAACACATTGATTTTAAAGGAGTAGTAAAGATCCTTAAAAGTCTTAAGCCAAACTATGATGTCCAATATACCCGGAACAGAATACTATAAAGTGGGTTCTATTATGTCAGTACTTAGCATTATCATGATAGACATGATTCATAAATATCTATATGTAATGGTTAAGGCAATTAGCTAATGAATTAGATTGTTCACCAACATCAAAACTACTTAACTAATTTTCTCCCACATTCCTGTAATTTTGAAGAAAGAAAAGGCATCCTACAGGCAGAAGAATGAGCTAACTTCCATGGAAGCAAACACTAAACCAAGTTATTTTGATCTGCAAATTTCTACTGAATGGCATACCCAGCTGGCATTTTTCTGTTTGTAAAGGTAATGGAAAATGTAGGAACTATTAACGATAGTGTTATTAGTGACAGTATGAAAAAGAAACTATCAGCACAGGAAATATTCTTCTTTTTCTCCCCCTCTATTATAATGATACACATTATCTAATACAAGTGAAATAGTTAACTGTACTACTCCCCTCTTTTCAAAAATCTGGAAGTCTAATAGTTTAGTAGTTGTTTGAGACACAACTGAAAATTCTTGCTAGCCACATGTCCAGGGGACAAATAACCACAGATAATATTTATTCAATTCCAGAGACATAGCAATACCATTTCCTATCTCAGCCAACCCTTAGAAAAGCTATAATGGAATTCCAAACTGTGTAACAGCTAAAGACACTCACTGTGAAAAGCAAGGCACAGCTAATATGCCCACACTACAGAAAATCTAGCACGTTGTCCCTATGCTGCCAAAAGACACTCATTTCGGTCAAATAATTCCTAGTAAGAACAAAGATAAATAACATATCAGAAAAATATAGGTATCTCTTTGATAAAACCTAAATGAAAATTAAAAAGAGTATTTAAAGACATTTTAAGAAAAAAGAAAAAGAAAGAAAACTTGTTAACTTAGTCCTGATTTCTGACAACTAAATAAAGGTTTCTATTGAAAGCTGTTTTGACTGTCCTAACTTGATACAGAAAAAAGAAGTAGCACTAGCCATCTTGTTTGAATTTTGTCTATCAAAATACAAACAAACAAAACCCCAAACAAACAAACAAACAAACAAGGAAGATAACAAATAAAAGACTTGTCTTATCCCAAGGTCAAAATGCACTAACATACACTAAAGACTTAATTTCTCCTCTCCACAGTCTGTCAGAACTCTGACTGCCAGACCTACTATTGCTTTCTTTTTGCTCCTACTCAGGTTAGGAACATTTTTGGAGAGGGATTTTCTGTCCGTGTACAAAACTGAAATAAATTCTAGAGACTGAAATAATCTCAAACATGATTATTTGTACTTACTAATACTCATACAAATGATGGCCATGCCTCATTTCTAGTAAAGTGTTAGGGAGTAACCACTTTCAAATGGTTAAAAAAAAAAAAAAAAAAAAGAGTTGATCAAGGTAAAAAAAAAAAAAAAGAAAAAAGCCTTCTCCAAAGTTTGTCAAACAGAAAAAAAAAAAACACCATTGCTGCTTATTCTATCGATAAAATAAACATTACAAATATTTTGTAATAAACAAACAAACATTTCAACAAATTTACAAAACAATACTTTCTCCTGACTGTAGCGAATGCCTGAAGCAAGTCTTTAAAGATCACCTTTAAATGCAAGAACTTCAACTCATGTCAGCAAGCCAGAGGCATTTGTGATGATTAACTTGCAAAAAACCATATTCACCCCTCCATAAGCAATAATGACCAAGAATAAAATGCAGAACAATACTGACATTTTTACAAGACCGTACAACAAATCATTTTTGTTTTCAGAACAGTTAATCCTTTAAAGAAGACATCAGTGAGCAGAAGTTCTTTCCTTACTGCGTATTATCAAGCTACAAACTATTTTAAATTCGACTATTGTCGCTGACATTGGAGAAGTATGCAAACTATTGGAACTTTAGTCCCTGAAAGAACAGAAGCCATCGTTTTCTGAGTGTTTTAAATACTATGCAAGAAATATTGACTGAGTTTACATTTTCACCCGCGTTATTTCACAGCATTAGTTAGAATCACAGTTGGAATAAACATGAAAAGAACACTGCAACATACCTGTGTGACCATGCTTTGTATATACGTGGTTGGATGCTGCTGCTTTTGTTGAACAGCACTTTCTATTGCTACTTTCGCTACAGTGCTTGGATCCGCTCCAGCTGGCACAGCAACCATAGTTGCACTGCAACCAGCATTGTTGGGGTCACTGATTGTAACAATTCTAACTCCTACTTTATTTGGAATTCCTGGAACAGTTTCCCTGTCATTATCCTCTGCTGGCCTCTTTACAGTTTTGCATTCTGCTGTGCCATTAGTAGACCGAACTTCGGATGACAGGGTAGACTGGGACACTCTAGGTCCTGAGTGTGGAACTGCTATGATTTGATGCCCCTGTATAACAGAGGCTGTAGATTGTGGTGAGACAACTACACTTGGGCGTTGCTGAGGCACATCTGAATTCAAACTTGAAGCTAGAGGTCCATTAGGTAAATCAGTGTTGGTACCACTAAGTTGCTGGGTTAACAGTTTTGCAGCCTCCTGTGTACCGCTTACAACAGGTGAACTACTCAAAGTTAATACAGGCCCATTAGAAATTCTTTCCCCTTGATCACCTTTGGCAGTATCTTGCTGCGTGGCATCCAAATTCCCTTGTTGTTCCACTGAAGATATCTCACCATTTCCTACATGATTGGAAGTTTTGTGATTTGGAATGTTTTTGCTCAAATGAGAACCATCTCCTTTATCAAAATCACAGATTCCATTAACTAGGGGCTTCTTCAAATCACTTTTAATTTCCTGTGTGTCCATTTGTTCAAAGTTCTGCTTTCCAGGAGCTCCGTTCTCACCCATTTCTAATGATGGCCCATTACTGACTTGTGAGCACTGATTGGCCTCATTCTGAGTTTTCCCTGAGTTAGAAGGAGGTAGACTGGAGTCACTATACTTTCTCCCATTTAAAAGACTTCCCACCTGCATTTCATTTTCTTTTGCATCCCCATTGCTGGTGTTTGCAGCTCCTCTTCGGCAGGAAGGATTCTCCATAACTTCAATTTTACGTTCATGAATGTGTAAACCTGTTGCTTCCTTTGCTTCTTCCTCCTTTTGGCAAATTATTTTATCACCTTTGAATGGGGGAGCAGCAGTACACGGTGATTGTCCAGCTGAAGGTGCTTGAGTAGCTGGAAGTGTTTGCACCTGTAGCCCAACTCCTGTCTGTGCTCCACTCACTGCAATTCCTGCTGGAGCAATGATTTGAGTTGCATTTCCCTGACTCACAGTTGCAGTAGCAAAACTCGTATTTGGCACAACTGTTATCGTAACCTGGTTGCCAGTAGTCCCTTGGAAAATAGTTGCTGGGCTGTTTGAGATCAACTGGCCTGGCAATATCTGTAAATTAGAAATGGGTACTGTTTGTACTGCCCCTTGGGGCTGGATTGCACCTGGGACCAACTGAACATTTTGCTGTCCAACCAGCAGCTGCTGAGTTGGAGACTGTCCTTGAACTCCAAAACCTGGCGCCTGGTTATTGGCCATCTGATAAACCACCTGAGGGCTAGGAGCTCTTGCATTGTTAGGTGGAGGAATCTGTGGAGCTGGGAGTATAAGCTTTCCCCCTGGAGTTGAGGGGCCTCTTTTTGGAAGGAGCAGTTGTTTTATCAGACTAGACTCACCAGAGTTAGGCTGGCCAACTCCTGTATTACCTTGTTGTGATTGAACTTGCATTTGTATTGGTTGTTGTACCTGTACCTGCTGCTGTGACGATGCTGGTGAATGTTGCTGCTGCTGCCTCTTTACAGAAAGCATCTGGCTGACAGTAGGAGGGGGCCCTTGTGACTGAGGAGTGGTAGATGAAGATGACATAACTGCAGGGACTTGATTATTTGTAACCGGACCTGGGGATGGTGAAGAAGATGGAGTAATGGTTGGCTGTCCAGTCAACTGGACAGTTTGACCAGCGGGAATAGAAGCTGGATTAGCAAGCACTATTTGATGAATGGCTGGTGCATACGTTTGACCTTGCTGAGCTGGCTGGCTTACAATCACTACACTTTGCTGGGACGGTGCTGGGGGCTGCTGCTGTGGCTGCATTGGCTGCTGTACCACGGCAGGTGGAACTTGCTGAGACGGCAGAGGCTTTGGTGCAATATTCTGGAACCCTACCCTAGATGTTGGTGGGTTTTGGACACCTGCGATTGTAACCACCTGCCCAGCTGCTACTTGGAAATTTTGAACTGTGGTGGCAGAAACAATGTTAGATGCAGAGGTTGTGACGTACTGCTGTGGTGCTATGATGACTGTATCTTGTTGCTGGTTGCCAGCAGAGGACTGCTGAGATGATGTCTGCCCAGGCTGTGATGATGTGCTGATTAGCTGTTGACCCTGTGAAACTGCTGAACTGCATGCTGGTATGTTTTGTACTCTGCCAAATATATGACCCTGAGGTACAGCTTGCTGAATTACCGTAACAGGAGTGCCTGAAGGTATCTGTCCTGGTACCACTGCATGCAGTGGAGACTGTTGTTGAATTACAGGTTGGTGGTGAAGCAACGTCTGAGAACTAACAACAGTAACAGACGGCTGCTGTCCTGTAGTGCTGTGATTTTGATTAGAAGCTTGTGGTGCTCCTCCTACAGCAATAGTAACAGGAACCGCAGACTGGGGAACAGAGCTCTGTATTACTGTGGCCTTCACTACTTCACAGGATATTGGACCTTTATTCTGTATAACAGTCACTGGAGCATTTTGTTGCTGCTGTGTATGAATAGAAGGATTTTGTGGAATTCTAGAAACAGTCTGTGCCACAGTATGAACACCTTGAATTGGAAAAGACATCTGTGTTGCTGCCAAAGTTGAAGACTGGTTAATAGGGGTCCTCTGATAGTGATTTCCTACGCTTGGTAGCCCATGAGGGATTCCTATTGAAATAAACACAGTAAAAGTTTGGTAGCAAAAATTATTTCAAAACATATCATCATAACAAATTTTTAAAAATCAAAGGCTTGAATTTGTAATTCTATATGGAAGCAGCTTCTCTTCTCAGCTATACTGCATCTGAATTAATGATACAGCAACAATGGCTTGTCTGCTGACTGACAAGTTTACGGGTTACACAAATACTAGAATGGCATGCAAGTACATACTGCAATACTATGCCTAACATTGAATAAAATCAATCAAAAGACGTGGCCCTGACTTCCAAGACTTTAAAACTATTTTCAAAAACTTTTGTCTTTTATTGTCAGTTCAGAATCTATGCAAGATACTTGATATTTAATTAATTTAAAAACCTGCTGGCGAAGGAGACGAAGACACATCAGGAATTGAATCAACCCGGACAACTGGGGTAGACGAAGTTGGTTGCTGCTGATAATACATCTGAATGGGAAGTGGTATAGCTCTCCTTTTCACTCCTACCACATGTATATGTGCTTGACCATTGTTACTTGGATCTTCTACTCTCTTCACTGTATGATTTGGAAAGACAGTTCTGCAAAACACAACATAAATCTAAGTTAATAAACACAATAACCCAATTACCTTACAATGTTTTTGTTTTAACTAACTGCTCTTGTGTGCAGAGTAACTGCACCAATGCCTGTATCTTTGCAATACAGCAGAATTATCCAGTAGCATCTAAGTATTCCTCATGGAGGACTAACAGGTCCACCAGATGGTTGGCCAAGATCTCATACAAGGTAAGTGAAAACTACCTCCAAAAAACTACCTGCAAAAGAATTAAAAGGACTATAAGCAGAGAAGGAACCCTATCAAAGATCCTGAAATGGAACGAAATAAAATTAAACTCTAAACATTTGTTTCAATTAAAATTCCAAAACTGGATTTCTTTCAAACTCAACTCAGTAGATCTTTTCTCAGAAATCTAAAGCTACAGGTTAGTATTGAGCACATACAATTGCTTCTTTATTGTTGCATGAATTTTTGTCTTACCGCAGACATTTATAAAATCCAGTTGATGTTAGGATTCCACCTCGAGCTAATTTACTACAGGTAGAGAGGTATTCAGAGTACATTTCTGCTCGAGAAACTGAGCAATCAAGATTCACCTCAAAATGTGCATTCAACCTGAGGATGGAAAAATAAACTGTGAAACAAAATATAGAGATAGTACTTTTAAAAGGGTTGTTAAAACGTTTCTGTCTATCACAGAGATTTTTGAGACCTGATAACAACATTTTAGTATATTGTCTTGTCAAATGGCTGTTTGATACTTTCTTCTTCTCACTGCTTGTGATTCAACACATAGGACCCCTAACACATGTAGCCAGTTTTACACGCAACATCTTATATATATATATATGTAACATGCAAAATAGTCTCTACACAGGACTTTTTTTATTGTATACTCGGAAACAAAGCGAAAAAAAGAATGCATTGTTTGGCGACGTCTCCGCCCCACAGCTCTACTCTTATTTCTTCACGATTCTACTTTAGGCAAAAGATGGACTGAATGCTAGCTAATTATTTATCAGAAATTTCTATCAAAATTCACCATTTGTATCAAAACCAAGACTTTGTTAACTGATGCAGTCTTACTATAAAATACAAATAAAACCAGAAATAGAGTAACAGTCTCAACCCTGTCGTTCTGATAGAGGTAGGAAGACAGGAGAGAAGGGACTGGAATTCTAAAAGAATATGCACACAAACACACACACTCTCATTCCTGGAGTCCCACGCCACAGACACATCAATAAAATCCTTGAACAACCTGTTCTGCTTTATGTCCAACCTCCACGGACAGAAAGCATTTGCATCTCCTACAGACTCTCCACAAGCACACAAACCATCCAACCCCCAACCAGAAAGCTGTGACTGAAGGAAACGTTTTCTATCAGTTTATTTTTTTCTTTCAAATCCATTGTTTCAACCCAGAGACGGGGAACAGTTCATCCGCAGCAGCAAATGGAGGTAAGTAACAGCTCCCACACAATGCTCAAATACCTGTACCAGAATATAGGCTCTGACAGAATAAAAATATTTCTTAAATTGTCAGCATTTACTATATGGTGCTAACACTTCGGAAGACTACACTGCGTTCTCCTTTGTAGAGTCTTACAATCCCAATATAACTAGATGATCCAAAAGAGAAAAAGTAAATGATTACATTCTCTCATAACCAGCAAAGAGTAAGAATAATGCCATTTCAACCTGTAGCTGAGTTACAATTTTGTAGTTACAAAAATTGAGATCACACTGTGTAACAGAAAATCTAGGTATTAATTAAATTTGGCATATCAGACAAATGACTGTCCAGTTGGGTATGTTAGGCTGACACACTATCACTGGTACCAGCAAACTGAAGATATTCAGGACTTGTAATGGTGAAGTGGGATCTGCGATTAGCACTTTACTGTCACATGCACTTACTGTCGCTTACCTTACAAGGACTCCTACTCGGGCTAAGCTGGCTAATAATACATCCAGGAAGGTCAGTTTAAATACCTTGTCTTTCTGTTGCTCCTGAAACAGTAACTTTTCTAAATTCTACTGCTATGAGTTACTCATTTTCCCATTTCCCTCAACAGGAAGCAACGACTAAAACATACCACGAAAATTTACATGAATGTAAGACACTCCACGTTAGCATTGATGAAAATGATTGGAAGAGGCTACTCCTCTGCTCTCAATTTGCCTTTTTTTTTTTGGCAACACAGTTAGTATTTAAGGAGAATTTTCAGGATTAGATGTTAATTTTTATTTTTCACTAACTCCTATCTACCTAAGACCAGGAGAAAAATCAAGTACAAAATAATAGTATTCAATACTGACAGCTGCAGAAGCACAAAGAATCAAAACCAAAGCAGATATTCCAAATCTTCCTGATATAATGCTCTATGGTTTGCTTCAGTATTTTCTGTAATTTGATGGTATCACACAGTTGCAGCATGGTACTTATCCATACTTATTCACCTTGCCTACAGGTTTACTACCGAAAGCTAAATGTCTAGTGCTCTCTATAGTCAATAGAGAGAAGGTAGTACCAGAAGGTAATTCATAATCTCATCAGAAACTAGGCAGGTGAAGGCAATTTATTTTACTATTGGGGGAATCTCCCACTCAATTGAAAAGGCAGCCTAGAAAACTAGCTTTGGCAACAGATCAACTTGCAGATCGCTAAAGCTGCTGTGATTCCAGCTCCAGGTATCCCTGTTTAAATGTCTAAATGTGACATTTCTCAGTCTTTCAGTGGCACACATTAATACTTGGCAACATGCAAACAGAAGCATGGGAACAACATCGGTTGACCGCAAGAATCTGCAACATTTCCCCCATATAATCAAAGCTTTGCTGGAAGCATAAGTAAAACTAAATCATGACCTAAAGCACTAAGCTTTGACAAATTCTACCCACTTTATCTTTCTTGAAGGCTTTTGCCTGATCAGGAAGGCAAGTGATGAACATACATACCAGTTGTGAAGCAGCAGAGGTAGAAACGTCCAAGAGGAACGGATTAATACAAATATTTAGAATGTGAGTAGATTTATGTAAGTCAAATAGTTCAGAAAGATCACACTCAGTCTACATGAGAACCACTGGCGGAATAGTTTCTCTTGAAATATCTGACAACAATATTAGTTGAAAGCAAGAGAATTTGGACAGAAAAGGCTTCGACCTTCCTTAACTTGCTCAAGGTTCACAATGAACACATGAGAGTTTTGCAGGGCTTAGCTTCATAATTTGATAATTACTTTTATATTGGTGCAGTAACCAGATGAAAACACTCGTGAAACAGATAATGCTGCTTGACAATTTAAAAAATAAATAAAATCAAGATCAGAGTTAAAAATCAAATTAAATTCTATTCTAAGACAGAAAACCAGTCATTTCAAGTACCAACTATTAAAGAGTAAATATTCTGTTTTTTTCTTTCATACTTCTTCAAAGCAATGACAGAATGGTTTTGCTTGATACTTTTCAGAAAAATGAGTCTAGCAGTAAATAGAAGTAAGCTAGAAAATTCTGTGACACAGGAATACAGGAATTTTTCTTCATTTTTCTTCATTGAGGTATTTGAATAGAACTATACACTTACCACTGACATGCAAATTTCTCGCTGTCTATTTCTACTATTCCAGGTGGTGGAGCAACATGTGGTGCTGTCCTAGAAGCTGTGGACAATGATGGGAAGGAAAAAAAAAAAAAAAAAAAATGCTGAAGCAATTTTTGTTCTCCTGAATGAAGAAGCACTTTAACTCCATGACTTTCACTGGTACAGTTTCTCCTGTGTATGTAAGCAAGGATGTATCCAACTAGGGCAAGTCACAAAGGTGCACTAAGAATACACATTTGCACCACAATTTACCAAAGTGAAGCAGGGCATGCCAAGGCCAGAGCCGCCACTGAAGTGCAATCATGAAATATGCATTTAATGAACGACAGTTCCAGATTCACAATCACAATCCATGATCTCAGTACTTCACAGAGTACTGAGCATGATTGAAGAGTGGCACAATACTCCACCAGAACAGGCACAAACACACAGCAATTATTTTTCCAATTCCTAAGTGGAAGCAAACATAATGCAAAGAATTTTGTTGTGATGTCACACTGGTTCCTTCTATTCACTCTTGTTCGTCCCCCTTAGTCGCATTCTTTGCCAGTCACTTTCACTGTGATATCTGCACCCATTCCAGAAACAGCACATTTAGACATACAAGGCAGTATCTGTCATAATGGTTCTTTCTCCATTTTTTCCCCAGAACAAATAGCAGTGTTGCATCTTGTGCACACTTGGTATACTGCTATGTGATTTAATTAGTAAAGACAGAATGAGGTACATATGCTGCTCCCCCTGACCAATAATAGTTAGCTGTGCCGTCAACTTCCAAAGTGCCATTACTTAATCCCAAAAGAAAACTGCAAAAATTAATCATAATTACAATTTAATTTACAATTTAGAAAAAAAATGCTTTTCAAGCTTTAAACAATAGTTAAAATTTGGTTCACATGACATCAAGCTGTTCAGCAGCTCCAACAGAGGCATGATTCTGTTTGTCTATCTCATCTCTGCAATTCTATCAAATACCATATATTACTGCCCAATAATATTCTGTGTAAAAACACAATATAAAATGGACCTCCGATTCTCTGCAAATCATGGCAACAATCTAGAATGGACACTTTTTCTTTCCACTGAACAAGTTAAAATAAGGAGTGTACATAACTCTCAGTAAATTTTCAGATTAGCAACTGAAAAATACTAAGATTCTTTTAAAGCTTGTTTCACAACAGTTTTGCCTAACATAGCTTTATATTTGCTTTGTGAACAATTATCTGAAAAAGATACTGTATGTTATGCATAATGCTAGGTGTATTTATGTAAATTAATCAGAAACGTATCAAAGATGAAAATCATACATGCCATATAGGAAATCTTGTAGAAGAGTATGTTCTCTTGCGGTGATACTAACCTGGGACACCTGTTGCGTGGGCCTGTGAAGAACCATGATCCATTACTTGTGGTCTGACATCAGGTACTCCTTGCTGGCTAACACACTGATGTTCAATGAGTTTTACAGCAGTAAGTGCATCAGGTCCAAACATCTGGATGTCCATAGAAACCAGACATACTAATGTATCTAAAGTATTAAATGTAAAACCAACAATGACATTAGGACAAGACAAATGAATGCTGCTGGAACATATTGATTTGCTTTAAAATTGCCATGTGCTGAAAGAAAAGAAGCCTCTGTATGCTTCTGTAGATTTATTTAAAAAAAAAAACAAACAAACAACAAAACCACACACTTCATGGCATTAAAAAAAAAGCCTTCAAAAGTTTTAGCTTCCCTAGTTATTAGCATCATCAATTTCTTGAGGACACAAAGAATAAATTTTAGTAAAACTTGCTAAAAATCTCTAAGCTGCACACACACATAAGCAAGCCACATTTTAAACCACTGAACATGATATATTCTAAAGTCTCTTTTCCTACATAAGTGAGAGTAATAGATTTAGTTTCTCCCTTACCTATGCTCTTCTCTACTCTAGCGATCTTTGAGCAGGCAACTTCCCCCATTTCTGTGAGCATGTATAGCACCTCAAGTGCTGAGATTACAAGCAGCACATCTGGTAGCGTCAGATGACATATGATCTCTTTATAGGATTCTTGATCCACATATTCACAAATTAAGACACCATTATCTTCAGCCTTACAAAGATTTGCCAAGATTTCCATGCCTGAAGAACAAATACAAAATAGTTTTGAACAGCAATAATTACAATTCTAATAAAACAATAGAATAGCTTGAGATCTTACCTCTCATTTTTAAAAATCTATCCCTTGACATGAGGCATTTTGTAACAGTGTGAAACATTAGATGAGTAGTTTTGAAATCAACAGGATCCAAGAGAAGCTGATAAAAAAAAAATAAAAATCTATGACTAACTGTCCATATAGTGCTAATGGCTCAAATCTTTAAATCTGCATATCAAAATACAAGATTCAAAAGTGTTTAAATGCAGCACATGTAAATAACATTTCTGTCCACAAAAGCAGAACCCTATGAGCTTTTTATCATAGCTAGCATTTTGAGCCCCCTCCTCCTTTTCTGCTCTGAACTAGCAGTCTAAATTACATTTTCTAGTGCTCAGAATAAGGAAAATAACTTTATTCCCGGGCAGCCAACAATATACACAAATATATTTTAATATCTAACAAAGAACAGAACTTGAGTAATGACTAACATTCCTTCTCAAACAATTGTTCATCCTGTTCCTAGCTACTTCTGCTTCTCAACCATTCTCAAACCTCTTCGAAAAGAAAAGCATGCCTCACGTGATTCAGCCAGTATACCCAGTGGCATATGACTAGCTTACTGGTGCCTACTACACACGGTGAAAAACCCTCTACCACCCCCTCCTCAGACATACTATTTTGAAGTTATGACCAAAGGTTATAATTATAAAGTGAAGAAGCTAGTGTACACTCTGCAGAATTTAACCAAATTCCTTTCTTCTCTCTGGAAAACTAAACTGAAAATTATGCATTATGAATATCTTGTACCTCCCTATACAATCAGTCTTCTTCATGTGAGTATATTTTAGCAAACTGACACATACAATCTGCATTTTTGCTTTGGCTCTGAATACTTGTTTTCAAATTGCTATTTAAAAATTCAGAAAATAATTTCTTTCCTGCTTCATCCAATGATCAAGGAAAAAAGTAATTAATTAACACTAAAGTAAAGCTTTTATCAAATTGTATTTTCATTGTTCTGTTTTGAAGCACATTACCTCTGCTGCAATATTTCCGAGCGTGTCAAGCCCCAACTGCCGTAGAGAAATAAAATGACTATGAGCAGAGAGTAGCAGGAACCGAAGACAAGTACGATTAGCTGCCAAAAGTTTAACATTTCCCTCTTCAAAAGAAAGATTACGTAAAATCACTGCGATCTGAAGTACCCGCTGCCCTTCAATATCATTAATGCCCAATTTGCGAGGTGGATGAAATAAAGATTCCCAAATCCATTCTTCCGATGGAATATCTACAAAGTAAATAAATAAATTTTAGTCCTTCCTTTGCTATATTTACAAACATATGTGTATTAAGATTAGTCAAGACGTCTCACCTTGAGATTTGCTTCTGTCAGAAATTAGATCACGAACTTCAATATCCTCAACAATATCCTTCCAAAACTGAAGAAAGAATTAAAAACACACTTAATTTCTAGGAGATGATATTTCTTTAAATATCAACTATTTTTATTTCTGTTATGTTAAAATATGGAAAGAATATGAGAAGCATTGTTCTTTAAAAATTTCCTAGGACCTTGATTCATCTAAGAGTAACCACATTTTTCACTCATGGGACGATACGCAAGATGTTCAGCACTATACATTAAGAAACTCTTCCTTTCAAGTACCAGAGGTATGCATTCATGATCAACCAACACTACCACAGAAGTACTTTGCCAAAGCACACACTGAAACTATATGCACAGCTTTCCACAATTAGAAATTCAAAAATTATAAGTTGAGAAAAAGTACAGTTCATCCTCCTTCATCTCCTACATATAGTGAACTCCTAAAGCAGAATATGGTGACTCTTCTCAGTTTCAGTACATCTTAGACTCCTGCTAGACATACAACAGTCAGATTTCTATCTGGTGAGACTTTTTAAAGCTTCTGCTCCGTTTTCCACATCATCATAAATCAATGAAAAGAGAGAAGCAACAACCACCATCACCAAATCCCTTTATAATTAGAAGCAAAACAGAACGCTTCAGCAGACTGGAATTCAAAGTACTTTACAAATATATGGCCTGATCTGTAAGTGGTTGTTCATGTCACTAGTCTTACTGAAATTCAAGAATTAATCAAGGCATTAAGGTTTGCAAGCTAATAAAAATACTCATTGTGATGTATATTAATATAAAAATATATATATATTATAATATATGTAATGTGTATATTATAACAAAAATATAAACATTCGTTTGACTAATAAAAATTTATACATTCCTTTGATTCACTAATGAAATACAGCTCCTCTTTTGGCTATGATCACAGAATAAAACCACAAATAAATCTGGATAAAAAGGGAAGTATGGGAAGTACAACTAGCTGAACAGCAGGAGAAATTTTGCTATGCAAATGTAATTACTAAATTACAGTATTCATACCAAGCTTGACACTATTATTTTCCTGAAAAATAGAATACTACAGATTCTCTAAATTGGAGGGAAAAGAATTTTATTTTCCACTGCAATGCTGCTAAATGACATCCAAGTGCTGTTTAGTAAAGAGGATTACTTACACAAAGGATTATTACCTCATTTTAGCAAAGACAAGAACAGCCAGAAAAAAGTCTAACTTCTTACTGTTTGTGACAAACAGATTTTTCTAATTAATACTGAGGCTATCATCAAGAGCCACAGAAGACAAAGGCATGCAGGTAAAATTTGCAGTATGTACTTCATTTTGAGCTGCCTTTACTTTTAGTGAAGACGACTATTTAAGGAAGAGGCTTCAGTCATTACTTTAAAAAGTACACAGAAATATATTATCTTAAAATTTACCAGTCAGTACACACTTTCCTTTAGGATGTTTCCTTTTGGAAAAGCAATAAACACAGTAAGCCTTCACATTTCACTGCTACTTAAAAGAAAAACCTCAGAAGCTTTTAAAGATTAGTTGTGTAATCAGGTAAGTATTTAAAAAAAAAAAAAGTTAATTTCGAACAGAGATACTTAAAGTCTTCAACTTCAATCTGAATCTCTTTAGAAGAGGCCAAAGTCAATCACAATACAATGTTAAAACTGCTGTCACATGTTAAATGTTAAAACAGCATCATGACGTTTTGCTAGCTGAATCCTCCAATAATCCACTTTTCATCACTAAATACTTAACTGTATAGTCCAAAATGAAACATTTAAAAACCTCTGGCAATATAAAGTCATAAAGGAGTAAATTTTTCTACCTGGAGGGCAAATCATCCTGGATATGTTCTCAAAGAGATCGAAAGTGACGATTTAAGTTTTTTGCAGATGAAGACATTACAGACACTGCTAAAGATAAAGCCTCAAAGTGCTATGGCTAAAGATGAAGACAGGAATACATTGCTGGAAAACTGTACATCTCACCTAAAACTTGCAGAATAAACAGATCCATGCTAGTTGCTTGAACAACTGAGAAAGTCTCCCCTTCCTAAAGAAGCAGTCTGTGAAAAAATGCTAGTTGTCAGCTCAGAGGAAATTATCTCTTTCAGAAAAGAACAGAACATGGCTCCTTTCTGTAAGTTAAAATGAGAGATACACCAAGGCACCAAATAAAGTCTACTTACACATAACTGTTATTCTTCAAATTCTTTCATTATACAGTCATGCTGTGAACATAAGATGCTAGACACTCCAGCTAGAGAATTTTTGCCTCAGGATTACCCAGAGCATATACACAAGCCCTGTTACCTATGTGAAGCACACTATGTGAAGCACACATCCCCCACAGCCTCACTTGCTCTGAGTCCTAGAGATCTGGAAAGGCTCTGAAAGCTGTAAGGAAGAGAATCTGCAGGATAGGACATGAATATGCAGACAATAAAACTTCAAAATGAACAATTAAAAAAAATACAATTTTTTTCTGTCTTGAGTGTTTATTTCTACATACAGAAGCACTGTGGGTAATAACGCTCACCAAGAACACTGCTTTACCTGTGGAAGTGTCCCAGAGTCTTTTGCTTGCATAAAACTGTAGGTTTGCATTCCCAAAGCCAGCATCTGCCACTGGTGTTTCAGCAACTGCAAAATGCCTACTGCAGTAGCAAACGAGACTTCCTGTGAGCCCTTTGCAAGACTTCAAACATTTTGCAAAAGCTCTAGTGACATCACCAAAGAACTCAGAAATACCATCCAAAAGATAGCATTCACAGAAAACCTCAGAAATATTATCCTACATCCTCCATTCAACAAGCCGGTAACTTAAACAGCTTATCAGTAAGTAATGTGTTCAGGAATCCAAGCAGCTAAAGCACAAGCTATTATATGTGGCATTTAAGGTATCTATTTTAGAGATGGGCTGCTAACTATAGAGAGGTCAGGATTTCCCAGGACTTTAGAGGCTGACAAGCATGTTCCAACAATCAATGTATAGATGGAAGCCTGGTAAGCTATATCACTATATAGAGCTCCCAAACACCTGAAAGCTTTGCTGAGGCGAGTTCCTAGCCAAGAAAAGAGACATCTGTCTCTAATTATTTAGAAGATAGAACAACTTTCCATTTGATTCCAAGAAGCTATCTTCTAGCAAGTTCTATTACATAGGAGAGTCAACTATCTCCCTCAGAAAAGTTACTATCCTCTTCAGGGAATGACGAACAGCTTGAAGCAATACTCTTGTGTACTGCATGTACAGTCATGTAAGGAATTGAAAAAGTACAGTCAGCCTGGCCTATGACTATCAAAGTCTCAATCAAATTATCAGGCATAAAATCTAGTTGTCCAAACATTTTTAAAAATGTGGCTTTTTTAAGAGATGCTATGACAAACAGATTTCAGCTGCTCCCCATACAAACAATAATGCAAAGTCAACAGTTAAAATTAATTCTGCATCTTTCACTCAGACAGAGGACTTCATGAAACCCAAAGCAGATTCCAGGACACATAAGACCTCTTAAGACAGACAGACAGAATAAGACTTTTAGAAAGGTAAATTGTACTTTCCATTCCTTAACTGGAATGATGAAACTTGTTAATTACAAAAACCCTTAACAACAACACAGTTGGGAACCCTTTCCCAACAACACAGTTGGGAAAAATCACCAATAAAAAAAAATTTGCACCTTGTTCTGAAAGTTATCTTCTGAGATTCTGGTGAAATACAGATGTTTCCATGTCTCAGACAAATCTTCACACTGGAATCACATGTCCTGCCAGTAAATGATCAAAAAACCCCACCTAGTTCTTCTTCCAAAGCACTAGGATTACCTACAATGATCTCCACCTTGCACTTCTGAATAAAGGTGCTCAGATATCTTAAGTTCTGAATGAGTCTGCAGCCTCTGTTACTTTTCTTTACAAGGAAAGAGTTGGCCTGAATTGCTTTTTTTTCTTGCATTTAAGCAGACTGGTTTGATTGCTCTCAGTCCACTCGACATTTGTTTCCTGCCTAAGCAGGAAAGATCCCCCAAAAATGATGGCGGTGGGCAGAGAATGATGAGGTGGAGGAAAATAGACTTAAATAACCTAAATACAGTGTTCGCTACCTGTTACAAGAGAAACACAACAAAACTTTTGTTTGCCCAAAGGAAAGGCAAAAGTGGAAACGGATGAGATAAGTCAAGCTTTCTGGGCATTCCTTTGAAAAACGTACTTATAGCACAGAGGCAAGAAAAAAAAAATCAATTTAGCATCACATGCAGTTATTTATTCCCTACTACAAACTATGGATAGCTGCAATCTGATACTACGTATCAACAGAAATGAACAAGAAAGGATGAGAAAGTGAAGCTCTTTATCAACAGATATTCCTATATATATTTTAGATCATGACAACACACTGGTAATAGGAATATGAAGCAAAAAACAATGCTTGACTACGTGATGTCCAGATAAAGGACAACAGTAAGAAACAAGAAAGCCAAGTTCCTTTGGCTGCACAGAATTATACAGAATTCACTGGAAATCAGATTAACCAAATTACTATCCATAAAAACAACAGACATTTGAGCCCACAGGTCATGTAATGTAGCAATGATCACGACTACTTATTGTCCAAGAAAAACATGACAGCAACTGGAGTCAAGTCAGCTTGACAGACCACTGTGAGAGACAAGAAAGGTGGCATTTGAAAAGTATTTCAGGCATTTAAATGCAGAAATATCTCACTCTACACACTACCTAAGAAAGATTCAAAGAATAAATGCAAGTAATAAAATTATTATTATTAAACTTTTACAAAGAAGAGTTGGACACAAAAGAAGAACTTAACAAAAAAAAACCAAACAAACAGAAACCGGAAGTAAATCTTTATGTAACACAATAAAGAAAGCATAAAAACTGCATAAGCATGGATTGTGGAACTCTACTGCTAGAAGAGGCCTCAAGAAGTCCAACAACATGAAATCCGAATGCTTAAATTAAAGTAAACAGAAATTAATGGTGCATGAAGAAATTTAATGCTAAACGAGATAGTGGGCCGCTGCTGGAGGCATGAAAGAAATACCTGGAAAAACAGCTAAACCTATCTGATTATAAGCATGCTATATAAACAAGTCACTCTTGAAAGACAAACTATACTCACAAGTGAACTTTGCTAACAGGAGGAAATTCAAAGAGAAATGAAACAGTTAAAAACAGGAGAGCTTCCAGAGTAGATGAGAAAACACCTGAGCAGGACGTCATCAGAGCTTCAGGACAGAGACGGCAAAACAAAATAAGACACTGGCCAACTTCCAGTTATTCCAATCCTTAAGTAAGGACATGCAGTCATTCCAACTAAACGGAGATTTAAGCTTATTGACAGCACCAGGAAAAATCAAGAGGGGAGAAAGCAACAAATTAACATAGCTATAAGGGATAACTGAAAGTTCAACTGAAATTATATTCAAATTCTGACAATTAATGGAACAGATTCACTGACCAGTAAAGATTTGATTCAGTTCAGAAGGAAGTGCTGTAGAAAGTGAGAAAATATGCAGCACTGGACATAAGATAATGGAAATTACAAATTTTCTAAACAGTTTTTTTATAACGCAGTGAGGACTGGGGGGTAAGGTACTTGATTCCCTTCAACTGGAATAGTAGTGATGTTGGAGGACACAACAAAATAGGCAACCTTCTTTGCTCACGAATATGACGTTACTGAACTAGTAGACTGCTCTGAAAAAGTCATGATATCGTATACATAAAGAAGAAAGATTTTAAGTCCAAATTAGTGAATACCACAATTTAAAATTAAAGTATTGGTGCTGAAACAATTAACAAATTCTTTATGATAAATTAATACAGAACTCAAGAGTTCACAGGATACCAAAAAAAAAAAAAAAACAACAAAACCACAGTTACTGCATAGATATTTAAGGGTGGGAGAAATACTAGTGGTGATACTGTAACACTCCTAATGTGCAAAGATACAGTAGAAAGAGAAAAATAATGAAGAAAAACATACGGCCATTTTTCCTATTGAAAACTAATTAAAAAATACTAATATGATTAAGAGACTGCAAATTAAATCAAGTTTATTTTAACCAAACATTAAAAACTTCCACCAAACATTTTAGTATAAAGACATAATTCTACAATTACCCCCAATGCCTGTATGAAGACATTGAAATACAAAAAGTAAACACCTCTATAAAATCCAAAGTTCCAAATTTATGTTCATACATTTCAATAAGCAGGAGGAGGAGCTTGGAAAAAAGTTAGTAAGAGTAGCTATATAGATAAAATGTCAAATATTCTGAATATATATTATAGATCATTTATATTTGTTTCAGTACATTTGAAAAACTATTTTCAGGTAACAAAGACTAGGAGTCAATTATTTTTATTTTTAAATCTTTTTAAATAAAACTGACATACCAACACTTAAACTGATATTCAATTGCCAAGAATGCATGTTTATCATTTCTCTACGAATCCTGAATTTAACCTTGAGCATCACTTTCAGAACAGCTTCAAGATTTCTAATATTTCTCAGTCACCCCCACCCCCCAACCTCCAACACATGAAAAATCCACTATGGTCTGAGGTTAACATTTACAAACTCAACAAAATTTCTATCAATCCAATTCCTATTAATTCAGAATTCATGTGTTTGAGAAATTGCTTTCCCCACCGTACTTTCTGTGAATCTCGAACATTTACGTGTTCATGCCATCACTATACTTTAGCTCATAATTCTACATTTTTCTTCTCCCACTTAAAAACTTTTCCGTTTTCAACTTTACAGAAATTTCTAATCTGATGTCATTATAGTAGACAAACAAACTGGAACAATAACCTTACAAAATCAAGACACAAACAACTGGCAGCAAAATAAAAAAAACCCAAACAAATAAAGAAGAATTTTTTAAAAGAGAACGTGAACAATGAAAGGAGGGAGACACATTCAATAGCCATTCTATTAAAGATGTAAAAGCAAATTTAAAATGAAAGAGATACACAATCTCTGTTGTGTCAATCAAATATCTCTCACGTATGTCATGAAGTTTCCATAATGCTTCCCCTGATTTCTGTTTTGACACAGCCACAGCTGCAATACAAAATAAATTAGTTCCAGTAGTAGGGTCAGGCAAATGCTTGACGTAAGATGTTCTGAAAAATCTGGATTCTGGGCCCTACAGATATTTTTCGATCTGGTGTTAGTTTCTGACATGCTTTCAGCAGTATTTCACTACAGAGTGGTACTATACTTGTAATGTTCAAAAATAGATTTTGGAGAGCATCCAAGTTTCTTATTAGCAAACCTTATTGCAGTTACAGTGGTCCTACTTAACACTTCATTAAAAACATTTATCAGAACCATCTGTCCTTATCTATCACAATTACTTAAGTTTATATAATTAATGAACATATAATAAATTAGAATTCTGCATAATTTTAAATGTTTACAGAGCTAGACATCGTGCTTGTTGCTGCTCTAGATCAGCAACAGTCTGTGACAGTTTAGGGTGAAGTCAACACAGAAGTGCTAAGTGTTTTTTAAAAAAACGAAAGCAAAACACAACCTAGCGTACTTCTGGACATATTTTTCAATGGAATAAGGAAACAAAGATCATGAGAATTATTTTTCCACTTAACTTCAGCACATTTGAACCACGTTTTCAAGTTCATATACTAACAAATAAGAGAGTTTACCTTTTCTGTTCTTAACTTTACCTAGATTCCCTGACCAAAATTTCCTATCCACTGCTATTTCAGCAATATTTACCATTTAACTAACACTACTATGGTCCAACTTGACCCAAAATTGAGTTACATAAAAATAAACCAAAAGACAAATGGAAAAAGCTCCTAACAAATATTTCTCTATAATACTAGTAAGACATTTCAGTATATGAGACAATTAAGAAAGTGAGCAAAAATCTGGGTATGAGTTCATAAGGATGTCAGAAGCTTATCCGAGAGATATTTTTACTCAACAAAAAGTGTAAATTATCAAAATATATTTTAATCTAGATTTCTTCTATTTTAGCCACATAAACCATCATCTGAAATTCAATTTAAGGAAATTGTATATCATAGCAAATATGCCAAAATGTCAAACCTCTTTCAGCTATAATACATTTCATACTCTTATATACCTCAAAATGCTCACCTAGAATAAAGAGAAAGCATTTATAGTAAGAAACTTTAGTTATATTTTTACCTCATTTCATTACTTGTACAGTAGATCATGCCCTCTAGTGGAAAGATGAAAAAGCCTCGTGCAAAAATAGTTTAAATGAAACAAACTTGCAACATTGCTAACTTATTTAAATTTGTCCTATGCTTCTTATGTTACGGACTTAATTTTCATAATCCAGACTGTTTCTTTACTGATCATGGCAGTCTTATAAAAAACCAAACCAAACCAAAAATACCAGCATTGTTTTCTCTTGCTAAATATGTTGGCCAGTTGTAGCATTTTCTCTCTTGCTAAATATGTTGGCCAGTTTTCCTTTTCCTCACACACACTGGCTGTCTTATAAAAAGAAATAGGAAACCTATTAATTAATAAATTAATAAAATTAATTTGCCTACACCTATTTTTTCTTAATACATTTCTTCCTCCTTATCCAAACATTTTGACAAGTGTGATTTAGTGTTCTATTATATTTACATCAAACTCAAACTAATAAAGTTGAGAGTAATTCAAAAGACATATGCTAGTAGATCTTATAATTTTCTATCTTTTTAAAGGATTTGATACCCACCATATGCAGGTCAAAATTATTTTAATAATTTTTAAATTACCTTAACAAAATCTCTATCGGTTTTCTCCTTCCATTCTTCTCCAAATACAGCAGAAAATGATCCTAAAGCTTTAAGCATAAAAAGAAGAATTTAGTAAAATTTTAAAAATGAACATTTTTTTTTATTAATCCATAAACGAAATAAAGATGCAACAACACTACAGAGTCCTCCAGTGTTTTCTTTCTATTAAAAAAATATCCTCTACTAAATTGCATAAACCAACTGAAATTTCTATAATCATTATAAAACTGCAGTAGCAGTTAACGACATTTAAATTGAGAATAAGTAGTCCATAAAGAATGGATTAGTTTGTGAACCCTTTGAAAAACACATGGGAAACTTTTCCATAGCTCTTTTCCAGGAGACAAGATAACTGCTCAGTTTTCAACCTTACATCAACAACTGTTTTCCATGTGTACAGTGTAAGCTGTGAACACTACTTTAGTAATTAAACAAATTCCCACTAATGTTTTTAAAAAAAACTAATAGTAGCCATGAGATTTTGACAGCACTCAATTGAAAGTCAATATTTAACCAGGAAGCATAATGGCTGCTCTTGGGTGTTTGTTGGAGCCATTACCGCAAATTTTCTAATCATTACTCCTTGAAAGCAGCAAAGACTCTCAATCTGACTCAAAGACTTAAGTGAATCCAAAGACAAACTCTGTCTTGCAATAGTTCTGTAATGAACCAATAAAACATTTAAGTACACTTAAACATTTTGGTTCATAATGTTTTACTGTTTTGAGCAAAATGCTACAAATCTCAATTCCAAGAGCACATCAGCTTTCAACTTACAGAACCCAAACCAAGGCTTACGCTGCACTCCAAACTGAAGATGCTGTATACCCTCAAAGCCCTGGGACTGCCTTATCACATGCAACATAATTGTCATTTCAAACTTTATGGGGGGAAAGAAAAAGCTGAAGGCTTTTTTTTCTCGTTACCTAGAAACAGTGCATTATAAATACTAATAACGATAAAACCTTAATTATAGACAAGCCAAATCTAAAACCCCCATTAAAGTTAATCAGCTATCATTTATTTACACCTGAAATTATCATAAGAGTATTTTCATATTACCTGAATTTGCTAATTACAGATTTCATTTCATCACCAAACCTGACAGATTTACCTTCATTATTTATAATATAAAAGCATATAAATATTTAAAATTAAAGCTTCATGCTTCAAAAATAAGTAAACACACACCTCCTTTCTGTCCCCAATTTGTTCCAATTAGTCCTCCTAATGTTGCTAGGACACTCCCTGGATTTATCCAGAAGATGTAATCAGACAAGATAAAAATTAAGTTTTCCCCACGGTATAAAAAAAGGAAGCCCATTACGTGCTCGTCATTCGTCTCGGCTTTACCTCAAATATTTTTTAATATAAGAAATACTAATACAGGCCATTTATGGAACAAGCCTGTGTTCAGAGTCCACGTTAAGAACTTGAGAAAACACTGTCTGCCTTTGCAACGTCCAAAAAATTATGAAATAGCAATACAAAACTTGATTAAATTGTTTATAAATTCCTAAGTCCATAGAAGTTCCATCAAAAGAGCAGGGGAATGATGGCAAACTCAAAAATCTAGAGAGCAAGCACCCTGGAATCACTAACATGTAAGACTAAAGTTTCACTTTAGCTTCCTTTCAAATATTTTTCTTTGAAAGTTCTTGTGACTGGGCTAGATGCAGACACTAGATGACCGAGACCTAAACACATCTGAAAGCCATGAGCACAAATCAAAAACATAAGAGAGAAGCTGGAGGACACTAATGCAATACTGGGGAGATGAGGGGAAGCTACAAATCATTATGTAAAAATGCAAATTATTTAAAAAAAACCTACCACCAAACAATATACAATGTCTAACACTGATTCTTCCCCAGAATTTTAAAACAGAAGCTCTGACATACCATGCTATGCTTGTGCTTACACATGCAAAGTAGTTTTATATTCAAATAGATAGAACATATGTACTAGCAGACTTAAATATACTTAGTTGAAAAAGCTCATTTGAGTAATATTTTACGGTGGTAATTTCTGAAATTCAGTATTAAAAAAAACAAATCAGTACATAAAACCAATAAATACTTTCTCCTCACTACCACAAGACAGGAACTATGCTGTTATGATTTTAGGATGGTTTGGGTTAACTTATTCTTTCCCCCCCGGTCCTTGACAGGAAGACAAACAAGCAATTACCAAGGAACAACTTGGCATGGAGGTCCCACTGGACAAGTCAGAAGAATTTATTTCACATGCTGAAGTATTTTCATGGAATAGACTCTCTTTTAAAAGTTATGCGCTAAAACTATAAGTAATTCTGAAATTCAGATTAAGATTTTTATCCCTTGAGTTTTTTATTTTGAATTTCACTACAGTTGAATGTGTAGTGAAGTATCAGGATAAAAATCTTAGTGGGTCATTGTCTTCAGACTGCTCTCTTTTAATTTTTAAATTTGTGACTACTACTAGAAAAGAATCTTGAAAAGTCAGCATGGTCCTACAAATTCGGAAGAAAGCAGTGATACATTACAAGCAGATGGAAATCCAATGCTGTAAATTTGAGAATCTTAAACCATTAAACTCTATCACTGAAAAATTAATTCTCACGTTTCACTAAACTGTTAAATAACACTGTTTTAAATTACCTAACCTAAAAGGTATTTGTAATGTCTGATAAAACTGTAACTGTGGACAAGGTAAAAAGATAAACTAGATATAAGTATATTACAGTGCAATAAATTATAAATATTTTCATTATTGAGGGTTGTGAAAGATGCTACAACAGGTATTGACTCTTTCTGTTGCAAAAACGTTACATACTTACTGTCATCAAACACCCCAGCATTTGCAAGCAGTAAAGTGATGATTTTAGGGTCCTTTTCAAGCTGCATGACATGCTTGCTTTCATTTGAAAGAAGAGTACATACATTAATTGCAAAGTCCACTTCATTTGGGAGTCCAGATAACAATGAAAGCACCAATTTATTATAGTCATTTGGTGAGTTAAAGTCCATAGACAGCCCATAGCTTTGACGAAGGTAATCTAAATAAGAAAAAAAACAAACAAAAAACGTTTTCACAGCTAAACTAATTAATATTCAGATGATACATTAAGCAATATTATTATGAATGATAAGTATTTTTAAAAAAGTTTATTAATAAGGTATTGTGGGTTTTAACAAGTTTTTTTACACTATTCCATTTTTTTCCATTAGTCTTGGCCAAAATCCTGAACACATTCTATTTAGCTGTGTACCTTTCTAGGTAGATATTAATTCCTTCATCATCTCCATACTGCAGTATGTTCTCCCCAAGAAAAGCTTTGAAAATGCAAACTTTAATTAAAGCAGAATAAAATTGTAATACAATTTGGAGTCACTTTATACACAATGAATTACACATCCATTCCACAGAATCCACCAGCTTCTGATTTGTTTATTGGGTCAAGATCGATGCTTTGGTCTCTAAATTACAATAGTGTTGATTCTGGCTCCTCACGCATTTACTTTATTCCTCAGATTTTAAAACTTAATTAATTGTATGCTCAATTCAGGTATTTGGCTTTGTAGAGAAATGACTGATGCGACAGAAACACGATCTGTGAATTTTCAAGGTACGTTTTTTCAAGACAAGTAACTACTTAGCCCTGCTGATTAGAAAAAAAATGTAAAGGAAATAGCTTATGAGTTTTCATTTTTGTTTTGTTTTGGTTCACAGTTGAACGTTTTTTCAGTGTATTAAATTAATAACTTGAGTGACCCACCGATTTCATAATTGGCCAAGTTTTAATAATACTGTAAATATTGTAATAATAATATTGTAAATTTAACTACACACTATTTCTGTAGCCTCTCCAAATACATTTTTATATATATATATGGAAAAAAAAATAGCACTTTTCTGCAAAAATTTACCTGATACACTGTGTTGCTGGTAGTTATAGGAAGTTGGAATTGCACCAATAGGAAGTTGTGGCTTTGGATTGCCTGGTTGTACCTCATCATCCTCCTCCCCAAAATGATGGACTTTTTCATACTTTTCTAGATAACTGCAATAAAAAAAGCAAAGATTTTGAATATATTTAGTACAAATAAATCCTTCATCCCCCAAGAGCTGAACTGCTGAAGGAAACAAACTGTACAAACATGAAGATTTGCTGGAAACAATAGTCAAAGTGGTATAAAACTTAAAACGTGAGTCAGACTAACAATAGGCAATACATAAAAAGCAGATCTGTGGAATTACGGATTTAGATACTAAATTTCTTCACATTTCTTAACAACAATCCCTAGATAAATTGCAACCCATTGAGCCCTCTTGTGACTAAGTCCATTTTCCTCAAATCAGCTTTCGCTTTTGCTACCCAAGATGGTGGTGGCTGCAGATGGAAGCATCATAAAAATTACTTTGTGGTGGTTGCCAATGCACATACTGAGGTGAAGTCCAGAAAAATATCTATTTCTTTTTGCCTGACCTAAAGAGAAGCAGTATATCAAGTCCTAGCAATTACACAAGAGTAAGAGAATTCAGGGATACGGAGGGCCACAATTCAGGATCAGAAGTTCTGAGCCATGGCTGCAGCTAATGACCTTTGGAAATCCCTTTGAACCCCTACAGAAAAATAAATGCTGAAATATTGTATGCAGAATGGACTGCAAGCACAGTAGTTATGTATAACAAAAGTAAAGAGTCCATCAGCCTGGTAAATTAACTATCTCTATTAACAGTTAATTTAGCATTAAAACCTGTAACTTTCAGAACTTTCTATAGAAAGTCAACTTAAAAGGCCCACTGTAGATTTAACTTCACACCGATACATAATTTCATTAAGAGTTTTCCAGCTATATCAAGATCAGAAAGCTGTCTAGATTCAAAAACTTTCATTGCGCTGAAAACTGACAATATCAAGTCAATTAACTCATAAAAATATTGTATAATCAGGAAAGAATTTAAAACATTTATCCTCCTCTTTGAATATGCTAAAAATATCTAATATATGAGGAAAAAAACCAAGCTTTTGGTATAATATTTGTCAGTAGGCACTGAAGTCATTAACTTGTGGTGAATCAGAAAGATTTTAAAACAGTACTCTCATTGACCTCTGGGGAATATTTCACATGCATTAAATTAGTAATTATTTCATTAAGTGAGATATCAGTGACATAACCATACTTTTTAAATGTGAGCAAATATATTTTTTGTTAAGAAAATTGTACATTCCAGAAGAAAGGAAAAAAATTCAGAGTTGATAAGGCATATCATGGTGTGCTGTATCACATGCAACTATGATTTGTGTCTGACTAGTGTTTAGGATATTCAAAGTAATATATAGGCTACTGTTATGTGAACCACTGCTATAGCGCCCTCCTTATCATGCAGACTCTGGACTGAGTTAAGGAGTCAGCAAAAATCTTCGCTGCGCTATCATTTGCTGTTAGAGATTTTGACAGACTAAAAATTGCATTTAAATATGGTTGGTTTTTATCTTTAAACCTTAATTCTGCTTTATTATCTGTTTTCAGCTATTCATACTTTATTTTTTAAAAAAACATAATTTCCTTCCAATATGAATGAACTGTTAAGCACTCTATAAATGAACATTACACCACTGAATCAATCACAAAAAAATATTAGATGTGACAATTTCCGTTTTCCATATTATCATTTATTTGAGAACTTCTTAAACATTTTAGGACAACTTTTAAAAAAATAATACAATTAGGGTTTTTTTTATATATATGTGTATGTATGTATACACACACACAGAGGAGAGCATTTTAGAGCTCAATTCAGAACCATGCTCAAGCTCTGCATGGGAGATTAATATTAAATATGGTATGGCATTAAGCAATTTAAAAGTAGTGAAGAGAGAAACACACACACTGTGGAATATAACTAATAAAAAGATTTTAAAAGCATGAAGCTATAGTAGCATAGCCAAACATTCGAGTGTACAGTAAAAAACTGAACGCCTAGTTATTAATGCAACATGCAATCTTGTGACCCATAACTCGATACATTCTAAAGCTTATTGTTACTGGTTTCTCAAAATAACTGTGTAGATACCCTAACACAGCTACAAAAACAAGGTCTGTTGGAATAAAACACTCATCTCCAATTGTGAAAGTTAGAAATCCATGGGTTTAAATCATCTAGAAAGTATTTTATTCTTCCAGTGACAGAAGCATTTATTTAAGGCTCATTGTTTTGAACTATGTACACCTACATAGTGACCAGAATCTCTTGCTTATTCTGAACCCGGAAAATATTGTAGTGACTATGAACCAAAAAAATACCAGTGGCTTATGTATTCTGACAGGTTAAATTCCCACCTGTATGCATTAGCAATTTGGATTTTAAGATAAACTTAACAGTGGCTTCTAAAATCCTGAGGAAAAAAACAACAGGATCCTGACCTATGAGCAAATCTAACAGTATGTAGGACTACGACATTTCCCATCCACCCCGGTCCAAACTGAACCATGGGAACAACTAAAATACTTTCAGTTAAGAGTGCTCACTGCAAAAGTCTAGTCTTCTATCAGCAATTATTGGTTGTCTTTCAAACAGTTCCGTAAATCACTGAACCTGTCATCATCACTGTCATCGTGGTTTGAATGAATGAATTTGTACTGTAATTGGGGTGCTCAACGTTGAACAGATGATTTCACAAAACTAGTCTAGCTTCTGATACCATGTAAAAAGGAAATCTAAAAATCTAGAACTGGTCCTTCCTACGCA
Source organism: Vanellus vanellus (assembly GCF_965231255.1). NCBI lineage: Eukaryota > Metazoa > Chordata > Aves > Charadriiformes > Charadriidae > Vanellus > Vanellus vanellus. The sequence continues at coordinate 34,717,866 of NC_138905.1, read as the reverse complement.
TGCACAAACATATGCTTTGCTTTGTACTCCTATGAGATCATGAGATCTCCTATGAGATCAAAACCAGTTGAAATTGAGGAAAAGACATGTCAAGGAAAAGATACTGCCTCCAGAAAGTCCTGAATCAGATTAATCAAATCTATGAATAAGTCTGATCAATTTAAATGGAGCCTGAACAAATGTGCATTTATGATCAAGACGTAAAGGAGTAGCTCAGAGACAGCTTGACCTTCGCTCCTTCTGACCATACAGTCTCTCACTCTTCAGAGAGCTCATTTAGCAAATAAAGAGGATTCTAGGTTGGCTTTCCACTGATTTTTCAAACTGAATAGGGGTCAGACGAATACTAAAGCCGATGCAGGGAAAATAGTAGGTGTACACAGCTAAGGACAGCAAGAAGATGATGCACCTGTGCCATTTCTACACTGGCAGAAGCTACACTGCCTTAGCTTGTCTAATGGGACGTCAGAAGCGCTGTGGTTATATCTAATTTTCTTGTATTTGTTGGTCAGACTGAAAGCTTAAGCTTAGCATAAAGCACTTTCATTACTAAATGTAAGATTTCATAAGAATATTTAATAAGATGAAGTAAAAATCCCTACGCAGGAACACACACAGTAGTCAAAATACAATTTGCAAATTTACTATCATCTTTTTCCAGACTTGTCCATTCTACCAGGAATTACTAGCTATGTAAACATTAAAAAAGGCCTTATATATCATAAAATAATCCATATTGTTCTATAATTTAAAATACAAATACTGAACCTTCTGCTTTTTATTAAAGCCACATCCCAGCAGAGCTGAAGAATATGAGTACCCTAGATATGCTCCTCTGTTAATACCTACTTTATTAAAATGTGTTAAAAAAGTTCTACCAAACACAGAAACTCTGAAGTTTCAAAATCTAGTTTTCTTCTTCCCTCTCCAAAAGCAAACAAACACATTGTTTCCCACTTGGTTTGATTAAGAAATTTTGGGGGTGGGGTTAGAAAAATTTTATGTAGAAATTAAAAGGCCTCTGCAAACTAAAATGGTCATAATTTTTTTCACTGTTGTCAACTCTCACAAAGTTCTCACAAAGGTCTTAATAAAGATTTCATAGGAAACCAGGATTCAAATCAACCTTAAGTAATGATCTACTAAAGCAAGTACCAACATCGCTTTCTTAAATTCTCAGCTCTTTTTGCTGGTATTCAATTTACCCAAGTTCCACATCTTCAAAGAACAGTCCCTCTTTCCTATCCACCCCAAACTAATCAAGTTTGTTGAGGAAAAAAAAAACCAACTTCACAAACAACAAAACATAATTAAAAAAAGCCTTCAGCAACCCCAAAGCATCAGTTAAAAGGCTAAAAAAAAACAAACAAACCACATGACAAATAGGAAGACCTTCCCCACTTCTAACACATACACTTACTCCTTTTAAGATACTGCTAGTTTAGAGGGAGGATGTTTCACTATTTCTGAATCCATTGAGTTTAAAAGCACTGTATGACTGAATTTCAACCATAATAACCAGACCTTAACAGACTGCTTTAGTATGATTCCTTTACGCTCCATAAGTACTGACTGTTTATAGACAGCTGTACAGACCTCAATCCTCCAAACCCTCCTTTTGTTCCTGCAGAGAGAATGCATGACCTGGAATTTTAGTGTAGAGAAGGAGCTTTGTAAATTAGCTTGTAAATGAGCTTTACTAGTCTTAAATTCTAATCTTACCAGTCTGGCATACAGCTACTATGCAAACAGCACAATAGTTACCGTAAAGACAGGTCTTGCTCTAAATATACACGAAATTTAAGAACAATAAATGGAGCTTTTCTATTACTGAAACACAGTTGTGCAAAAGCTCATGAATTCTAAAGAGATAGCTACAAAAGGCTAATCTCGCATTTAAAAAAAAACTCAGATCTGTAGCTGTAGACTAGAAATGCATACATTGATCACAGAAATTCAGAACACTTCCATAATTTAGTAAAGTCACAGGCAGCATACATTGACAATACAAGTCTCAATCTTTTAATTTCAACACCATCTGAACAATTAGGCCCTGAAAGAAAAAGATGCAGCTAATACGTATGAAAAAGAACTAAGGCAACTAAATGAAGGATCAGAACAAAACTACTAATGAAACAAGCAATGCGTATGGGATATAAAAGTTTTAAAGAAGTCTGAGGAAAAAAAAACGAGTACTATGATGAAGACTGGGTGAGAATGGAGTAAAGAGGAAAACTGCCTTCTGTAAATACACTGAAAGGTGCTCCACACTGTTGGCATGACATCTTGAACTGGTGTTTCGGAACACATGATCCAAAATATTCAAGAAACTGAAATGCAACGAAACCCAGTGGCAATTTAAGCCACTCCTTCCCACAACTCTATTCAGAGAGGCTTAACTGAAAAAACCAAAGCAAACAACAACAACAAAAAAAACCCCAACCAAACAAAAAAAAACAACAAAAATTAACACACACACACACCCCAAAACAACAACAAAACACACACACTCATCTGGTGAATAGCTAGAACTACAGGATATGCAAAGTACTGAAATATGTGAAAATATATGGGTAACCAGAGACAGGTGAAGGCTGGCTACTTTTTGAAGGGCAAATGATTTCAACACTTTCTGAAAACTTCCTTTAAGAATCCCTTAAGTTGGAAATCGAAAGATAATATCCCTTTGAAAACCAAATTCACATATTACACATTCTGTTCCTGCAACAGAACTTCAATCAGTCATTTTGTTTCATTCAGGTCCATAAGAAAAATAAGTTGTATGAAGATGGCTAATATTTTTGTCCATTAAAAATACTTATTTAAATAACAACACAGGGTTTTATTCAGTCAAGTTAGTTTCAGGCTTGTTTTCTAATATTTGGGGAAAAATTACTAATAAAAGGAAGTCTACACTAGGTACAGCTAGTGGCATGTAGAATTTACTATCAACAGTAGCCCTGAATGGGCTTACAGTATACTGCAAGCTCTCAAGGTAGGCTTTAAGGGACATTTCTGGTACTTTTGAATCTGCTTATCACAAAAGTGGAAAATTTGAATAAAAAAGCATCTAGACTTTTAGATTATGATGGTCTCAGATTGAAAATTTAGAGTATACCACATACTCTCTTAGCATTTCTCAGCCTATTTTATGTATTGGTGTAAAACATCTGACCTATTTGGATATTTTGGCTCCCTGTATCAGGACACAGTAAATTTGCCAAGTATGTATTAAGCCAGTGCCTGGCAAAACAGTGAAGATGGCATCAACCATCACAGCCCAACTACCAATTCCTTATCTTTGTATTTGGCTGAAGGACAGGCAGGTACCACTCCCATCAGAGCTCTCCACCTGATCTTTCTTGGAACTGTCTTTCCGGCAGCATTATTAGCAGGGGACTGACAACATGAACTACACCAATTCTGTTACCTTGAACAACTTACATTACGAAGCAAGACAGACATGCTCTTCCTGCTCATTCTCTTGCATCCCCCCTCCCCATTTGCAATCCTATCAACATCCTAGATAATCATGAGACAAAATCCTCAAGGATTTCACACTACTGCCAGTTTGTGCGACCCTAACTGTGAATCATTGCACGGTGTCTCTCTTTGCCCCTAATTTGACATGATTCTTGCCCTGATTTGAAGGACTAAGGAATTCCATAGCGGGAATGCTATGTCAACTAGAAAATTTTCAGAACAGGGGTCTATGCTTGGGTAAAACAATAAAAGTAACTAAAATATTGGAGGCAGCAGGGGAAAAACATTCCAAACCTACCTATTACTGTAAGATTTTGAACTTAAAAAACCAAATACTTCTCAGGCTTCCAATAACATTCTCCCCCTAATACATGCATGACAGTGGTACTTGCACTGACGCATGGTCTACCCAGTTGTACATCTAACAAGGGACAACTCATGAACTTGTGCCAATCAAAAGCTGCAACCTTTTCAAAAAGCTCACATCTTTATCAGACAATCCATTATAGTCCTATACCATGCATCTATGACTGTTACAGTTACATGAAAATCTGATTCATTTATGAATCCTAACAGCAGACAGTACTTCAATCACTGGGAAGGCTGTTTCTCAGCAGGGCCAAAGTGCTTATGCTTGACTCTCCTGCTGCTAGTACACACAGTGGAGACTGGTGCCACACTCTGGAATGAAACTCCTGCTCAGAACCTTAATGAAGCTGCTGCTGCAGCTGCCCGAAGTAATGTCTAACTCATTTTACTCATGTCATACATGTTGGCTTACAAAACCCCTGTCCCAGGAGTTAACTAGTTCCTGGAAATGCCAAACTCAACAACCCGCTGCAAGGCTCTGTTCAAACTTTTAGCGTACACCAACAAGCTGCCTTAAACTTGATTTTGTATCCGATTGCCAGTGTCATCAGCAATCTGTTTAGGGCTTTTTTCCTTGGCCCTGAGGGCACCATGAATTGCAATTCAACGGTTACATCCAATTATTGTCAGAACTGATGCTTGCAGCTGAATCCTTCAAAACAATGTTTGTGTGTTTTCCATCTTCACGTTGTGTAACTCAGAAACTGAGCATCTCACACATAAAGCACCCAGTGAAACACCCCACATGTGGCCCTCAGCAGTACCTGTTCGATTTCGGGCTTATTGTGACCACCTAATAAGACAAGCAGACAAATCAAGACTTGGCCAAGCTGCCAGGTGAGTAGGGAACTACCAACAGTTGTGCTTTTCAACATCTGGCCTGGTGCTCCACTACGTGACCTCAGAATACTGTCCTGCAGCCTGGGCTGCAGTTGTTCCCATGCAGTCAGTCAGTTCCCATGCAGCCCCATCTGACATAAGCATCATACTCCACAACCCCAGCTTCCACCCTGACACCATTCTGTCACCCATTAGAGAATTGTGAGCAAACTTGTCCCTCTGCAGGTTAAACTTAGTCCAAAACTCTTATAGAGATCCACATATAAACTAAGATTGCATTCACTGGAATTTAAATGTGTTAACGTTTTGTAACACAGGTGATGTGAGACTACATGACAGACGGTCCAATTTGTGGTTTGCTTGAAACTTGGTTAAAAGATTCTTAACCTACCAACAAGCCTTTGTAAACAGAAGAAAACCAAATACATACCTTCACTATGTTCTGAATATCTGTTAAGGTAAGATATACTATTTATTGTCAGAAAAAGAAGTGTAAAATTCACGAGCATCAGCAATCCTGGAAGTTTCACTTTGTTAGACATTACAACAAAGAAAAGTGCAATGCTTCTATAAGTGTGTGTGGGGGGGGGGGGGGCAGGGAAGTCATTCTAAAGTCACTGAAGATACATTCTTAATATCTACGGGAACACCAAGAGGAAAAAACTTAGGATACTATTTTATGCCTTCATACTAATAATGCTCCAATTTAGAAGGAAAATAATAGAAGACATATACCAACCAACTAAAGTGTGTACGTTGGAGTGCAACTTCAAAAGACTGGGGGGTGGCTGAGGGATGACAACAGAAGCCTCTGAAGAAACTGGAAACTGCACTACCAGAAACTCCATCAGATTCTGGATAAATACACTGCATAACTGAGAACAGGTGAAGAAAACAGATTATTTTGACCATCTCTCAGACAGAGGAACTGTGTTGTTACAGAAGGAGGGGAGAGGGAAAAAGAAGTCTAAAATAAAAGGCGAAAGTTTCATTCACCATGAAGATTTGTTAGCTGAAATAGTAGCCGATTTAGTCCTCCTTCTACTTCTACATTCCCTTAACTTTCCTCTAACTCTTCTTAAATCCTGTGGCCAAATCTGGCAGGAGGACTGCACGGGAAAGTCTCTACACAGCAAAAGCAGTGGGCCCAGTTGACAAAGTCTTGACAGTTAAGCAACTAAATTCTGGTCTACTATGCTGTAACTAACAGCAAAATGTATTAGCATCTGTTCTTTTGAAATTAAGATCCTTCACTTACAGGCTTGTTTTCATTTATTTTTAAATTTAATTTAAACTGAATCCACTTGTGATTCACAGCTGCAGTCCACAGTTATTTTCCAGGAGTAACTAACTCTTCTACTGCATTCTCACTGCTTGCCAAAAACAATTCAAAACCAGCATCACCTCTTACTGCTTCAGCAGCTGTTTCATTAGATCTGATGGGCTTCACATCCAGGAATATCTGAGCTGTACCATTATTAATAGTATTAATTCTCCAGCCTATATCTGGGAATTAACTTTTCAACAAAGCCAATTCCCAGATGTATTCATCTTACTAATACTATAGTCATTCTGTTGTCATCTAGGATGACAGCTCATCATCAAGTCTGTCAAGTAACACAGCAGTCTAAGTTTAGCTCTTCAAAGAAAATATCAGAATCCTCAAGATCTTCTGCTACCTCCATGACATGCTCGCAAATTCTAGAAAAATCCCAAAGTTTCTCTATTCTGAGAAACAATCTACAGTACCACCTAGATTTCCCCACAGTGCCTGAACACAAGAGTATCTGAATGGTAAAGATGCACTAATACAAATGGTACGATGTGTTAGGAACCATTGTAGGCATGTTCAGAAAATTATAACTAAGCACTGTGTGGCTTGCCCAAAGCAAGTCACAATAACATACTATCACCCAGACCAGCCATTTAGCTTCAGACAGCAACTGAAATCCCAAATGCCACTGCATTATGAAAGCCTCCACAACAGTTTTCAGTATTCCTGTATCCACTGCAGAGCTGGCAGTGATACAACTGAATGTCTCTACACTCTAAGACATATTGTGATACAGTAATAATAATACTGCCAATTAAATACAGCTTCCTACATAGTGTTAGTTATACTCTGTCTTGTAATACAGAGTCTGCACAGAACAAAAACTTGCATTCAGTGAACACTATTTAGGTCACTAAGTCAAGTGTCAAAGTAAATACTAAAATAAAAATCCCTTGTATATGTGCGTTCTTTCACAAACACATCATAGGACTGGGTAGTGTTTTGACAGCAACAGACATATTTACCTAATAAGCGTATTTAAAGACAAAATATTTTTTAAATATATACAAATATATACATAAAAGAATATATATTTATTTTTTTTTAATTTAGAACACAAAGTTATCATTCCTACACAGTGTGGTAGCTTAGAGCATGTTTTAAAGCTTGGGGCTTCCATTAAAAATAGCGGGTCATATTTTGCCAAATAGTAAAGCTAAAAATCTAATAGTTGCTCACCAGATTAGAAACAAGCAAAAGTACATTAAACATAATACTGGCTTTGACCACCGCAGACAAAACAACTAAGTGTTCCAGAAGTATTTCCCGAGATGAGCAACTACGTACATAAAGATATTTTAATGCAAATACATGTGTACACATTTAATGCATATTGTGTACAAAGTTGTGTAACTTTTAGAACGGTGAACATGAGTAGTTGTTAAATTGGCTGGAAGACCTACTGAGTCTATAAAGCTACATAAGCATCATACAAACCTTTAACTCACTATGTTAAGAAAACTATATGCATTACAAACACGTATAGATTGAGTTGCCCACTACTTCTCAGGTTTATTATTTAACTATTATGAAAGTTAAATTAGAGAAACATTTTTGCTTTTCTCCCCGAGCCCCCCGGAAAAGCAAAAGAAGGAAACAACGCTTACTACAGCAATACAACATTCTGTCAGTGCATTGACTGGAGTTGTTCTCACTAAAGAGAAAATTCCTACGGCAATTCAGTCTCAGCTTTTTCCCCAAATTTGGAATGCAAACTGGCCTTGCAGTACTTACAATTACGGAGGTGATTCCCTGTTGTCTTTCGTTCACAGTTCCATTACCGAATATGTAAATAGAGAGGGCTGGTATTTGCACAACAAAACTAAGAACCATTCCACTTTCAAGGACTTCATTAATGTGTTTAGAAAAACTAGACTGAGATGGTTTTTGAATGCGAGAAGTAAATACTTTAATTTTCTGCCTGCTAGCCGTTACACAAAAGTTATTTACACAGTAATAATGCCCCAAAAAGAATTTATCCTACCAAGAACTTCCAGTTCTTTGAGTTTCTCTCAAACCATTATAAATAACAGATATCTACAATATTATAGACGGTACAAGTCACTCACATTGTTCTGGCTATGCAGAATAAACTCCTATAAAGTTGTAATCTAGCAAAATATCACAATTTGTGAATGGTATACTTACAAGTATACACTTACTCAAAACACTTTGCTAAACTGGAATGTCTCATCGGCAAAGACTTACTGACTCCAACTGTAAATACTTACCTTGCAAGTTTCTGAAATATAGGAATATTACATGCTCATCAGACTGCAGTGAAAAGACAAAAACACTTTCAGGACTTAAAACACTAAAAAAGATTATAATACCTCCTATTTGCGTATTTCATTATGACTATGCCATCAGAAATTTTGCTTATGCATGTTATCCAAACTCTCTTAATGCAAAACACAACAGCAGTTTCTAGAATGAGGCTTCAAAGTCCAGATTCTAGACAGGCAAAGTACTATCTTAATTACTGGAAAATGGTCCTTTCTCCCTGGCCTATTAATCCACACTCTGCTACATTCTGGCACTACTTTGACAATAAGGTTCCCGTAGGAAGCCTGGTAATTAGAAGGATATTATACAAGACAACAGTAAGTGTAGATTTAAATCTCATGAAAACAGCAGTCTAGAAATAAGTTTTCTAGGTTATGTCAATTGCTCCAGCCACCATGGTAAACATTTCCAAAATACTACTTCCAACCTTTTTCAGCAGTTACTAAATAAAAACATAAAACAGAGAATAAAAAAAAATTAGAATGTACCGATTTCTAGTGCTTATAGGCTGTTTCTTAAATTTACTGAAACTAGAAATCTTTATTAAAAATACATTGCTATGCTATTTTTATACCTCATGTAACTATCTGTAAATTCATCATTAGATTCTGTGCAGAATTGGTAATTTTAACAGTTGCACTTTTCTGCCTTCATCTTATGAAAGTCTTTTCCTGCAGTTAAATCTATTTACAATTTCTCTACTAATATCTGTATTCCACACTTTGACCACACAATCAAAGCAAATATACTAGTTTACATGTCCCTATTTATGTGGTAAATCAAACAAAAACTTTAAAGTTAATTAATTCTTGAACACTTTACCAGATGGATCAAATATTAATGAAAAAAGTAAGAATGTAATTTAAAAAAAAAATCTGATTAAGAGGATCCTGCACCATAGGAACATAAATTCTTTAAGTTCTGTGTGAGGACGAAAAAGCTGCCTTGGGAGCGAGCCCCTTCTTTATCTGAAGATCTTACCAGGAATTAGTTTGCAAGTAGGAATAAAATCTGGCCTTCATAAAAAACATTCAACTTAAAAATATCTGTATGTTTTAAATAAACACAAACATATCCAGACTGAAACTAAAATAGTAATGACTAATTTTACATCTTTTGATCATGTAACGATAAGCAGTTATAGGGCTTAAAGTATCCTAGTGTATTCTGAGAATGCAGCTAGTACAAATTTAGAGACAATGATAACGAGGTAACATATTGATTTAGCTGTCTAAAGTTGTAAAGGCTACACATCTATACTGGTAATGTCAAAAGTGCTGTGAGCATTCCCATGCATGGAAATGAACTGCCTGTACTAGTAAATTGTTAGAAAAGGGCCTGAAACAATTTCTGTCCAGACCCATTAGCATCCTTTCAAGCAATTTAAAAGCACTGTACAGAAACTACCCTTGCTCAGGGAACCATTCCCAGAAGTAAACTTGGATATAGCTACCCTGTTTGGGGGCTAAGAGTATGGCAGAGTATGAGACATTTTGTGTCAATTAGCCTCAGACACACTTAATTCACTAATATAGATATAGCCAGAGAAACACTGAATGCTACACAGATGGTCTCTGGTTTAATACTAATTCCGATACAGCATGGGAAAAGCTGTCCAATAGATGAAGTGTCACTCCTTTGGAGAAGTTTTTAAAATTAGCAGTGACATAATAATAACGAAGAATTTATAAGCATTTTCTTTTTGCCTTGTACAACTGTAATGTAAAGCCATTAGAACATATACAAACATAAAAGAGAGAACAAACAGGCATGATGAATACAGATAAAGCCCAAAGATCAGATTTCCTGTTGGGAAATACCCATCTCAGGCCCTGAGGATAATCATTGCAAACTGCTTTAAAGGCAGAAGGAAGGTAAATTTTTAATATCAGAAGGAAAAAAAAAAAAAAGATACCAACAACCCTACTTTTATCTAACAAATTACTCAGTGAGAACGCCGTTGTGAAATACGTAGGAAAATCACTCAAACTCTAAGCTTATTTAAAACTGAGTAGAGAGATACTAAAAATGTGTTGAACATACTGGAAGAGAAATTGTATTCTTTTATAGGAAGGTTACAAAATAGAAAAATGTATTTATAATATTCAGATATTAAGTATTAGAATAGATTTGGAAGATATTGAGTCCCTGCTGGTGGTCTGGGGTTTAGAGGAGATAAAAACTGATCCTCCACTGTGGATTGACCAGCCTTTTCAAATCCTACATAAACCCAGCAAGGCTTACTGTATTGCTATTATTTTGAATGGAAATAATTTGTGGGAAGAGAAGTGCTCTGCAATTATCATACTGTGTACCTTTTTAAGAAGCAGCAAGTAGGTATTTCTAAGACTGGAAAAAAGTTCATTATGGAAAGCAACAAATTCACATTATATCTGTATTAAGCAATATATAAGAAAGTAAACATTTTTCTAGTTAATAATCTAAATGTTATCCTTTTTTTTTTTTTTCCTCAGAACTTTCTTCTACACTGTAACAAATTCTGAATAGTACTAAATGCTACTATCAGGTTGGACGGGGCCTTGAGCAACTTGATTTAGTGAAAGATGTCCCTGTCCATGGCAGGGGACTGTACTAGATGATCTTCAAACTCAAACCATTCTATGATTCTATACTATTCCAGCACATAATGGCTAGATTTGTTACCTATGCTTCCTTCACCCTTCCACTTGACTTGCACAATATCTGGTCAAGACAGGAAACCTAGCTATAGGTTCACAATAGTGTACTTACACAGAAAACAGACACTTTACATAAGTTTCCAGCTAGACCACCATATGGTGCTGGTCCTTTTCTTTAAATACTCAGTATTCTGAAACCAGGCTACCTTGGTGTCACTTAAGCTCTGTTTGAAGATTCTTCTTCAGGCCAGTGAAACCTTCTACCAAGAGGCAGAGCTCATTTCTACAAAAGAGCACGCTTTCTCAGAAATAAATTTCAAACAGGAAATTAAAAATAAATCTTCAGTATTTTCTGCTCACGTGTAACATTGTGCTTTGCAACAGCTGGGGAAAAAAAAAAGTAAATCCTTAAGTAGCATAAAAGGCATTTAATCCAGCAATAATATCCAACCCTCTTAGATCACAATAGAAGGAACAAACTACATACACCACTTAGCTTTAAGAACTACCTTAAGGTGATCAGACCGGACTGTGATGATGGCACTACTATTAGAACCTAATCCGAGTAAAAATGGAAGTCCTTTGGGATTCTTTTCATGAAGACTTACTAAGATCTCTCTTAAGGATTCAACCTTTTAACGTCTTTGTGTACCAGGTATGAGAAGCTTAAAACCTGTCTAGCAACAAAAGATATTGGGGGGTGGGGGGAAAGCACTTTTCTTCCTGTCTCCTTTTTTCCCCTTGTAAGAAGAATCTCTTGAGCATCGGGTTCTCTCTTTACATATTCCCTTCTATTAAGTAACAATCAATTCCCCTTAATCAATGCCATTTTTCATTTCTTTTTCTCTCCTTAAAAAAGAGCTTCTGTAGAAAAGCCTGCAGCAGTAGATATTTCAAGCAGTTCCAGTGTGGTATTGCCACTATCCCTGTCATTTTCAGAATGATACAACCCCCTACAGTGAAAGCAGCTCAGGTCTTACTCGTTTCTAGCCCCTAAAATTCAGAAAAGTTGCAAGTGAAAAAACTTTCTAGTTCTGCTTCTTGAAGACTCCAGAATACAGAATTTGAGTTACATTTTAAAGTTTTTTAATGAAAATAAAATTCCGAAGAAACCGATTTCCTTTTGTTTCCTCTCTGGTCCAAGGGTTAGTAATAGTCCCCATGTGTGTAAGAGCAGAAAGCTTCAAAGTGCAAATGCACAGAAATTGGTATTAAATCAATACAGGTGTTTTAGCTTTTCATATAATCACAAATTGCTTCAAGATAACTAAGAACAAGATTTGAAATAATATTTACACACAGAAAAGAATGGCCTTTTTCGTAGTGATTTGTTGTCATAATACGAATTTCTGCTTTTATTTCAGATTATGTAAAGGAAGAAAAAACCCATGTAATGTAGATTTTAAATATCTAACACATGCTGAGGCACATTCAGATATCTTACTACTTAAGAAATGGCATAATATAGGAACTCAAGTGTTCTCAACATTTTTGACTACAAAACTTCTAGTTGAAGTAAGGACTGAACCCATTAATTGCGTATTAAGAACAGGTTTCCTTTTCTTTGACATCTTCTGCAAGTTCCAAACAAGTAAACCACAAGTTAAACACCATCATACTTGATCTTAGATAACAACGGGTTCTCAACTCTCTATTTATACTGTTTCATGATAAAATAATCCTACAATTATTTCTAATTCTAGTATTCTTTGCCTGTTTTCAAGCACACAACCATCTTTTTGAGGGAGAAAAGCAAGGAAATGAGCATGATATAAAAATTGCTAAGCTCCGAAACGACAGTTTTGAAACTTAGGTTACTTATCTATTTGGGAATACATGAGGTACACCTGAAGCTTAAAAACGTTCTTGAATAAACCACTTCATATTTTTATTTTTACAAACATTAATAAAAACATAATAAAAGTACTCGCTGTAACTAAAACAGAATCAAGAGATGCAGCTCGCAAAATAAAAACAACTTTGCATAACATATAAATAGGGCCAACGATAGCACTAATAAAATAAATGAAAGTTGTGGGTCATCTCTTCAGCATCTCTTAGCCTACCCCTTTCATTAAACTAGGTCAATTGTAATTTAAAAGCAGGAAAAGTACTTAAAAACCATGGATGGCCTCCAAGTCATAAGGATCCTACTACTTACAATTTTCATATTTTACATTCTACTATGGCAGCGTTAGTTGTCATGTTGTGCTTGGTTCCTATGGCAGTAACCATACCAACCCATTTTCCCTTTTAACTGGAAAAACATCATCCTATTTTACACACATAAGGAGTATTGTTTAAGAAACAGGATACAAATAAACCAATTCACTAGAAAGAGGAGGGAAATTTCTATTTCCGAGGTTGTTTGTGTTTGCTTTTTTTAAAAAATAATACAAGAAGCAGAATTTCAAATTACTTCTCAGTCAGATACTTTTAAGTTTAATCTACACAGCATCAGTATACAACAAGCAGTTATATTAATTTTTAAATGCAAGCACTTATTGCTCATCATGAATGTGCTTGCAAACATAGGGGCCTCCCCCACTACATGGAACGCTTACATCAATAAATTCAGAAGACTGTATAGTTGAGTCTTGAAATGCACAACACCCTTTTCTAAACTCACCCTGCAAATTCAATAGTAAAATAAATATAAAACCTACTTAACCACCTCAAACCCCATTTCTCCAACTTTAAATCAAAATTTTTAACTGTTTTTTTTTCCCTAAAAATAAATCAATCTGAAGGTTAGTTAAAAGTTATATTTGTCTCCACTAAAGGTTAAGCTTACTATTACTTATTCAAAAGACAGATAATAGTAGAGGGCATCAAAGTGCATCAAGAAGTTTAATTAATGAAAAAAATGCTGTTTTTTTAATTATATTTGGAACTTTAAGAAAAAACAGCTAGTTTCTGAGTTCATTTGAAGTTCATAAGTCAGAGTATTACACAATGCTTTAAGAGCAATGTTATCCATCTCAAACATAATTAGAATAATAACATTTTTTATAACATTTTACTTTTTGCACAGGCAATTTTTCCACTTTCTCTCTAAATAACTTTGGGTTTACCTTTCCTACCTGTTGGCATGAAGTAGATGTTCTTTATTCAAAACATACACAGAGTGGGACTGTAAAAGAAAACTTTTTATGCTTATGAAGAAAAAAAAAAAGTAGGCAAATAAAAGATGTACAAGCTCTAAGACATGTAGTCAGATTTTCAGACCTTCAAAGGTTTGTCCTTACCCAAACAAGTAGATGGGTGCCAAGTAAAAGTTTTCACAAGCACATAAACACTTAGGCATCTGCTTCCCACTGATTGCAATGCAAGTCCGCCACCCAGCCCAACAAATCTACTCAGGTGCTAGTGGGAAGACGTTACTTACCATCTCTTTGTATCATTAAATGCCTTTGAGAACAGGGAACAATTCATAACTCATCAACCACTCTTCAAACTTTCCTAATTTAATAAATTTATTTTTAAGCCAGAACATACCTAGATAAAACTTTTTAATCCATCCAGTACATTTAAGGTACTTTTTATTAAGTAAAAAGACAAGGAATGCCAATTTTCATCCAAATACAGTTTGGATGAAAACATGAATAAAAGTTAGTAAGTTTTCTAGTAAACAAGAAATGTCTTTCAATATTTTCTAACATAAAACGTTAAGTTTCTTTCAAAAAAAAAAAAAAAAAAGTGGGTGGTGGTGGTTATTGCACTACCTATCTGCTCAAACAACTGTGCTGATATAGTGTATCCTCCCCAACTGCAAAAAGAAATACCGCATCCAGGCACACAATCAGTACAGAAGCTATTTGAGCAATTGCAGAAGCCACCACCCTCTACTGAAAATTAGCCTACCCAAATCTCTGCCAAGTGAACCCAACTTTGCTTCAGGCAAAATTAGTCAGGTTAGCTCAACCACTCATTTAAACTACTTAAACTAACTTGGCTTATTTTGCTTGCAGAAGAGCAGGAAACAATCCCAATAACCTACTCACCTACCTCTGCTACAATTATGAGTCCCACAGAAACTGGCAGCAAACAGCTGAGAGTGGTGAAGTTTCAAATTAACTACTGTTTTATGAAGTTATCTGTTTAACGCTCACAGTCGAAATAAATTGGCTCATGTTGTACTATCATCAATAAGATATTTTCAAAGATTCCTCAGGTTAGCAGGTTGTAGAGGGAGCAGTACCCGCCAGCTGGTGAGGGGTAATGATCAGCCAGGACAGATTCAACTAATGATGTCAGATCCCAAAGAAGTCTGTCTGTGCCCTCAGAGTAAAAGCCATCCTGCGATTCAAAACTACTATCGCAAACAGCTGTAGTTAAATTTTAAGAGACAGTTAGTTTAACAGCCTTTTTTCTTGACTAGTCTCAAATCCGTGTCTTACACAAGCTATGCTGCATTAACCTTGAGCCCATAACCGGTTTTAGCATCACTTGTGCAAGCTGCACTCTGTCTTCACCGCCAAGAAAATATGCAGCTGAGTTTGTTGGTAGTTTGGGGGGGTTTGTTTTGTTTTTAAATGGACCAGAGGCTCTAATGCATGCCCCAAATGAGCTGAACATTTATTCTGGGTAGCTTCCTTTGGGAAAGGATACAGAAAGTACTATTAAGTATTTTAAAAAGTTTTAAGCTCCTGGGAGCGGGGGCATACCAGATGAATTACAACAAACTTATGCAAGACAGACAAGCAACTAACTAGATTTCTAGACAGCAAGATTTTTACAGCACATGGATGACTTAAAAACAACATGCTGTGGCCACTACAGGGAAGAGATTGTTTTTAAAAAGGAAATAAAGTACCTTTAGAACTGTATCAAGTATGTATCAAGTTACATCTTATCAAAATAATCTCACATGTAAGTATTTTGTCATGTTGTAGGAAAATACAAAAAGAATTCGAAAAGAGGAAAAACAATAGAAGAAAGGGATTTAAGCCTGTGAAAAAATAGTGAGATAGTGTGGAAGAAGAATACTGATTTAGGAGGTAAAGCAAAGACTAGAGGATCTCTATACTCTTCTTTTTCCTAAATGCACTAGGCTTATAACAAGGCAGAAAGAATAATAAGAACACAAATCAAAATTAAATTTCCTAAGTCAGAAAATACAAAAAAATACAGTAAATCACATCCAACATAAGGATAAAGTGCATGTCAGGCAAAAAGTAGAGGACAAGAAAGGCCTCAGCCAGAAGGATGCTGACAGTGTGCACTATGGCAGGGAAGGGAAGCAACACTGACTGTCCAACCTAGTGTATGGTTTGGCCGTAGTACATGTACAGCAGCTGACCCCGTCAGAAAGCACAAAGAGTTATATCAAACATATATAGTTTTATAAGTAACTTTTCAGCAACAGTATCTTTGTAAGCAGTTGCACATCCTTCCCAGCATTTTTGCCCAGTCCTGCAATCCCCCAGCACAGCCTTTTGCCACATGGCATCATAAGAATTTATGGACTACACAGAGAATGCGATCAAGCTAAGAAATTTCTGAATTGTTTAAAATAATTACTAGGGAGCAACAGAAAATTTGCCAGCATATCCTTTCTATACTTTCTCCTGCCCCAGAAAAGGCAGGAGGGAGGCCTAAGGATTTCTGGAAACATTTCTTCAGCCTGTCTATGATTTCAAGTTTGTATTATCCTCGAGAAGTTTTTTAAGTAAAACAACTAAAAAGTTTATAAAGTGTAAGTATGATGAAAATGCATCGTTTCATTTCAGGTTTACAATTGCTGACTGCATTTAGGAAGTGATTAAAGTCAACTTGAGTAATTTCATGATGCAACAAAACACCCCTGTTATAGCACTGATTTCATCATGCCTGCACTGTTGCTGCTTATTGGCATGAGAGCACTAGTAACCTGAAATGGTACATAAAGAAGCCTAAAACTTCACTTGGTTTATTTTTAGCCATGCACACATCAAAATGATGTAATATTATGAAATACTGACATCCAATTAAACAAACGAAAAACAAGTGAACATTACAAAGGTAAATTTCAGTTGCTATTATACAAGCAAATCAATGAAATGGCCTTAATTCTGTGAGGGGAAAGAACACGTTAAAAGGGAGCACAAAGAATAAATATACTTTTCACTAACAATGCAAACAGATGTAAAAATGGTATATTATTGTAATACACAGTTAAGTGCAATTACAAGAGAGCTTCAAATTTGTTTGACCTCACACTGGGCTAGGATCAAAAAAAAAAAGCCTGTGACTAATAGCCTGTGGCTAATCTAGTAACAACGGACTATGGCTAGCTAATTAACCTTTTCAAGAACAAAAAGATAAGCAACAACTTACATTCGGTAAAAAGTTTTAATTACAAGCACACCACAGAATGCAGCCCACACTACCATGATTAAATTGAAGATGTAATTTCAGAATCATCCATATTTCTCCAAAGCGTCAAACTTGTTACTACCAGAACTGTATCCCTAGAAACAAGTGGAAAAATAGGGAGAGATATCTGTACCATATCTGCAATTTCCCTGTCTTAAAAATCCAACACTTTCAGACTTGTCTATACTACAACTACCTTGGCCCTAGGGTTGTAAACTGTGATGTTTACCAGGCATTAAATTGTGCTACAATGGTAGGCACATTGTACTTTAACATGCACAAATACGTTTGTCAGATATTGACCTGAGTTTTAGCCTTAGACTGAGCAAACTAACATAAGGTGCTGACAAACATTCACCAGCAGATAAAAATCAGACAACTGAAGCTGTCACCACCAGCTGCCTGCCCCTCCCTTTTGATAAATGTGGCTGTTCCTAAATGAAGGCATCTGATGCACTCCTGAATCAGCTCATGAATCACTGTTGCTCTCAGCCCAGCATATTCAAGGAAGCAGAGACAATTTTACCTGAAAATAGTTAGGTGGCTCAAGAGCTTATAAGCACATCTGACATCACCACTTGGAAAGTGGGGCGAATGTAACATAATAGCTTCACAACAGCAATAGCTTCAGCCAGCTGATTTCCGTCTATTACTACATGTCTGGCAGAACCAATAGCGTCCGAAATCTGCTCAGAAAAGGCCCTACTAGTACTCATTTGAACAGTATGCAAGCAATGCAGTTTGGGTTTCTGCAGATTATACGTGTTACATCACACATCTGTTATGTGACCCTGTGGCCTACTTAATTAGTGTAACTTTTCAAATGATTTGAGCAAGCATAAAACTCATTCAAGAAATATCAACTGCAGAGAGAGTACAGCCAGGTCACCTCCTCTCACTCAGCTCCTTCACCTACAATTTCTACCAGAGTTTCACCCTATGGAGTCAGGAAATAACAGACAGAGCTGCAGCTTCTTGAGAAGTTCCTTCCTTGAGCAGGAGGTGTCCCAGCCCTGGAGGGGTGTCTGCACTCCTGCAGCAGAGTCACCACCTCCATCCCCTCCGCCAGGCTGCCCGCACAGTAATTAAACTACCCAGATGTGAAGACAAAGCATGTGCTAACTCGGCACAGATCTCCTCAGTATCAAATTCAGGCAGGAGGCGGGGGCAGGGCAGGAGCTTAGGTTTTCCACCTTAGAGCGTCTGCAAAACCTATACAAACGGTTGCATCAGCAGCCTCCAGAGCAATTCACCCTGGACTATGGCACTGGCAGGAGAGGGAGGTGTAGGAAGACGAGCCAACCAGCTTATAAAAGCACGATTAGGATCCAATCTAGACTTATCTCCTAACTTTGTCAAACAACTTCCGTGTGACACATGCTTACACTGTCTTTTGTTCTTACTGGGGGGTGGGGAGTTGTTTTTGGTTTTAAAGAATTTGTTTCTATTTTTAATAGCCACAGCCACAACAGTAGGTCCCCTGAATGGATACTATTTAAAAAAAAAATCATTTATAACCATCTATTTATTCCCATTGACCTTCTCTTCATGGGGCCTTAGAAGGCTCCTACCACTTTAACTGTTTTATTACAATACAACCAACACCCACACAACTGAAAGATGGTAAACATTAAAATGTTACTTGAATAAGTCAATTTAGTTACATCTCATCTTTAAACTGTTCTAAAAATACTTTAGTTGGATTCAAGTAAAGGATTTAGACCTTAGGCATTCCTTTAATGACATGGAAACCTTTAATCGGGTTTTCCAATGTCTCACTATTTTAAGATCCATCCCTTACATAGCTTGGCTTCATTAATTAAAAACAAAACAAACCCACTAATACATGCTAGGAATTTATAGCTGTCACACAGATTCGCAGACAGTTAATATTAAGCTGTACTTCAACTTACTAACTAGCCTTAAAAAAAAAAAAATAAATCATTGATTGTTTTATCTTCAATATAGTGTTACCTTGGTTGAATTATTACTTCATAGCCAAAAATGCAGCAAAACCATTTATTCTCCCTAATGGAAGTATTTAAGACAGCAGTAGTTAATAAAGCTTGTTACCTCCTACACTCTCAAAAAACTAATTCATTAAAAACATGACCAATATATTTGCTTAATCAATCAACAAGCTAACATTTCCTGAATTACCTATTCAATGGAAGACCTGTTAAAAAACAGCCTTGATCATATTTGAAGCTCAAGCATAAATAAAACCACATTGTGTGCAGAAATCTGCACTGAAAAATGACAGGTGTCCCCCCCCATCTTTTTTTACTTTTTTTTTTTTTTTTTTTTTACTTACTAAGAATGGGGTTCACAGCAAAGGAAGTAGATCTAACTGCAGCTGCTGTATTGACACTTTCCCCTGGCAAAGCATTACTGCTCCCTCTGGTGTTCCTCTGACCCAGTGCCAAGCCCTTTCAACACACTAAGGTGGCAGGAAAATATTTTTTTTTAAGAAGTGTGTAGGTGTGTATATACGCGCAGAATTACATGTGAATGTGCATATAGAGAGGTTTCTTCACAGTATAGTAACTGAAGCAGCTGAATTTGGGGTCAGAAGAGCACTGAAGCTGGCACAAAGGAAAATGTGACTGCATGAGCCAGAAGTTAGATCAAGTTATGCTGCCCTGGAAAAGCAGCTCATGTTAGGGTAAATTACACATCCCAGAATATCCAGTCTAACAGACTACTGCCATCTTTCACCCTCACCCCTAGCTGTGCTATGTATCATCCTACTACTTGCTGCTATACTTCTTTGTAAAAGCTCTGACATGCCAACTATTCTCCAAGTCAACCCTCCTCACTGAAAACTGGCAAGATACCCTGGCTTTTCTTTCCTTCTTGGCTTAGGGTTTTTTTGTGTTAATAAACTTCTTCAAATCTCTGGGGAGGGAGATAAACAAAATGCCAGAGCCAGCAAAAATGAAAAAAAAAAAAAAAAAAAAAAAAGCAGTGGGAGCTCACAGCTACGGACAGAAAAAAGCAGGAGCTCATTTTTAAACCACTGGTAACCCATTAGAGTACTGGAGCTTTTCTGAACAACTCTTCCCTAGATTAAGAATGAGGGTCATTTTACTTTCAAGTATCTAATAAGGATCTTTGAATTAAGCAAGAAATATGATTTATCTGGGAAATTCTTCTGATTCCTCATCACCCATAATGTCTCCACACTAGAATCTGGTCAGTGACAGAAAGTTTGTTACTGTTTTTCAAACACTACCAAATATGATATGATATGCTGGGTACAAGCATTATTTCACAGTATCCAGTTTTAAGTGCTGAAAATACCCTTGTGTAGTCAAAACTAGAAATTGTAACACTTTCTTATGTGAATAATACTATCCAGGAGCCAAAAGAATGGCACATTTGAAATGGCAGATGCAATGCTTTTAAAACACAGAAATACCCTTGACAATACACTGATTTGTCCCAAAAGATAGCTGAACTGGCCTGGGATACAGTAAGTCTGACCTGTCCACAAATGGCTTATGCCGTCCTCTTAACAAGTCAAATTATACAACAAATATATAATGAAATATCTAATCCATTGATCAACCAAATGGCCTTTGGCTACAGCAGTTGTTGCTAACTATCTCTATAGGCAAGCCAAATTACGAGCATTTTTTCTGTTACATTGAATACTACATAGCATGACTATTTACGGCTGCTAGAAAACAGAATTAGGATGACAATAATAAAAGTTACACTTGCTTAATATTTACCTAACCAAGACAAACACAACATCTTAAAATATTTTTACTGCAGACATGGCAAATGGATCATGTTTCATCCTATGACTTGCAACTGTACCCACAGTTAAAAGAATGCTACTTAAATATCAGCCATCAGCTGGGAGGCTGTATTTTGGCCAGTCGTTCAGAAGTGTAAAGAATTCAAATACTCACAATTAAGCTTTGATGTTAACACCCTATTAACTTGAAAGGAAAAAGTTAACTCCTAAAATACTGTTGTTTGAGTCCAGCTATTGATGCAAGGCAACAGTGAATTTATTTAATGAATGGAAACAGGGTGGGGGAAGATATTTCATTCTAGAGAATAATAAAAAAAAAAAAATAGACACAGACCTAGATTTTTTCCTCAGTTGGAATCTGATGATTCTACATCACTTTATCATTAAACTGATCCCATCTAATTTTGTGTCAGGTGTTAAACACGACGAGAAGACAAAATTAAACAGCTAAGTGCATACCTGAAAAATAAAGTTAATTGTCTGCCTGTAATAGCTGCAGCAAAAAATAATATTTACACGCAAAATGCAGACTCTTAGCTGAACGTGTTAGAAATCCTTAGAAAATACTGCACCCTGGTGGAAGTTTCCTTAACTTGCTGTAATATCTACTTGGTAAAGCAGTGGTTTGTAAGTTTTTGTTTAAAATCTAGGTTTTTGTAGTACGAAAATATTTGTTACACAAAATGAAAAGCTCTTCAAGGATGTGTTACTTCAGTTCTTACAGTTCTTTGGTTTCATGTGCCAATTACTCATGGCATTTCAAAATACTAAGCCAAATATTTAGAAGTTGTATTTAACTATATACATTCCCATATCTGTATCCTGTGACACCAAGAGTAGGAGGGACAATTTTCTGTAATTTTGGTTGTTCTTTAACCCTAGCAGGTTAGTAAACACCAAAATCTCCAACAACAAAAACAAAACAAAACAAAAACCCCACAACACAAAAAAAAAAAAAACAAACCAAACCAAGTAGCAAAGCAAGGGAAGACAAACAGAAAACAAATGCTCTTAAAATCGTTCCATGAGGAATGGAAAAAATGAATCATCAATTTGAACTTTATATTCCTCATATTCCCTTAATACGGTTACTTCTGCCTTTGGCCCAAGCAAAAATCCTTATCGCAACAGTTCAAGATACTCTAAGTTGTCTTCAACTCTCTTCATTCCACACTTAACAGTCACTGCTTCCTCCCTTCTGCGCCCACTACAGAGCCGGAGAGTGCTCCCACCTCTCCAGCGTACTGACCAAGGGGCAGCATGTGCTACAACTGGTTCACAGCGGGCTGCTGAAAGCCATTTCACCTAGAATGCATACTGTCAAATCTGTCCCTAACCCTCCCTCATTGCCAGCACTCCTAGAGTCTCTTTCCTTTATGTATCTGGTAATTAGCAAATCACTTCTTGGAATTCGAAGCTTATTTTTTTCTATCAAATACAGCCGAACTTGGTCAACAGGTTCCAAAGCTCTTGGAGAAGCCATATGTGCAGTAAAATCATATGAAAAACATTCTTCATAAAACTAATAATTCCTAGGTATTTTTAGTAGAATTTTAACAATTAGATACACATTTTCACACATTACATATGAAAACAAGCAAATAATTGCAATAGCTGCTTGGACTAGCATTTTACTGAAATTGTATTTAGTTTTAACAAAAGAAATGCATTTATGACTGATGGAATGGACAAGTGGGATGACCAATTTTGAATTTGGAGTGAACACATAACATACATGAGCTACCATGGCACACAGTGGCAGAAGAAAACAACATTCATGGAACAGCAGGCCAGAATTCATTAAACTTTTGGTTGCCCTCAATTAAAATAATGGATCTTTTTTAAGATATCAGTAATTTAACATAGCATACCACATCCATATTCTGTACTGCCAGCAGGCAATAATGGGAAAAACAGACTGAGATCACCATGTGAAATATACTATTTCGGTTTCAACAGTCATATTTTTATATGCAGTTGTCACATTCTGTAACCATGTTTTGCAAACTTTTAAAGAATATTTACCGTTGAACTAAAGTTATAAACATTTATAAATTTGTTCCGAACATTACACTAACTTAAAAAAAGAACTTACTCCCTACTTCCCAAATACTATCCCTGCTATCTTAGAGCAAGTTTGCACTTCCAGCTTCCTGCCTACTAATTACAAAAATCTCTTAGCCTCGCCTCTCCTTGCACCTTTCAGATTTTCTACTGCAGTCATGGATCATTATTTGTGACAGTAACAGCAAAAAATCCCGTTTAATTCAGGTCCTACTTGTGTGATCACTTAAAAATGCTGCTGACATGTCAAATGAGGCATAGGAAATTTAGTACCATGCAGGAGTTGTGTTAACAGTAATAAAACAGAATTAAGTGTGGTTAATACCATTGTATGTTAATGCAGATACAAACCATATTTACTCTTATAACTTTATTGGAATGGCTACTCTAAATGCTGAAACATCTACTTTGATAAGTTTCAAGTGCAAATAACCCTATCGTATTCAAACACACCAGAAGAAGGGTAAGAAGTAGCCCTCTTTTGCATCAGCGGAATGTCTCCCACGCAGCCAGCTTTTCACTTTAGATTTCATACTGAAAGTTCAATAATCACATTAACAGTTATATTAATGCAAGCCAGTAGTTCTCTCACTACTAATCTGAGTTCAGTATAATTAATAACCTTTTTTTTTTTCTTAAAATGCTGAGGATATAACACCTATGGACTAAACAATGAATTGTAGAATATATCATATTATGGATAAGTTAATACTGTAACTTTACATTGTAAACAAAGTATTCTGCTTTAATCAGACAGTACTATCATACAAGAATATTTATTATTACTCGCATAGTTATCTTAATTAAGAAATCATGGAACATCCTGACAACAAAAAAATATTTAAAAAAAAAAATCAACATACATACTATAGAGATTGAAGTATCTGCCAATGATTTTCTGTGAAATATGAAACAATTCCAGAGAGGGGGAAAGAAGGCTTTTAATATCTCCTTAAAGTAGTTGGCTCCCAATGAATGCACATCACTTTATTTAATCATTGATACCCATATAGTTTTAGAAAAGCTGGGATGTGAGCCAAAAAATAGGAAATCTAGAAAACAGGGATAGAAATAACTTTAGAAAGGTTATCTTGTCCATCATTCCAAGATTGTCTGAGGGTACCAATCTGAAGGGATCCTTTCCTGGCAAACGTTAGTCTAACCTGTTTCAAAAATGCCATTTATGGAGATACCACCGCTTCTCTACAGTGAAGTGATTGGACTGATATCCACTGCTTATGTTAGAAAACTTTTAACAACATTTAATATAAATCTTACTTTCTCCAATTATCCCCCTCCATTGCTCCTTGTCCCACCTCCAACAGACACAAAAGATGTTTTAGTGTTATAGCAGGTCCTTTCACACACTAAAAACTCGATCACATCTCTTTGTCTTCTCTTTTGTAAACCAAACAAAACATTTTTCTTCCAGTCTTTCCTCAAATTACACTTTTAAGCCTTCTGATCTCTTAACAGTAAATGCGTGCAGGTGGATGGAGGGGATAAGGTAAAGAAAGGAAAAACACTTCCACGACTCAAAAATATGTAGAAAACACCCTAACAATGTTTGCGCTGACACCCCCACCCCTAAACCCCCCCTCAAAAAAAAAAAAAAACAAACCGCAAACCAAACAACAATTTTCTAAGGAATTATGAATTACTTATTATGCAAAAAGAAATACAATGGAAAAATATTGGTATCAAGATGCACTGGTATTGATATACATCTTTCATGTTACTATACTGTTAAGCAGGCAAGACAGGCTAAAGATGGTTGTGCAACATGATAATTTTCCATTTAGAAAAGGCATACTCTTATCTTCCTCCTGTTTTCTATAAGAAAAACGAAAACCACTGCCAGACCAAACCATTCTGATAAAATTATTATACAGGATTTCACACTATTAAAGGAAACATGGTATAAGATTTTATGAAATAGTAAGATGACTCTCAAGTTCAGATTTTTTTTTTAGTGTCCAAAGTTAGCACTTGATTCCTGTTGCTGTACTCTTGCAGTAGTCCCATTGTAGTAAAAGCCACACTAATAAAGTTAAGTGAAATGAGGAAAAAATCAGTGAGAATAAAATCTAATCCCAGTTTACATATGGATTCCTTCAGATGTTGTAGGAAATCACGTAATATCCCTTTTACTTCAAGTAGTATATTAACATTACACAGTTTGTTTACAGAGTAATAGATACAAAGAATTGGATATACTTTCCTACCTACAAAATGGGAAAAATAGTCATCTTGTGAAATTTCATTTATGCTTCAGAAAGCACTCTGAATCTGAAAGTAATACTTTTTTCTATGATCCTGTTTCACATACTATATTCAAGTAAGCTAATCTCTGTTGTAGTTTAAAGTTAGAAATAAATGAATAAAATTAAGGGTTTGGTCATTTTGGGAATGTTGCAGTTAATTCCAAATACCAGGAACTGGCTCAAGAGAAAAGACACAGAAACTGAGAGATTAAACATTAAAACAACCTTAATTCTATCCTACCGAGCTCTACTAAACATAATGAGAGCTGAACATCCTGATTAATGTTTTTTTAGCATTTATAGCTCAATCTGTCCTTTAAAACGATACTTTATTTTCTCCTGTAGCAAGAAAGGAATCCTGAAGAAAGGAGTATTTCTACTTCCTGTATCTTCCAGTATCTTCACTGTATCTGCATTTACTAGACAACAGCCCTACAAGCATCAGTGTTCAAAAGAACCATAACAGACAGACTGTTTCACCTGCTGAGATAGCATACAACTACCAAATCTCTAGATGAACAGAAAATACGACTTAATCTATGAAGGAGAACTGATTGACTTCCTACAACCACTGGAATTACACACAAGTGAACTGAGGAAGCCACAGGTGAAATTACTTCTGAAGTCACAGGATGTCACAGTTAACACAACCTTAGCTATTTATCTAATCTTTGCTACAGATTTGTGACTACTGTGTATGGTAGCAAGCAGCTCAGAATAAGTGCAAGCTAAATTATTCAAGGTACTATATAAAAGATTTCAGTATGTTTCGGCCGCATCTGAAGTCTGAATAATTTATCTCATCCGTTACAAAGTTAATTCAGGTTAGAAAGATATTGAAACAGAAGGTTACATTTCTCAATCCAATTCTTCATTCATTTCAATTCAAAGTAATTAATGAGTTTGCTTACAAAAAGTCTCAGCAGTTTCATTATGTACTTCATAAGTACCGCATTCTGCAGAGGACAGGCTGCATTCACCACTCAAAACAAAGGCAGAAGTCCTGCTTTCAGTGCAAAGCTAAACAGAACCTGTCCGACTGAGTCACAATCAAGGCCTACTTCTGAGGCACCTTATTCTTCAGGGTTCTACTTTTTATGTTATGCTAAAAAGAAAACAAGGCATTAAAAGAGTGCACGTATAATTGTGCTTTTTTAAGCATTAGGTATTCCAATGCTGCATCAGAAACAGCAGGGGGTAGTATTTCAGTGCTTTTAAACCCATGTACTTTTTTAGCGAAGCAAGTCTCACCCTGCGTTTTCCCTCGATACAGGTTACCCTTAAATCCCTCATCTAGATTTCTTCAGCACTTCTTCTGGCCGCATGCCTGCCAGGCCAACCCTCTTCGAGCTCGCTAGCACAGGTCTTGCTCCAGGCAATCTGGCGACCACCTGGCTGCTCTTTTCTGCTCCCTCTGCCATTCAGATTTTACCAGACTTTTATTTACCACTATTGTGGAAACCATTAGCCTGTAACAGGTCACCTCACGCTGCTAATTTACATCTTCCTATAAATATAACAACTCAAAATCAGTTTAAATTTAAAATTAAAATATTAACTTGTACAGCACCACAAGTGTGTCCAACATTTTACAGACTAAAAGAACATTCCTACCATGAGTTTATAGTCCAAACACATCAAAACAGCATTTAGTGCAATGCAGAATAATTTTGTGCATGTCATTTGTAAAAAATATTTCTTGAGAGCAGCAAAGAGCTACTTGAATTTTCCCCAACTGAGCCAATACTATCCTACCGCGGTAACTTAAACCACCAAACTTTCAGTTTTATCTAAAACAGGCTATGTCCCCCAACATCTGCTAATCACATTTAATACTCCTCCAGTTAGCTTAATCTCAATTGTCTGGTGTTACACTTGGCAAAATCATGTGTTTACATCACATATATAGGTTACAAATATTTTAGAAAAAAAAAAATTAAAAAGTTTTAGAGGTTTTTTTTGTTGGCGTTTTTATTTTATTTTTTTAAAATGCCTCCATATTTTTTCTTTTTCATCATTTATCTTGATGCACCCTCCTACTTCCCCTGCTCCAAATCCAAACATGCTACAGCCAGCCTCAAACATTTGTAGAAAACCTACTTTTTTCCCAAATATTTTGTTTGCAATTTTAGGATTTGCTATCTCATGAATTACCATGACTAAGATCAGCATTGTCTTTGATTCAATTTAAGAGCTGATTCCGAGTTCTCCAACAGGATAAATTTAGGAATCTGAGCAATAGGACAAGTGTTTATTTTCCACCTGTGTTTATCACATTTTACTTGTATTAGCTCACGTACACAGCCATTTTAAGGATTTCTTCTTTAAAATACAGCAGAAAGCTTGAGTAAGATACATGAATACTGTTTCAAAGGAATTAATTGGCTGTAGGATGGCCAGTAAGAATTATCCCTCCGATGTTGTCATTTGTTCTAAAACAGAGTAAATTATATTGAGTTTAGGAAAAAAAAAATCCGCTGCAAAATTTAAAGCTCAAAACTTAAGAGTTGCAACAAAATATCTCTTCTATAAGAATTATTCTCTAACCAATCTTGCATTTAGTGTGCAGAACAGAAAAAAAACCCCACAGTGTAACTTTCAAATTTATTTAAATCATCATCATCACATACTATACTAAAGGGTGAGCAAACTCTGATTCTTCGGTAAGTTACCACATTGTGAAGATGCACCTTGACAAACAAATGAAAATTGGTGCAAAATTATTTTACTTATGGCTGTAGGGGATCAAAAAGAACAGTCGCTGAGGAAATTTCAATAGTCACAGAGATACTATATGCTGAAGCCATTATTTACACCTCCCACCTCATTCAAGCTATGCTATTCAGAAATTTTAAAATGATACACAGATACCATAGGATGCCTTCTCAGAGTGGCTGTTTCCATCCTGAAGATACAACTGTACTATCAGTTTTCACTGATTTAAGACACTAAACAAGCCATCTTACCGTCTTTCATCTCTAAGTAGGCTAGTTGGACTTAAAACTACTTTTTTTCTACAGATCTTTCCATTCAATCAGCAACCCAATTTGACTGGCCAATGACTAGTGATAATGCAAGGGAAGTTACATGTATCTGTTAGTAGATGAAGACAACTAAGCTTTTCAAGTCAGAGGGGAATCGTATCTTTAGCGGGCAGCTAAACTGTTATCTGCATTATAGTAGCTGGCACACTGTGAGAATGAAACATTTATCATCAATTACCTCCATGATCTCCTCATGATCAATTTACAATATTGTCAAAAGAAGGAATACCCAAGAGCAAGACGACGCGAGACCCGCTGGTGGTACACACAGGATTGCTGACTACCAGGAAGATGACACAAACCTGGTAAATATTTTTATATAAAATCGGGTATAATCTTCTAATCACAAAATAATAGGGTTTGAAGAAATCCCTGAACGTGACCTTGTCCCCTGCACGTTCAAAGCAGGGTTAGCTTCAGCAAGGCGGTTCCAGTCCCTGAACAGTCAAGTTTTGACCATCTCCAACGACACATATTCCCTGGCCTTGCCCACTCGTTACAAGCCCCAATACTGAAATAAAAGTAATTGTATGCATTTCTACCATTACTTATTTGAAAAACATGTGCCCCCTACAAAAATGATTAAATTGCTTTTCAGGAAATTAAATTTCTTTTCAAGCAAGTTAAATACTTTTCAGACTTTTTTATAAAAATATATGTAAAACAAACCAACAAGGTCAATGAAGAACCTACCCTGCTTTTAATTATCAGATTATTTTTAATAATCTTCATGTGAATCTACCAATCAGTATATCAGTTTCAAGCAGAAGGTGAAAAAAATGGCAAAACAAATACATAGAATTAAAAGGGAAAAAGCTTCTGCTGCTACCTAAGCCATTCACATTTGTGCAAGTTCTACTACTGCATTATTTTCTCAGTCAACAGGCAACAAATAAAAATACCAGATCTTTGACAGAAGTGATCACTTCTCTTACTTGGTTCAAAATACTCTTTTGCTCTTTTACTTTCTTTCTATTCTAGTCTAGTCCCCAACAAAGCATAATCCCTTCTTCCTGCTCAGCGATATAATTATGTCTTCATTAGTTCTGAAATGCAGTACAGTAGGAATCTGTTGATTTTTTGGCAGCATAGGCATACTAAATAAGAATAACCAGATGCTGCTTACATCACTTTCAGATACAGACAAATTAAAAGCAAAACAAAAACCAATGCACAGGTGTTCATGAAAGCAATAAATTCCAAGTAACCCCACTATTTGTCTCTCTGTTATAAGGGTATTCTACTTTGGGTCCCAAAAGGAACATAGTGTGTTCACAGCTCACAGCTATTTCATGCCCTCAGATGTACATACCAAATACAAATTATGCAGATAAAACTCTGTAACCATCTGGTCATCTAAAGTATTTAATATAAATTGTAAGTGACCTATTTATTGGTACACAGAACATTTCCAGCTTGCATTTTCTTCTTCTTTGTTGTATTTTGATTGAAAGTTAAGGATGGCACTTTGCAGAACTCCGCGGTATGTTGTTCTTTTGTTTGCACACCAACAGGTGCACGAACAGCCATTAAGTAGGCTGGTGCTAAGAAGTGCACAATAGCGTAACTGCTCAGTTATGCTCTAGAAATCAATGGAATTACCAAGGAGGAAAACAAAATAAACTGAAGTTCATATGAAAAATGAGATGAGTTGTCACTTGCAGGACTGCCTAGTTATAAAAAAAAAAAAAATATATATATATACTTTCATTTTCAGCCATTCTTCCCATTTATGACTTACTAAAACAATAATCACTTCCTGCTTTGCAACTGAAACTGTTCCTGATCTTGCTCATTCCAGAAGGTTTGTTTGTTTGTTTGTGGTTCTTCTGGAGAGAAAGGAGAAGGGCAGATCAAGGAAATCCATTACTATAATATTTTTAAATGGTATTCACAACCTTTTTTTGCATTTCAGGCTCTTCAAATACTGAGTTCTCAATTATGGTCTTTCTGGAAGCAAAAGACTCTGCTTTCATAATTGTATTCTTAGGAAAAAAAAATGGTTGAGAAAGTACATACTTAGGATTTCAGTTAAAAACAAAACAAAACAAACTTCACTACATGTAATTTAAACACTATTTTCTTGACAGAAGGGTAACTAGCGAGATAAGTAAATGAGAGCATATAAAAAACCTAGACTATTTTTAATATTCCAGTATGAAGAATTATTGACATTTGGATACATATTGACAACCTGAATCCTCATTTTTCATTTGTCTGAAGGCTATGGTTACCACTAACTTATATAACTTGAAAAGCAAAGAGTTTAATACATCAAATCAATTGTGTACATGAGAAAGCTCATCTCAAATATCCACACATTTAGAATAGAGACCTGAAATACAAGGGCTATACAGATAGCCCTGTAATGACCTACAGGAGGATTCTATGTATAGCAACTTGGTTCAAGTCTCGTTGTTTTACTTATTTAATTCAAGCCCTTTGGAAGAAATTTATTGCGTGTCTTTACAATACTGTGTACAATGGGAATCACATCTCATTCAGAACAACTCCACGAATAAGTGATAAAATGATCACTACTGGAAGGTACATCTCAACCATTCCGTACTTTTAGAAAGAGTACTGTATTTTCACAGTCGTAACCAGCAGATTCTACATTAAAAGACTGTTGCTGTGTAGTGGTGCAGGTATACGTGTACAAATAACCCCAAGGGAAGTCTCTCAGTCACCTCTGCAGCCACCTTAGGATGAAAGGTAGATCCTGACTTCCACTACCTGCCTCCTTCCTAGACCTGACAGGAGCCATCTGGCCCTCTCCAATCACTTGCAGTTGCTGCCCGCTTGAAGTAAACGTGAAGAGAAGAGCGAGGGTGAAGGACATGATGTGCAACATTCACAATCAACCAGCTCACTACTATCAACTTCTACTTTCAAAACTATAGCATGTACCAACCATCAGGTAAACCATGCAATATTTAAGTACCGGCTCAGAAAGACAAATTATTTTGCCAGACAGCTAGCAACATGAAAATATAAAAATACCCTAACTAAATTACACACTCAGAGCCAAAGGTTAGAATTTTGCCAGCATATCAGATCTCAAATTTTTTTTTTTTTTTTTTCAGAAAGCCTGATCCAACTCCTATGAAATTTAGTAGTATTTATTTTAACTGGCTTTGACTCTAGTTCACAAGCAAGTCATGGAACCAAGAACACAAGACCAAGACCTTCAACTTTATGTCCAAAATAAAGACATATGCCAACAGCAAATAGCAGTGTAACATTCTTCACTACTCATTCAAAACGACTGCACATTTTGATGTTTGAGCACAGTTTCCAGGCAAAAGTAAGCACATAAAAATTACAAATTACTGCTTTAATGAAAATACCAAAAGGCACTACAGATAGAAGAAAACGTTAGCTATTCTTTAGTTTATTTTCTACAGTGAGTTAGAAAAAACACACACAAGAGTAATTTCTGCACATTACTGCAGTAAAATTTGGTTTTCCTCTTCCAATTCTCTTGAAATAAATGTCTAGTCAAATAATAGAAGCTCTGATCCTGATTTGTTTCCAGATACTTTCTCCAGTGTTGTCAATTATTGACAGATACCTGAAACCGCTTTGTTAGTTCTGCATGTTCTAGAAGTAACTACATCATAACTGATCCCCTCTATATTACCATACATTTTTAGTGAAGCAACTAACTATCTTCCCCTATAAACTACTAACAAACACTGAAAGCCATAACAAAGCACAGGTAGCAGAGCCCTGGAGCACTCTGCTACCACAGATCTGGTAACACTTTGTCTCTTGAGCCCAAGGGACACAGGAGTTGCAGTGGGGATTAGTAAGAGAAATAAACAATGGTTATTATAAATGTTTCAAGATTAAGGTAGTAAGCACTCTTTCATCGTGTATAGTCTATTACTGAACTACCATAATTAATAACAAATTTATCTGTAATGCTTTTAAATCATATTTTAAGATGTTTCAAAAATGAAAAGTAAATCAAAAAGACTGTGAGTTATTCCTAAATTGATGTCTTGTCTAAGTCAGTAGGCAGCCTATTCCCTGTCGAACGCAACATGCTTTGAGATTGCACATTTGGATACACAGTTCATATGCAGGGTGAAATATCTTTTTAAAACCATATTGATTAAAAAGAGAAAAATTACTAAAGGTAGTCACATGCTGCAAAAGCTTGAAAGGTTGTAAATAATATACGAAGTCACAGGGCAAGATTCTGTCATTCATTTCTTCACAGAACTGATCATTTTTTATTTTAAGGAAAATATTTGTTGGATAGTATCTTTCCAAACCCATTTTTCTAACCATTTGTGCAACTGAAAGAGCTGTAAACACTAATCTACAAATATGTGACAAAAGCAAATTTTTTTGTTACTGGTCACTACTTCAATGCCAGGATACCCAGCATTCCCAGCTCAAAACCCAGAAACTTCACTAACCTTCATGCAAAGGACCAAGCAGTTTGAAGACACTACAAAATGTTTGAAAAGAGGTGCTAGGAAACATTTACACCAGCACTGCTGAAGTCCTAAAGCAGAAACCTGTAGTACTGTTCAAAATTGCAAACATTTGCCATTATAATTCTACATGTCAAAAGACAGACAGACAGATAGATATCTCAGTATACGTGTCACTTCATATATACCAAGATAGATGGAACTAATGACTTTAGCTTGTTGAAAACTATGCTAGTCTGAGTTATGGACGTGTGTATGCAGTAATAAACCATAACAGTTATTAGTTTGGTTGATACTGAAAGTATAAACAAGACATTTATGTAGCTATTATTTTAGCTCTAAGAAAATGTGAAATTAAATGAGGTAAACTAACCTTAAATAACGGATGCAAAGATAAAACCATTGTTTGAAACATAAATGGAAACTTCAGAAATAATAATGCCACTTAGCTCACGTGCAGTATTCCTTGCAGGATCTAAATGGTGTAATAGCTTACCTGTCCAAAACTTTAACTGGTCTACCCACTTATCTGTAAGATTTGGGAACAGCCAAGATAGATATCTAGAGGACAAACCCAAAAGCACTATTTTCACAGTCTGAATGCTCCATATGCTCCAAAGTTTCTTTTTGAATTTGACTTCCACTTTGGAGAAAGAAAGGAGAGTCATCAATGTTTACACACGCAACATTATGGAGATAAGATAATGTTTTCATTTTATCTTTCAGGGAAAAAATGTTAATTTTTCAGATGCACTGTATGTTTTTTTTCTGGATAGTTTAGAGTGATCATTGGTAAATGGCTATGATAGCAATTCTATATTCAGTTATTTTCTTATTAATACAACATTCATTTTTTTGCAACTGGCACTTCAATAACTGTTTTTGCCTCTTGAATATTTTGAATTGAGATAGCCTTTAATGAATCAGAATAAAAAAGTGGTTAGAAAATAAAAGGTTCTCCTCTTAATCATAACCGTAACTAGCCATAACTGACATATACCATAATAAAAAGTTCACTGAAAGAGACTGTTACAGATGTTGCAGCAGTGCTGTAACTTTCACTAGATTCTACAGCTTTCACAGCCTTCTACAGCTTAGTTTTCCCCCCTTTAATAATGTCCACATTTAAATGAAATCTGCAATATTAATTTTTTATTTCCCCTTTCAACTCTATCTCATATAGACAACTATAAAACATCATTAAAAAAAACAACTGCAGAACTTCCTTATTTTCCCCTCACCTACAGTATTCAAAACCACATCACAGCCTAACGAGAAATGGAAGTCATTGTAAAACCACACTTCTTCCAGTGTTGGAAATTGAATATAATTGAACAACTAGTTCTACAGGTGTTTCAAGTTTAAAGGATGCTCTGTCTTACAGGTGTGGCCTCACTACCAGAGAAGCATAAAAATGACATACAAGCAGCATTTGTCATCCTATCTATAATCTGACACTAATACCAATACAATCAGATAGAGTCTATTCTGTTCCATTATAGGCAAATGTGACGGAACCAATTCCTCCCAAAAATATACAAGAACAGATTTCTGGATCTTCAAACAAAAAACATGAGTTGCATTTATTTCCTCTGTCATAAATTTCCAGTATTGCCTTGCCATTTTCCATTAGCATGGGGAAAAAAAAAATAGTTTAAAACATGATTAACCTACCTAATTTGCTGCATCCTGAAAGATAAATATTTACATGCAAGTTTCATCATGAAGCCTTAAATCAGGTAAATCCCATTGTCTTAGTAAGTACTGAAAGTAAGAAAAAAATTATTTACACTAGCATATACATATAATGTTTCCCAGAATAGTAAAAGTCTTATAAAGTGCCATGGATAAGAAAATACTGCAGAGACAAACTAGATGCTGTTGTACTTCATTTCAGCAGTCCATTAATATTTTTTCAGTGAACCGCATTATGAAAAAGTAACAACTAGTATTCTGATTTCTGAGACTAACCTATTCAATCACCATCGCTGGTTCCAACTTGACGCTGCTTCTAAATCACAAGTTATCAATTCACAATGCTAATGTTTTGTGAAATATTACACACTCCCATCTTTCCCATTCCCACACGAAAACATAATTCCAAATCACCATATCATAATACTCCGCACAGGAACCATTTGTGATACCATCATCCGGGATTGCAGCATTAGATAACCAAAAAGCAAGAGACTAATCTGAGCAAGGATTTTATATTCCTGCAAATATTCCTTATTATAAAATATACTTTAGAAATGCCCAAACTATACTGTCCCCACTTTTTTGTTTTCCTCCTCAAACTTCTCCAGAAAGCATTAGATGTTCTTCCATTTCACAGTGCTTATAATGGTGTTTCTGTGAAAAGCTCAAGTATCAGCATGTTACTGTATTGTTTTTTCTTCTTTTTTTAAAAGACAACAGTAAAGATAAGACTACTTATCTTTTGTACTGTCTTTATACAAAAAATCTTTTATTGGTGCACATAAATATGGCTCTTGGAAAATATACCATTGAACAGCTTATATCAGGTAGATAAAACTTCTTCCATTTTTTACCTTCCAGACCGTCTCATTTAGAATTTTACATTTTTGTATGATGTGAAAAAGCAGTGGAAAAACTATTCTTGTTAAAGTTACTTAAAACTATGCTGCAAAACCAACTGTTCTTGGTAGCTCATAGAAGTTCCTAGGATATTACATGAATGGTCCCCTCTTCCTAACCCTTTATATATCCACTATCAACTCAGAATATGTCTAGGAACTGTGTGGAAAGCCTTCAGTCATTTGAAGAAAACATGTAAATGCCAAGTCAGGTAAATAATTCTGACATTTCCTAAATTCTGTAGGTTTTTGGGCTGGGGGGTAGGGGGTGTTTGTTTTAAATACAAACTCCTATTAAATCTCATTTCCTAAAAAAGAATAAGAAAATTACAAAGCAATGCATTACCAATTTTTTCAATAGCCCAATAGTACTAGAGCTTAAGAGATAGAAAGTAATCATGCCAAGCAAGAATCATAAGCTCTTAGTATCATGGTTAGGGAAGACAGAAGCCAACTTCCTCCTACCCCTCATCAAAAGATGGGAAACTTCCGCTGTATTTGTTCAGTTTCCTGTGTTTAAAAAGGAGAAGGGGAAACCGGCGCAATTGCAAAAATTTCAGAACAGGAAGGTCCACAGAAAAACAAAAACTGTTCTTTCCCCACCATCACTACTCCTCAGTTCTGAAAAGAACTCACATATCATCGTGGCTAAAACATATGCAGCTCCTTGCTCTTTTGACAGTGACATAGGTGCCATTCATATTTAGCTGTCATTTTGACATGCTGTCAAATTAACATGAAGAGTGCAAATAAAGAAGTGAGAAGGGGAAAGAAAATTTTAACTACCTAAAATGTAGGTATGTATATCAGAATGTAACAATTGGATGAATAGAAGGCCCTTCACTAACTACAGGGCCTTGACCTTGTCAAACTGCAGTAGTCTGCTGCAGCCAAAAGTAGTTCTGCAAGTAAAAAAAGTCTGAAATTACCATAAAGGAAGAGGTAAGTAAGGAACTGCTAGCAGGTTTTGTACTAGGTTAAATGTAAGACAACTTACCTCTGTCCACAACCATAAATAATTAAAGCAAAACCCCAGAACAAGAATCCTTATCCTTTTAATTTGGAGTAATTATACAAATTGTCGCTCAAATAAGTGCTTCTGACATTTTTGGAACAAAGGAAAATTGTTCTTGGTTAAAATACATTATTTTAACTGTAGATAAATGAATTGTTCCAAATTTTTCCAGAGTTTAAGGGCTTCTTTAAATGACAGTGAGGATATTTTCCCTCCAACCCATGTTACAAAAAACCATGAGCCACTCTTATCAAAACTGTACTACTATAAAATTCTACTATGCTAACCATAATATGCAAAAAATACATTTAAATATATGATTAACTACAGAGATGTTTTTATTATTGCAACAAATTTTGTATCTTTAAAATATTTTTACTTTCTACACATATTATTTTATTTTAAAAAGTACATGTTGTAAAATCTTATTATATATTTAATGTTTTGTAGTAAATGCATATTCAGAACTATTTCTTTACCAGAATTAAATCTGGTTTATATAGCGCATATTTGGTATGTAGGGTAGTTCTCAAACATACAATAGCAACTTAAGCACATTTTGGGTTAATCAAATTACTATTAGGCAGCTCTACTAGACCACACACTTTACATAAAACTCAACACACTGAAAACTTCTGAAACCAGGGAACTCTGGCACTATTCTTGTCCCACTCAGAGAACATCCCCCATTAAAAAATCTGTTGGAAAAGGCAAACACACACACTTTAAGTCTTTAAGTGACAAGTAAAACATCACTACATAGAAGCTTAATTATGATTCCTCCTTACTCTTCCATACAAGTGATATGCAGATATCATCAGCTTTATACTAGCCATAAATCTGACACTTCTACTGTTCTTATGGTGTTTGATTAAAAAGTAAAAGTATTAAAGTAGCCTCTTCACTATTTCGGCAGGAAGGCAACTGATTGCTTGAATTCATGAGCAACATGTGATATTAAAACCTGGCCAACAGAGCCACTCTAACTACAGGTGAAGTAACTTATTTTTGGCATCACTATGTAAGGAAAGCCTAAAAGGGATTGATCTTAATGTTGTAGGAAAACAATCACTTTTAGAATAGTAAAAAGTAGATTTGCTTACCTTTTTGGATGTGTAAGAGCACTGTTTACTTCAGTGCTGAAATAAGGGACTGAATACGCAAAGACTAGTACCTCCAGGGAAAGTTTACAAACAGGTAAAAACCCCTACATAATCAGAATGGCCTCAAACATACATAAAAATGCAGAAGCAAGAGATTGAGAAGGACAAGCTTGAGAAAGGTTAGAGGAAAACTGTCTACTAAAATTTGGTGGTAACTGTATCCCTAGTTACTCAGGTCACTGGCATTTAGGTTTTAATTTATCTACACAGAAATTCAACTACTACCATGAACAAAGGAAGTTCCTAATTATAATCTAAACTTCCAAAACACTTCAACATAATGAGACAGGAGATAATAAAACTTCCTATTGCAAGCTGAGAAACTGCTCCTTTGTGAGAGAAGCTTCTTGGATCCATACTTCTAAAACAGGCTCACAGACACAAAACTACTAGTGCTAGCTAGCCCACAATGAAGCTCTTCAATTGCTAAAGTAGTCTTCCACTGCCATCATTTCCTTTCCAGTAAAGAACTTTCAAAAAAATCTTTAATTAAATCAAATTTCTTAGGTATGAAATATTACACTTGCTATACATCTG
This sequence comes from Vanellus vanellus, assembly GCF_965231255.1. NCBI lineage: Eukaryota > Metazoa > Chordata > Aves > Charadriiformes > Charadriidae > Vanellus > Vanellus vanellus. Next base: position 34,679,661 of record NC_138905.1, on the reverse strand, counting down.
CAAAATACAACTCCATCAGTCCATTTTCAAGTGAACAAATGCTTCTTGTAAATAACATTTTGTTAAACAGAAAGCAAGCCTGCAACCTTCAGGGTGAGAACTACACTACATGAAAACTTGCAATCGAACACCTTTTGTAAGGTGTTCCTACCAAAAAATCTTGCCAACCATAGGGAAGGTTAATTTCACATACTGCATTGCTTTACTGAATATGAATATGTAATATTTTCTAAGACTAAGATACATCTGTTTTACCATAAGAGCAAGAAACACTTGCGGTAGCAGTCCTCAAACTTTTAGTTAGGTAACTGTATCAGTTCAGGCTCAGGACTGTGTTTCTCCATCAATAACCCCCAATTACAGGTTAAAGTACACGCAACTGGAAATGGAATATACTGCGACTCCACCCATAGACTGCATTTCAACCTTGATTATTAAGAAAAGTAGGGTGCTACAGAGAATATCCCAAGAGGCAGCTGACAGACAAGAAGCAGTTTTAAAATTCTGAAGTACTAATACAGTGCACGAAAAAGTGGTGGAAGATCAACCACTTGCTCAAGAAGATGCCACTTGCACAATAGCATAAGTGTTATTGATAAAAGGTACACCTATCCATTTTTTTTAGACAAAGGTTAAGAGGTAAAAATCAGTCCTACAGATGATCCCATTTCACACCGAGATCAACATTTACTTCTCTTTTGTTTGTTTATGTTGGAGCCTGTATATTCTTTGACTCCTCAATTAACATGCACCTGAACATTTGAATATGAGTGCACAGAAAAACGCACAAAGATTGAGATACAAAGAGAAAAAAGGTAAAGCAACAATGTCCATGACATCCAGCAAGTAAATATGGTTGTTCATTGGCATGATCTTGCAGAAACATACTTTCATGGGATTTCCTTCCACTAAGGGAAGATGCATTTGCCTTGCGCAGCAGGAGCTGGATTATTCCCAGCCACCACAGTTGTGGCCTCTGCTCCAAATTGATCAACACTTAAAATCCAAGAGAGGTCCATAACAGCAATATGTTACGCTTAAAAGTAAAAAGAACAGAAACTCTAACTGGTACACTCTCTGACAGACTTTTTTTTTTTAAACACCATTTGAATGACTTGGAAAAAAAAAAAAAACAACACAAAAAATACAACCAACTTGGTTATAAGGAAATAAATACAAAACATTACATAAATAATGCCTCAAATATCCTACTAGATCATCTTCTTTTTAGGCATTTTAGTTCCCACTGTAAGAGACATCAACCTATCAAGGATTTGAGCCCTGGCAGAATGTAATCTAACAGTATTTGTTTTCAAATACCTCTCCATTCCCTCTCTGCCAAAAGGTCCAAATCTGTACTAAGGACTCTCTTCTTTCCTCACTGATCATATGCTACAAAATTTCTTAACCATGAAGCATTTTACATTTGCTTTCTTATGCTCTATTTTCAAACTTAACTGTCAATTTTATATTGCTCATAATCAGCCATACATTTCCTGTGTCATTATTATTAACTCCATGCTATTTGTACTCTTTTCACCAAATACCCTCATGGTACTATCATAATTTTGTTTGATTATGTGTCTTGATTAATGAAGAATTTCTCATGGTCAAGGTTTTCAAGGGTAATTCAGTCTCTTCTGCACTTTCTCTACTCCACAAATCTACCTGTCTCAACACTTGTAACTTTTAGTATCATCCTTTGATGAACTCTGCCATTTTACTTTCCATACTGCATTCATTTGTCTATGGTTGCCTCCTTGATCATCAATGCATGATATTCTCTCAATTCTGCTTTTTGCATATAAATCTATATACACATAAGCATTCTATGTGACAACCTGTGACTACGAAAGCTCTCCTGTTCTAGGACTACTCCTGGCAAAACGCCCCTACTCAGCTTTCTTGAAAGTACCACAAAAGTAACAACCTTTTTCATCATCATGTACCTTCATTTTAAAACTCACTAAGATCCTCTGATCTTTCTCTCTCTTCCTCATTTAGTATCCACATACCTGCTACTCTGAGACCTTCTGAAGTTTTTAGTAATTTGATCATTCTCATTAAATTGCTGCTCCATTTTAAGCACTAGCCAAAACCCCAATTTATCTCCATCTGTAAATAACTTCCAAGAAGACAACACAACTGTTAAGCCCTGTAAATTACTGAACTGACAAGACGTGATCTACTGTAGTAAAAACTAGTTAAAAAGGGGAAAAAAAGAAGATATAAAGAATGAATACTTGCCTTCAAGTGTGGAGTCTTTTCCTCTATATTCTCTGTTTTGTTCTTCCTGCTTAGTCTATAATGGGACTTCCCTGGGTATGCATGACAACCTCCACAAATTTAAAAGGAAGGCAAACAAAAAAAACCCCTCTCTTCAGAAAATTAGCCATAAGGCAATACGAATAACTTACCAAACTTGATCTATTAAAAATAAACAAATAAATAAACCATCAACAGAACTAGGCAATAAAAGACTAGAATCTGCTACCTTGTCTCTCCAGCTAATGTAGTCAGTGGAACCCTGATGCAGGTCTCCATGAAAGCAGACCTCTACAATTTAAAAAACAAAACAAAACCCACAAACAACCAAACACTCAACAAAACAAACAAACAAAAAAGCCCCACCACAACATAAGTCCTCACAGCCACCAAAACCCTAAAAGCAGAGCTCATATCACTACTGCGGGGCAACACCAGCAGCACAGCAGCCACTCAGGGGAACAGCAGGACTGTCTGCTTGAAAAAGGATACCACAAGCTGCTATGTAAGATAACAGCAATAATTTCTGATGTACACAGGCAAGAAAGAATGATGACCTATGCTCTTTTTCCACCCTCCTCTATGCATTGAGGTAGGGCAAGAGGTAGAGAAAGATATGTACCCATTTTATATAACCTGTTGTTTTTATTCTCTGGAGACATCAGTGTGGCTGACACCTCAAGAGTGGCAATAAGCACTATTGCTAAACACAAATTTACATTATTTTTTAGTAAAAAAGAAATGCAAAAATTATTTAATAGCTAAAATCATTCCAATCATAGCAGAAACAGAAACTATGTAGCTGTATGATAGTATCTGTGTAATATGGTAGAAATTGCAGTGTTGCATGAAAAAAATATAGTTTGCCTACATCTTTGACTAACTCACCTGCCTTCTGCCCACTACCTGTTTTGATCAGAACAACCTACATTCTGTAACTTGGAGTAGTTTTAAACAACAGTCAATTTATACACTATGCTTAGAGAGCTGAAATTTCTCTTTCCAAATTGCACAAGCCTAAGGCCCAGGACAAGCAACAGTTTCATATCACACGATCAAGAACTGTCAAAAAGAAACAGTACTTTGTACCTACTTCCACCCATAAGATCCAAACTTGGTCTCTAAATCATTGTTTGTAGATATAAAAAGAAAAAAAAAATACATCTTAGAATTTTTGGAAGTTTTGCTCCATTAAATCTTTTCCTCTCTTGCTGAAGATTCATTCGTAACATATATGTAATATTAGAGGTGGGACAGGAAGTCCACACAACCTATCCCATACTTAAGCTGACATCCAGTCTTGTATATGCTATATATATACATACATATATAATAAAATTTATGCATTTCTATTTAATCAACATTCAAAAGGAAGTATTCATAAACATTACTAATTTACTAAGTTACAACAGCATTTGAAGAAACCCTGACTGTTCCAGAACCATATCCTTCTTAGCTTTCTTAAATGCAGCAATGCCTATGAAGAAATATTTTCCAAGATAAGTTCTTTCTCCCTGCAAGCTCTTTAAGGAAGAGATAAAATCCTTTATTTGATTACATGCAATTTTATGCTTTTATGATATTTTAATATAAGGATAAAAGTAACAGTAATTGTGATGATGACAGATTTTTTAAACCAAAATGAAAATAGTAAATTCAGTGTTAATGAAAAATATAAACTAACAGAACAGAAATTAATTCTGTTCACACAGCACTGGTAGTGCAAGCAAAGATGCAGAAGAACCACTAGATGGTTTGTACCAGTAAATCAGAACCTCACTTAGAAAGCAGATTGTGCAACTCAAGTAGGAGACCACTGAGCACTTTAAAAATAATAACAGCCTTCACTCAGTAGCAACCCAGCATCTGAGCCACAAGTCAATTAATATCCAGTGACCAATTTAAATGAGGGAGTTGGCCATTAAAGACTAACTTATCAGCATTTGACTACCTAACCCCTCCTTCTCCTTCTACAGAATCTCCCCTATCCGCCCTTCCAAACAGTGTTCTCTCCACCAACATTCCCACATTCCTGCCTCCTCACCCAATGCATGAATGCACCCAGCTCACTCTATATACACATTCCTTCCCTTTGCAATTCGATTACCTATGCTCAAATGGTCTTCTCTCCCCCTCTCATTAAAATACTTCCAAACACCTTGCCTTCCCTCTTCTTTGGCCTACAGGTGATTATGAAGAAGCATGTGTTATTTGGCCCAACTGGAGGCAGAGTTAACATGTGCCTCCCAGTGGGGTAGCTAAGTACAAGTGTCTTCTGCCAGGCTAGCAACCTACTTAGAGCCCCCCAAGCTGCACAGCTGGATCAGCTGGCTGCCTGGTCAGGAGATGTGCATCTTCCCGATGGGCAGCTGCCAAGTTAAAAAAAAAAATATGAAGCCTCTGATGCCACAAACCATAGCAAACACACACCATTTGAACCAAAAAAAGCCTTGAGGAAGAAGATACAGCCCTGAGAGTCACTTCCACCTGGTGGCCTTCTACAGCAGAATCCTAGTCAATGCACCCTTTGAAGTTTCATCCAGCGGGGCAATCAGATCAACAATTCTGTGTATTTATATTGTTGCTGTATGTTATATGGTATGTGAACAATCATATTTATGTTGTGTCTACTTCACTGTAACTTTACATGATTATTTCCACAACATAAAAAAGGTTTTCATCATTTTTATTTTGATGTTGTGAGTGTTGTAAGTCAACAATAGTACAGATCACACTATACTAGTGAAATTATAATAAAAATGAGTAAATTCTTTGATAAGTTTCTGAAAACAAGAAATAATGGTAACAGCTTTTTGTTTTCCTTACTTAGCTAGATCATCAGGCAGCCCCCCCTCCAAAAAAAAGCAAGCTTAAATTAATTTACTTATATAAAAAACAAATCCTGTTGCTTTTATGAACTCTTTAAAAAGAAAACAATCACTAAATCTTGAGTCTGCAACTTTTGCTTACATGCAAAGACCTCCCAAGGACAACTAAAGAAACGAACTCTCTGTTTGCACCAATTTCAGTATCTTAAGTTTTTAATATATCTTTATTGATTTCACTTTTTCAGTTTCTTTCCTTGATATAGCAGGCACATTTTGTGTTAATATACATGTTCCAGATCCTACACATCTGACCTTTACAAGCATACTGCAGAACTGACACAGGATGCCACCAATTTCAGCCCAGCTCTGAAGAGGGATGAAGTTCTCCCCAAGCAGATCTACAGAGAACTCCACATGGGCAAAAGTACAAACACAGATCTCTTACAGCAGATCTACAGAAAGCACCAAGTCACCATGAAAATAACAGAATATTTTTGCTTTCTGCAAAGCACATAAATTTATCGACAATCATAATTTTAAATTGCATCACACACAAATACATACAGAAATATATCAGCACATTTAGCAAAGTTGGGTGTTTGTTTAGAGTTACATGCAGAACAGTAGATTATTTTTAAGTCACCTTTTTTTGATATTACTTAAGCATTTTCTTCAACAGCTGGACTAGCTCTGTTTAGAATACAATTAAACTGCTTATTAGGCGAATGAAAGGTACTACTGAAAAATGGGATTTGTGTACTGGTAATATAAAAATCTAAATAGAAAAAAAAAATCTCATATTCATCTATGACAAAAAACATCTTTCCAGTAACAACAGCATATTGACTATAGGACATATTAATGAAACAATATTGAATGTGATGAAGTCATTGTCACCAAGTATTGTATTTTGATTTTCTAACCTTTTATACTCTTACTATGATTCCATATGCACTGACTAACATAACATCTTTCTAATAAATAACTTCATGTTATATAAACAGAGAAGCACATGGCATTAAACAGGATACCAAGTTTAGCTAAGTTTGATGGAAAAAGTACTTTGAAGCATTTGGAAAAAAAATGCTTACTAAAGGTATTCCAAGCTGTACCATAGTTAGGGCCCTGTATATTCTTCAGATCCAATTAAACACAATAATTCACTACAGGGGTCAGCCTTTGCACATAATTCTGCTCAGAAACAAAATTTTCACTAAAAAAAAACAAAACAAAACTTGCATTTCTATACCTTAGTTACAAAAATGACCTTGGAAGAACAAGCAAAATGCACACCGATGCTGCAATGCCTGACTGGGTCTGCAGAGTACCTGAAAGCATGTTTTTCAGGTGTGTGAAATACCCTTTAGATATTCATCTGGATCCTGTGAATTCTGCATGTCCACAGCTGCAGATTTTTTTTTCCACATACCATGGAATCTATTATCGTTTTGCTGTAAAATTCAGTATTTTACTGTTGCTAGGCACCTGACACTTAGTGTTTTGTCCTCTTACCCTTTTACCTGCATATACCTTTTCCTTCCTTCAATTTTCTTTACAATTAGGAATTCATTTGATTACAGTAAATATTCCATGTGCAGTCAATGGGTACAGACATCAAGGGGTCAAGGAACAGAAGATGAATTCCAGCTTGCAGTCAAAGATTGAGAAGATGATGATCAGCAGAGAATAAGAGACAGGAAGACCTGTGAGCTAGGCAGCCAGGGCAAGCAGTATTGCAACAGTGAATCCCCTTCAGCCTACAAGCAAAGGAAAGGATTTCTGAATTGGCCCATGTGAGTAACACCATGGAAGCCAAGATAGTGGGGAAAGGATGCCCAGAAACCACACTCAAAACTTCCCCAGAAATAACTAATATTGAGATTAATCAATTACCGTATTGAATGATGAGTCAGAACTATGTGTCTATATACAAGGGGAAAAAAGGTATCTCACAGTGATACAACAAATTAATACTCCCATGAAATTTATTCTCATTTACCACAGAGAGCACAAGGTTTTATTACAAAGAATATTCTCTAGCGAGAAAGTTAAAGTTGCACATTCATACTTAAATGAGGTCATTCCTGATTTTTTAATGTATTTACTGTGCAACTGTAGCATTATATGAACATATATTGTCAGAAACGTGAATTTTCCTAGGTTTTCATAGATGGTGTTGAGGGGAGAAAAGTGTCCAAGAAACAGCTCTGTAATCTCCAGTGTTTCAAAGCCCTACTATCCTTCCTAAAATTGCAGAGGACATATGTGAATTCTGTAACGTGGCACTGCTTACCTGGCCATTGCCTGGATTCTACATCATTTAATTGAGGTCACTAGAACCCAGATACTCCTGAACAAAATAACCATGTAAGAGAAGAACTGTTCCTAAGTTTATTTCCACAAGTTTTCTTTTAATACAAGTATACTTTAAACAAACAAACAAATCCCCACACAGTCCTACACCTACCCTACACCATAATGGTTGTTAACATACTCAGAACATGCTAGATTTACCCCCAAAGTAAACTATTTTCATTTAGCTTAATTAAGCCCCTGGGATGTACCCCAAAGGAAAAGTTACCCCAACACATTACGTCCCAGTAATACACTTTGTTATAGCACTTCTCCAAAGAACTTTAAGAGAGCTACTCAAAGTTAGTCATATGATTTAGTGATTTACAGAGCTGAGAATCTCTACACGTGGATTCTCATGGAAGCACAGTAACCTTTGAACTAGGAGGCAGAGGCCAACCAGCAAACGTCACAACACGTAACAATGGAGAAATGCAAGCAGCCATAAGTATGATCCATCTAAACTTCAGCAAACAAACATATGAAAAGCCCAGCAAACATTATAAAAGGAAAGTTCTCTCTGAATCAGAATGATCACCTTACTTTACAGGATTTTTATGTATTTTAGGCAGCTACGGATTGACAAGTAACACTAAATTATTCTAAAAGACTACTAATCTGAACAGTTGCTCCTCCCACACCAATAAAAAAGGAAAATAGCATGAACACAGTTCACTCTAGCAGACAAACATGCTCCAGTGCATCATTCAACAGAACTCCACTTGCTTATAATAGTATGCAATCCCTCTTGCAGCATAGCTGGCTTGCTACAATTTATCTGGAGTTAAAATAAATGCATGCACATTCAGTTTAAAGATAGGAAAACAAAAAGTAGAGAACTCAGTGTCACTACCTTGTTGCCGAAAATCTAATTCGGGTCTGCTTAGACTTGAACTCATTGCTCCAAGGAGACTGTCTTTTCGATCTGATACCTAGCTCACTAATCTAGTACCTCAGGCAAAGCCTAAGCTCACTATTCTGGGTACCATCTTGCTGTTTTATTATCCTTCCTTAAGATAAGCTTCTTTCTTTCAACCGTTCCAATATTTCTCTGCTTAGGTATCCCAAGTTTATGTATTCCCTAAGGAATAAAGACTGTTCTTCCTCTCATCTATGCTATATTTTCTGCTTCTCAACACTGCAGAGGGCAAACAAGCTTATGAATAGTTTTATTTTCCTCATATATTCCTAATTTATATTCATTTTCAAATATTTAAGACATGACATAGAAGCATGAAGAGACACAATCCCTGCATTAAAGAGCTTACAGTCTCACACTTCTCCGTGAGATAGGTAAACAAACATCAGTATACCCACTTTATAAATATGAATAAAAAGATGGCAAATGATTTAACTAAGGCCACAGAATAAATACGTATCAGATTGATAACCAGAAATCATATCATGTGATGGGATCTCTGGCCTATACCCCATTCCGTCTATGAACTCCATGTCTTTTAATATAATGTAGACTGGTACTACAGTTACTCCAAGTAGTCCCATTTAAGCCGCAAGACACCTCTCTGACACTCAGAACAAGCATTTTAAAACAAAGCACAGCGAAACAAAACACAAACAATCCATTCTCATAATCTGTTACATACTTAGTTTTCAGTTTTCCAATTCACAGAACATAACATTATCCTGTTTTATTTTTCAAACAGTGCTTCCTCAGCTATCGATTAAAGAGGAATTTTAAAAGATAGTAAATAATAGTAGCCCCCTGTTACGGATGGTTTAACTGAGCCTCAGGAAGAAGAAATTTGCCTGTTAGAACTGGATTCTGGCATTATTAAAAAAAAAAAAAAAAAGGCTTTACTGTATTTGGATTTCATTCCTATCTGACATGCACTCTCAAAGTAATGGTCTGAACCTCTGTGTACCTCTAGTACCTCACCTATAAAACTTAACAAATTAACAAATTATACTTTTTAATTTCATTACTCGGGAAAGTGGGGAAGGGGTTAGGAAAGAAAAAAGGAGTACGCAAGTCTTACCTACTAAGGTTTAACTGCAAATAAACAAGGTAATTAAAGCCTATTAGCTCTAAAATAAATAAAAAAAAGTCTGAAACTCCTTTTCTTAGCCCAGGCTTATTCCACTTCAGGAGGAAAGAAGCAATATCCTTGCATTCCATATGCATTCTTGATCTTGTTGTAATATGCTTACCATTTATTCAAACCTAAGACGTTACCACAGCTATGAATAATTTTAAAGCATAAATTAATTTTGATACTGTTTCAGCTGAAGATTAGAAAAGGGTCTTAACATATAAACTCTCCATCAATTACTAGAAGATTCAGTAGGTCCTAAAAGTCACCACGTTATTATAGTGTTGCCAGAAACTTGCTCTTTGTAGCAATAACCTGGTTCTAACATCTGTCTAGATAAGCTTTCAAGTTAAACAATCAGAATTCTGTATTAAAACTGAAGAACATCAACCCCTCCCCAAACAAACCAATATATTTCAGCTTAACAGCAGTGATTTAGGTAACTTCTAACAAAAAGCTTGCAGAAAAATAGTCAGCAAGAGAAAATATGTTAACATTCATCGCACTAATTTTTCACTACGTTTTTCAGCAGTAATGAGGAGTTTACTCTCTGGAGGAAAAGCTCAGAAACTTTGATAGAGGCCAAACTCATCTGCATAGTGACTAGTATCATAACACAACTCTAAGAAAGAGCAATTTTAAGGTAGCTATGTTTCCTTTCAACCTGCTGCTTGGTCTCTTCAGAAGAGGCCTAATGCAAATTCTGTATTATAAAAATTCTATTTTCTTCTGAGCAGATTCCCAGCAACTCTCACAAGACAACATCTACCCAAATAAACAACTTCTATTGAGAGACATTCTAAGATGTTAACAGCCAAAATATTTAATTCCCCTAAATAAAGCTTTATTGCATGAACAGTAGTCTTGATTGTGAATATGTTGACTGTATGATTACAGTATAACTAAACTAAAATTCCCCCTCCAACTACGTAAAATATTCACTTCAGACTTCACAACAAGGCCTCAGACATCTGACTGAAACACACATTACAATTTTTATCTTGGGGCGTGGGGGAATATTTTAAAAAGAAATCATAAAAATGTCATCCATCTATTTGTTTCCTGTCTTGCCAATGACTGCAGGATTTGTGACAAAATTAAGTGCAACAGATTCCACAGGTGAAGTCTGTAGTGTTGCAATAAAAGTCTGTAGCTAAGCAAGATTAAAGCCTTCATTACAGTGTTATTCCATGATGGACAGAACCTGTAAGGTCATCTGGTCCATTTCTCTGCCAGTCCTGGCTTGTTACCCATTGCACATGTATTAGTGTCCTGACTAGGCTAGTTCTGAATGACCCATGGTGTGGGTTTCCCCCCTACTCCGCTTGGCATACTATTGAGAAGGTATACAAGTATATCTTGGGGTTTTCTGTGCTGCTATCTGCTCTGAATTTTCTCCCTTAGTTTCATCTCAGCTTACACATTAACACAGCCTCTTATTTTATTTAAAAATAATCTCCCTTTTAAGTATTTAGGCCCTTAAAAATGCTCGTCAGATACGTTTCCCCTTCTCACCCAAAATCTTCATTTAGCAAAGCGAAACATTTACTTCTCAAATCTTTTTAAAAAAATCACTTAGTCCCTTCAGTCTTCTTAACATTTCGTTGCTCTTCTCTAAGCTTCTGTTAAGTTGCCCCACCTGTTGCAAAGGCTCTGAAAGTAAAAAAGTACTCCAAATACAGTCACACAATCTCAACCAAAAACTCATCTCCCACTTGTTCAATGCCTCTGTGGATGCAACCTAAACTCATTCTGATTTTCACGAACTCTATGTATCATATTGCAAATTGGGGCCTGTTCTTCCTGTCAGAAGCATGCACAAATCCCTTTCATATGAAAGGGAGTTGGGTGCACACAACTGACAGGATTATCAGGCCCATGGTATCGCTCCTATCCCTTTTTCAGCAATACTGCTTTCCAGGTTATTCCCTCACAATGAATACCTGTTTTGGATTACTGTCCCTCAACTGGTTTAGCTTGCATTTTCCAAACTAAATCTCATTTGTATTTTCCAACAATATACCTAATTTCTTTAGATAACCTTTTCTTTTCTGCGCTGACTTGCGTTTAACTCTTACCACTTTCATTGTCTGCTAACATCGCAAGCGTACTATTCACTTTCTCGTAAAGTTAATCAATCCAGACACTAAATATGCCTAAAATGGCTAAAGTAGTATTACTACATGCATATGTACACACTGGTGTTACTCTTTTAACACCTAAAACTGCTGTGACTCACCAAATCTATTCTTTATACTTTGTTCTATTTTTGTTTATGGTCCTTCACCCAATTTCTCCTTCAGATGACTATTCATATACGTAAATAATTTGTTAATGAGAGATTTTGAAATGTATTTGCATTTTAGAAAATACTACTACAGCTCTAACTTTCTCTTCATCCACTGAGGCCTTGAACCTGCAGTCAGATGTGGCAAGCAAGCCAGTCCTGTACTTCTCCATACTCACTGAATCTAGGGGCAGATGCTGTTGCAGTATCAGATCCTAATTTTAAACACTGAGCAAGAATAACAAAGAAAACTCCTTTAAAGTAATTTTGCTTGGAAAGTTTCAGGCTGCTTATTATTGTTTCCCTAATATTTCTGCCATTATTTTACTAAGAACAGAATCCCTTACATTTACATAGTTCTTCAGCTCGTGCCTGTTTTTTTTTCTCTCCTTTTTCTTTCCCCCCCTTTTTTTTATTAAAGAAATCAGTACTGTTATTCAATTTCTTAGTGGCATCCTGAATATCAAATGACTTATAAATATCTTCAGAACTTTCAAGAACCCCCTCTCTTTTTTGTCAATAACTATTTTATATGGTCCTGATTTTTAAATGCTCACACGTTTTCATCCTACTATATATGGAATTTCAGGAAATTCAGTATAATGGCTTGTCTTTATAATAACTTTATGCAACTTCTCATTTATGAACTGACCTCTTTCCTCTCCACTTGACTTCCCACTACCTCCCCAATATTTACAACAGCAAATTCTTATACACCTTTAACTAGTATTAACTCATTTCTCCTGCCTTTACCAGAAGCTTATCATACACACCTGCTTCCCAGCTTTCAGAAATTCTCTTCAGAACTGAGACTTAAACTTATTTTCCCTGACACTTTGTCCTTTCACATAGTTTCTCTTACTGCAGATAAATACCTTTTAAAAGCAAAATTATTTTTAATTCAGTTAGGCATACTTCCTTTGCACATTTAGTTTACAAGGTCTCTCACTCCCCAAGAATAGATGGAAGGCCCACAACAGAATAAATGTATCGCTTACGCTCACATGAAAACCAACAGAACCTTATACTAACGTATGAGGTCACATCAGCCCAATTCTTTGTAGGACTGTAACCTAATCAACCATTGACATAAAAAACAGGCTATATTGCATGTTAACTTTCTTTTCACCTACTGTACATGTTTACTAACAAAAATGTAAAAGCATGCCCACATTACTGATGTTTACATTTATTACCCCATATTAAAATATTTTCATTAACATTATAAAATAATCTTTAGAGAAACATTTAGAAAATGCTTTACTAATTCACCTCAATTGAGATGAAACATCTAATTTGCACTACATCCAAGGGAATTACACTCTCTGATGCTGCAGAGACTTACAGAACTACATTAACAAGTACAGTCTATCAATGGTTATCGGCACTGTGGCTTTTGACTGCTCACTAGGAACCACAGTGCATAAATTACTTCACCTGTCAGACTGCTCAAAGCAACACAGGCACAAAGTTTGAACAGTTCAGACTTTCCCTATTATGAACAACTTTTCCCAGTGAGAGAAAAGAGAGGGCAGTGCAAGGGAGAAGGGGTAGATAGGATTGTCTATCATATATTCAAATATCACCTATCATAAAGCCTATCAGAATTGTATCAGAAGTTTAAACAAGTCACATCTTTAATGAAGCCTACCATATGTTCCCAAAGACACCCAGCGAAATTCCACAACAGACAAAATGAAAAAGTTATTTAAACAAAAGGCACACCTCAGAACTGCCTAGAAAAAACATAACCCGATGATTGTTTTGCAAAACATTTGGTTTGATCAAGCCAACAGGACTACTGACGTCACACAAATAATTCAACTTTCTAAATTATTTACATAGTAATTTTAAGTCAAAATGACAGCATTATTAAGAGATAACACAGCAAAATGACCAAGTGGTCCATGTAGCTTGAGATCTTATCTCAGTGAAGATGGTATGCCAGATGTTTCATAGAAAGAGGCAACTTTCATCACAAACAAATCCAAATCTGCAAATGTATGCACGTAGGTGAATCCCTCTGAATTCAACAGGGTCCCCATCTGCCATGCAGATCCCTCACTTTACAGGACACACAACACATGATTGGATAAAAATGTATATAAAAGTTGATAGGCCTCAATTTGTTTGGCTTTGTTTGCAAAGTCATTACAATAGTGAGGCCAAGATTATAGTCATACTTGGGACTCAAGAGGAACATTTTTTCCAAGGGTAATTGCTCAGCAGTTCATGAAAATGTAGCCCTATAAGAAACCTCAGGTTATGTTCTTCAACACAGACAAACAAGAGCCTTTTTACGAATTTATCATTAGAGCATTTTTTTCTTTCCCTATAACCAAATTCCCTCCTCTCCCCAAACCTTCTAGGTTAAAGCTAAACGCATGTTAACCTGAGATATATGTGTATATACAGTCTTATTACCACACGTGTAAGGAGGTGAACTCAGCTGGGAAACAGTTCATATCAAACTTAGATTATATGAGAAGCAACAGTGAGTAAAGCAGTAATTTCGAAAAAAAACAAAACCAAAAGACAAACCAACCACTAAAAACCAATCCACCCCAAAACCAACAACCTTGACAGTTTATTTTAGAATGCCCTAAGTAAATCACAGAGATTATGATAAAACCAAATTTTTTAAAGATTCTTCATCTTAACTGTTTATCAACTTTTTTCCCAAATTCCAAATAAATAAAAAAATTTCACTTATTTGTATGTAATCATTTATACATAATTTCATCAACTGTATTTTAAGTAATGTCAATACCAGCATGCTATTAATAAAAATAACATTTTTGTATGTCTGATTCTAAATTAAAAAGTAGTATCTTATTAAAAATTAATAGTCATTAGAAAACCAAATGAACATTAATTGTGTTAACTGTCACAGGATATAAACACTTTCAATATACAGATGTAAACATAAATGACATACAACCTTCTGGTGCAAAAAGTTAGGCCATTCAAACACTTACAAAATATAGAAATAAAAAGGGAAGGGTAAAAACAAAAAAACACTATAATTTTGCAAATTTTATGTAAAAATCTAGTCAAGTAATAGACTACATGGTCCAACAGAAAAACTCAAAAAAGCAAAAAACTGCTTTCTATGATCGAAGAAATCTTCAGCAACACTATCTCAATACTATGCAGTAGATGAGAAAAAAAAAAAAAAACAAAAACAAAAACACAAACCCCACACACAGAGGAGGACATCCTAAAGTGAGCTTCTCACTTTTTTCCTAGGCCTGATACCAATCATAAACTTTGCTAAAGCTATTAACAATGGTAATTTCTTTCCTTAGTCTGGATCTTAAAGCAGTCATATGTCACCACCAAAAAAAGAAAAATTCAGTAACTACAGATATCTGACTAAGGTTTTCCAGACATCATTGTAACTCAATAACTGCTCCACTGTGCTACGAACTCTACAGCTTCAAGCTGGAAGTCAATCTAGGACAACCAATGGAAAGTGCACCTGTACAATTACTGCATTTCCTAATTCAGAAGGCCAAACTAGAGACAGATAAAGCTTGTGTGTACTCAGATCACCAAAACAGAAGTCCAAAAGCTCACACATCTTTTGTACATATTGCACATCTATATTATCATTAATTGCAATGAAAAATATCGTTTGTACAATTCACAAACAGAAAATTACATTCCTTAACCAATGTACATAAAACTTTATTCTAAACGAAATATAATTGTCTATATATAGCATCTAAAAACACTATATAAGCAATAATTTTAAATTCTTTCACACAATGAATAATCACCAAAAGTTAATAAAAAATATTTTTTAAAAAAAGTCGTTCAGTAACTAAACACACACAGTAATTTAAAATATTCAATATGAACTCCATGCTACATTAAAAAATAAACTGCATCACAAGAAACAACCTGTATCATTTCAAGGAATGTAATCTCATTTTAAAAAACTGCAGAAATCCACTATTTTTCAAGTAACAGCAAAAATTATTTAGCTCATTTTACTCTAAAATAAAAAATAATGTATGCAGTTAGTAATTGATAACAATTTAATTTATCCAAAGCAGTCTACCTTCCTGCAGATGCATTTTCATTCAATGCCTGACTCCACTGAGCAGTAAACAAGTTTACATATATCAACACATTTCAGTGCTCCAAAAATTAAGCTAAGTTTCTGTAACTACAATAACATGATCTCTTAGTAACAGTCCTTTAGTACCGTGATTCTAAAACAATCACTAAAAATGGCTCTGACATATACTGTTTATGTACCTGGGATCCCTTCAAAGTTTAAGGCTTGCAGATGTAAAATACAAATAAAATAACTACAAAACAGAATTACCTTTAACTGATCACTGCACCAGACCAGTAAGGAATTACAAGTTCTTTCTGGTTTATTTTACAGCATTTTTAAAGAGTAGGGGTATTTTTACTATTGCTCAGACTGAAAACCAAATATAATCCCACACTCAAAAATACTACTGCAACAACTTGATAGCACTCACCGTAAGTAATACTGTTTTAAAGCGAAGGCAGCGTTAGAACAACTTCTGGGAAAGTTAAACTCCTCTACAATTTCTCCCCACTGATTCTTCTCTGATACCTGTCAAAAACAACACACAGGCCGAGATACACAACGTACACATAAACACGTCGCTGTCAGCGAACATCACAAAAAAACCCCACAAGCTGCCATGAAGCAAATAGGTAAATATATAAAAAGAAATAAACGAGAATGTATATGGGATTTAGGACTATATATTTTATTGACAGTCGGTAGTATTTCCCCTTCGGGAATACTCCCGCTTCTCACCGGTATTTTACTTTATTTATTTTTTTAATATACACATTTATTTTTTTTCGGGGGGGGGGGGGGGGAGTGAGGAGAGGCCGGGAAGGTTTGTATTGTTTTGGGGTTTGTTTGTTTTTGTTTTTACTGCCTGGACAATAACCAATCGGGAGTCCCTCTGTCGCCCCCTTTTAAATCCTGCCGCGGTCCGTTAAAAAAAAAACCCAAAGAAGTTTAAAATCCGTCAGAGCCGCCTCGGCGGGGGCGCCCCCTGGCCTGCGGGGCGCGGGGGCCGCCGTCCCGGGGGGTCCCCCCGAGACAGATCCACAGACACAGAGAGGCCTTTCTTTTGAGGCCTACATTTCTGTCCCTAGCCTTGAAGCCTAAAGATGGCTATTTGATTACACACCGTCTTGGGTGCCCCTTTTGTTATTTTTCCCGGGGAAGGGCTCGGAGGGCAGCGCCCGGCCCCCCCCGGCTGCGAGGATCGTTTCCTAGCCCATGCTCCGTGCCGATTATCGATGTTAAACATGCCCGCTAATTTTGAGTTGCACTAAAACTGCGCTCAGACTCTCTCCTCTCTGTCTCTCTCTGTGTGTGAGAGAGAGAGAGAGACACACACACACACACAGAGCTGCCACCACAAGCGAAAAGAAACTGCCTCTCGCCGACCGGAGCTCTGGACTCCCCCCTTCGCCTTCTCCCGGGGAAGGGGGGGAAGGGGCGAGGGGCTCTGGCGGAGGCGGGGGGAGGCACGGGCGGGGTGTGCGCCGTACCCCCGGATCCCCCTTCATCGCTCCACCGACAAGGCCGAGCCACCAACCTGCCTGTCTGCTCGCTTCCTTCTTCCACCCCCCACCTTCTCTAACCGGCTTTAAATAGGACGGTTCCCGGCCACCCCGGCTCCCCCCGCCGCCCCCGGGGGTCAGAGGAGACTTTTGGGAAGAGGTTAATGGGAGGGAAACCCAAATTAAAACTTCCACTCACCTTCCCAAATCCGCCTAAAGTGGTGACTCTGGTGTAGAGAGCGTGAAGATCCAGCTCCTTCCCACCCACCACGGGGATCTTCTTAAAAGGAGACCTGCCAAAGGAGATACACACAAAACACCACAACTTGTCAGCTCTGCCCCCTTTTCTCCCCTCGCTGGGGCTGCCGTGTCCTTCAGGGAAGGGGCTGGAAGTTGGATCTGGTCGGTTTAAAAGCCTCCCCCCCTCCCGTTCCATCTCCCCATTTTCCTCACCCTCTGCTGTGGTGAAACTGCCGCAGCTCGTCCAGGAAAGCGAGTCCCTTTCTCCGCTGGTCTGCGTGGTTTTTACCCGTCGAATTTGCCATTTTTGTATTAAAAAAAAAAAAAAAGGTTCTCGTAAAAAAAAAAAAAAATCCAATTTAAAAAAAAAAAAAAAACGGCCGACAACAACAACAACAATCCCCGGCTCCTCCTCGTCTTTAAGAGACCCAGGTGCCCGTGCTCGGCCGGGGATCAGCCATGGAGAGGGGCTTGCTTAAAAAAAAGTTTAAAAGGAATAAGGGAGCCCCGAGAGTGTGGTAATTGCGAGTCCTGTCTCCTCCACACAACACACAGGCAAAGAGACGGGGAGGGAGAGGGGCACCTCTCAGTAATTCCTCCTCCCGCTGCCGCTGCCTCTTCTCAGCACCACAAACCCAACCGATCCAGCCTGCACATGAGACTCAACATGGTGCTGCTGGATCACACAATGAATTGGGTTACTGTTGTGGTGGGGTGGGGGGGGGTGGGGGGGGGAGCCGGAGTGAGGTATTGACAGTGTGTGTGTGTTACAGCCGCGGCTCCATGCGATCTCCCTCTCCCTCGCTCGCTCCCTCGCTCCCTCTCTCACACACACACACTGTACAGCTACGGCGGCGGCGGCGGCGGCGGTGGCGGCGGCAGCGGGATTCACTTCTCTTCTCTCTCAGACAAAAAGATCTGAGGCCGCCGTGCTTCTGCCTGGAGGAGAGCGCAACACAGCGGACCCCGCAGGCCGGTGCCGGTACTGCGGAAGGCAGCTCTAAAGGCAAAAGCCAGCACAGCCCCAGCAAAGCAGTTCCTGGCGGGGAACAATAGGCTCCTCTCGCCGCTAAGGGCTCATCTGCAATGTGCCGCAAACTTCACACAAAGCCGGGCGGAAAGAGGCGAGGGAGAAGGAGAAGAGGGGAGGAAAAAAACGGCTACTACCGGTTGTTCCGGGGGCTAGGGGCCCGGGAAAGGGCCCTCCCTCGCCAGGCTCGCACCGATCAGCCTTCTCTGCGCTGGCTGGCGGCCGGGGGGGGGCTGGGTTGGGGGAGGGCAGGAAAGGTGGATTTGGAAAGCGGGGCCGAATTTTTATATTTTTTTTTTATAAATTGGACTGAGCCCAACGCCCCGAGTTCAAGGGGAGAGAAAACAACAACTGAAGGGGGCACTGCTGGATATTTGGACTTTTTGGAAAACTTTCCGAGTCCCCCGGCCTGAGGTGTTCCCGAGGGCAGGAAGTGGCCCCGGATGGCACGGCGGGGGCGGGGGGAGGGCAGCGGGAACCCCGCATTCCCAGGCGCGGAGTGTTTAAAACTCCCCCAAAGGAGAACGGCCGAGCGCCGTCACAGGCAGGGGGTGCCCTGGAGAGGTTTGCCAGCAGGGGCCTGAGCTCTGCCTGGCTCCATAAATACGTATTTATTTATTTATTTATTTGCCTTCTTTCTCTTGGAGTATACCATGGCCTGTAATCCAAGTGCTGTAGGGCTGCTGTACTAAGTCTAAACTGCCTATATATTTCTGTACACTGATGAATGTAACTCACAGCATAAAATTAACGAAGGAGGAAGGCCTTGGCCCTCACCCTCGGCAGGCAGTAGCCAGCAGTGGCACTTGCAGGTCGCCTTTCCCTCTGCCCCATGGCGTGTACGGTGTTGGTAAAGACTTGTCTCCTGAGGTGTTTGCCATGCAGGGGAGCCCAAAAGAAGACCTGCATGCCCACGCCGATGGAGCCCGGCCCCACTTGGGGTAAAGAGGAGCAAAGAAAGTGCCCATGTGGTGAATGGTGCCTTCTGTTGAGCCATTGCTCCTCAGGTAAAGCGAGTGGCGGCCCAGGTGGGCATTTGTCCTTCTCTGGAACGCAGAGAGAGCCGCAGGTGAGCGCTTGCTCCAGTTCAAGAGATGCCAGAGGAACATTTGCCCCTCACAACCAATACACTGAATTCCAAGGCCAGATCGGGCCTTCAGGTGGTTTTTTTTTTAAGCAGAACTCCTCATTAAAGTCAGTAAAGAGCTGTGTTTTAAAATCAATGGCACATTATGGCCCCAAGTGAGCACTTAAAGAAGGAAAACTATAGTTCCTTTCAATTCCATGTACTAACTTACTTCAGGAAATAATTTTTTTTTTCCCCCAATGATTTTTTTTTTCCCTTTTTACACGAGTGGTGTTTCAGCTTGAATATAGCCATAGAGTTGAAGATAAAGTAAGATGCTTGGTAAGGTTTGGCCTGGGCTCACACTTTGGGGGGAAAGACATCCCTCAGTTTCACATTAATAACTCTGTGTTGAAAGTCTGTGAGGATGGAGTGGTGGTGCATGCATTTCAGTGTAAGAAACAGCATAGTGTCTATTCACTGTAGCATTAAGCCCCCCCCCCCCCTTCCTAAAATTAGACCTGCAGCAGATCCTGGTCTGCAGCTCCTGTCTGTGACACTCCCGAGTTTCTGCTATTTCAGCAACAGTATGCATAAGACTCCCAAAGCCAGGATAATATGAATGAGAGAGGTTTAAAACAAGTGACTGAGGGGCTAAATCGCTCTTTCAGACATACACGGCTAAACCTTCCTTTCCCAAGAGGGCGGCGGTTGTTAAATCAAATCATGCCTTAAAATTCCTTAAAAAAAGGTGGGGGTGGGGGGTGGTCTCCCCTCCGTGAGGGGCGGTCGGCAGAGGTGAGCTGCTCTGCCGGCCCGGGCGCCGTGTGGAAGGGGAGTGGGAGGCAGCGGGGGGGGGGGGGGAGGATAGGCAAATTGCGTAGCAGGGCTAGGTGGGTTTCCATGCTAAGCGCAGCAATTGCGCACGGTCCCTTACGTAACTGTCAGCTGGGGATTCCCTAGAGGGGGTCACTTTATTCAACCATTACACAGACCCCGGCCGCCGCTCCGGCGCGCCTGGGGCTGCCGTTTGCCGCCGCTTACTGAGGCTGCGGCTCCAGCTCAGCGCGGCGGCTCCTCACAAAATGGCGGCGCCCATGGAAAGCGGCAGCCCCATTTTGTGCCCGGCAGAGCCTGTCAACAAAACGCCGACTTGGCCAAGGCTGAGGAACAGAAGGCGGCGGCTCGTTCGCGTTACAGAGAGCGGAGGGAGGAGAGCGAAAGGATTTCACCGCCCTCCCGCCGCCGAGAGGAGACTTTCTATCAAGTGTGCGCGTTGGGGGAGGGAGGAGAGGGAGGTGAAGGGGGACGCGAGCAGCCAGCGAGTCAGAGGCTGCCTTCTCCCAGTGCGGAGCTGCCGGATCTGCGGCGCGGGGGAGGGGAAGGCAGGCGAAGGCAGGCGGCCTTGGCGCTGCCCGCCCCGGCCCCGCCGCTCGCCGGGGCCCAGCTCGCTGCTGAGATCCGAGGGCTTGGGAAGCGGAGGGGGGGGGGGGGGGGCGGGGGAGCGGCCGGCGGCGCCGGGCCGGGGCGGGCCGCGGCGGTCGCGGGAGGCCGGGGCTGCCCGGGCGAGGGGCGCTGCTCCCGGCTCTCGCCCTGCCGGGCGGACGGAGCCGTTGCTGTCGGATTCCGGCGAACCTGTAATGAATGACAGGACGGTCTAGCTCTTTATGTAGCTAACTAGGTCACTGTCAGCACTTAATTACTGTTTGTTTCATTTTAGTGCGTGCCTTATGAATAAACCGGCTATTAGGCTGAGGCTTCAAGTAACACTATCCAGCACTAAGGTACAAAATGTCTGTATTGGACTCTGATCTTGTGATGCCAGCTTGATAATAATTACCGTTTTACATTAGCGATGTCTTGGTTCTTAAAGCTTGGTTCTTCAGCTTATAGCTGAAATAGTTGGAGATCCCCTATGATAAGGTGGTGAAGCTGATATTAGTCTTACACCACCGGTTTTATTTGGTTTTGGTTTGGTTTTTTTTTTTTATATTGATGGGGTCTCCCCTCTTTTTTTGAGGTAGAGAAAGGGCTTGTGAATTAAGACTTTTTCTTTGATTTATCTGCCATAATATGCATGCATTTTAATGGTATTAAATAAAGGTGATGACCTTTTCCTGGTGGAAGTGATAATTTTTAAATGTACAAAAATTATGTTGATGTTTAAGAATTATGAAATATCTCTTGTTGCGTATTAAATAGTCAAACATTAAATGTAGGGGGAAAAAATCTCACTATTTAGGAAAAAATAATCGTTTTATTGATTTCTGTATAGTACCTGTCAATGCAACTTGAATTTCTTTAAATTGTAAAATAAAACCTATGCTATTATACACTGCTTATAAAAGTTATCCTATACAGTGAATTTCGGTCTGTAAATGTTACGTGTGGAGTGAGCATTCTTGCAGACAGACAGTGCAGATCCAGTAACTGAATTGTCACTATTCAGTAGTGGTTGGGTGTTTTTTTGTTTGGTTGGTTGCTTTGGGGGTTTTGGTTTGGTTTTGTGTGTGTTTTAGTTGCTTTTTTTTTTTAAGTATAACTGTGCTAAGTGAATCTTCTGTTCTAATAGCTGAATCTTGCGTTGCAGTTTCAAACTTCTTTCTCGAATCTTTAATACTAAATCTTGTGGTTATTACCTATCTGCCGAACTGCTGCTATCCAGAGAACAGGCCACAGTTGCTCTTGTCAGTGTGCCACTAACTCTGCGTTTGCTTTCTGGTGGGTGAAATGGTCTTGTTCATTTCTGCTTGTGTTGCTCTTGAATTGTGGCAACATTACGTTTTGATTAGAGTAACTAATATCACTAGCTGAATGCTACTTACATTAAACAGTAAACCGTAAATCCATAGAAACTGAAGTTAGGGTATTTTGTTTGTGTTTATGTGCCTGTGTGTATATGTTTTTAGAAAATGCAGCCTATTAGATGGGCTAGAGAAGAGAGTAAATTCACTCTTAAGACTGCAGATGCTAGCGTGTAATATAGGTGCATTCAGAAAATAAACACAAGAATTACAGGATGAGCATCTGGAAGAGGAGAAACGTTCAGAAAGCCAGTGGTAAATTCTAGTGACATTCATCCCAACCATTTTTAATAAAAAATTTTGAAGTGTTGGAGTTAACTGCATACGTTAGGCTAAAGACTTCTCTGTTTGCACAGCTTGCTGTGACAAATGTACACTTCAACAAGGGGCATTTACTCAGCAAGGTATTAGTCCTACCTCTTCTTACTGAATAATATTTTAAAATTCTTTATTAAATTGTAGTGTACTAGCTGTTTTTAAAGATGCTGCTACTTTGTATAGACTGTAAGTGGCTAGTCTTCAATGGTACGGTATTAAATCAGAAATTAAAGGTCTTATGCATGAAATTAAATGCTAAACAGTGCAGCAAAGGTGGGAAAGCAGACATACAATATTACAGGCTGCTTCTGCACACTCACAGAATTTCCACTACAGTTAGTAGAAGGCCTGGCAGGCTTGGTTTAGATAATGTTTAGGAAAAAAAAAATGCTTTTACCTTGAAAAGAACCAACTTAAGTTGTTTATTTAAATTTTACTTATGACACTTCCCTGCTAAATCTCCTACTGTGTTGCGCGCCTTCCTAATTTCAACTTATTTTTATGGTATTACTACTCAGGAAATAGAAGGAAAAATGGGCTACATAAACACTGTTGTAAATACTCAAGTAAATTGATTAAAGACTTTTAAAATGTTATCTGTAATTGTTGTAATTTTCTAATACTTGCTGTTCTTCACAAAGGTCCACAAAGGTCTTGGAATCAATGAATTTTATGATCATCTAATCTCTAAATTAAATAACACTTCAAAGTTGAGGGGTTTTCAGTTGTGCAATGAAGTATGAAACATGAAGCAGGAAAACCCTAAATGCAACTGAAGGAGAAGTAAAAATAAATACGTAAATGTACTCCCACTTGATTTCAAAACTGCAGTGCTTTTGAAATCCCAAGTCTTTTGTAGGTTCTGACTTATGTGTTCTGAACACTTGAGGTTGGCAATACTTCAACAGTAAGTTTAGAAAGATTATCAAATTCATATCCTTTTCTTACAGGTAAAAAATACTTGCTGCATTTTTTTAAGTTATCATACCAGTACTGCAGATTAGGGCCTTAATGGTGGAAAATGTTTTGAGGTTCTAGCAAGCATTGGTCTGCAGCACAGAAGTCAGGAATGTCCTGTCAGCAAACTGATGAGAGTTTTTTAAAAAGAATAAAACCATATTTGCACTTAGTAAATTGCCTGTTTCAAGCATTACTTTGTGATTCCCTCTGTGTTTGTGTGATCTGGTGGATGGCACACTTCCCCTGCCACTATAGCTGTACATGTTCCCTGAAATAGCACTGGTGTGATTCATGTTTCTGGTTGGATGTGTGAAAGTTTGATTGAGATGCAAAACTGAGAGTTCTTCTGAATGTTAAAAAGGAACCGCGCTCAGAAATACAGAAACGATCAGGTTAAATTTGGCTCAAACTTTAAGGGTTTTTGTAGATTGTAAGAATGATGGTATCACATGAGTGGTGAAGCTGTAGTTAACTTAAAGCAAAACCAAACCTACTAACTTCATAATGTGTGTTAGAAGTCCAAGAGGTGAAATGCTACTAGTAGGAGAATTCCCAATATTGCAGATCTGCCAGCAATATTTGCTTGTCACGTAGCACTGTCTCATCTTTATATTTTTACTAATTCAAATGGCAGTCAACGGTAGCTAAAAATATGTAGAAATTTCTCTGAGTAAGCAGTTGGCTTAGTTAACTTTTATATAGGCATAAATGAAAAGGGAAGTAGTTTGTGCAACTGTGAATGTGTGGACAGACAATACATGTGACAATTTATGCATTTCAATATAATACATGCTGCAGAAACTTTTCTGAAAACTTAAGTACTAAATGAAAGGAATACTGATTAAATAACGTTTAAACTAATTAATCTATTGAAATTGCCCAAGCAAATCAAATACTTAAAAGCAGTGAAAACACATGAATACCCACAGATGCACTTTTGAAGGAGAAAATTTGTTGTTGTTTAATTATGATTCTCAATCTAGCTGTTGGTGATCTACTTAAAATGGATTTGGTCTTAGAGACGGCTGATATATGAACAGCATTGCATTGAATGCTGTTGTGTTGCCCAGATAAAAGGAAGTATCTCTATTCTCAGACTAACTAAAAGGAGAGAAAAAAAAAATCTCAGACTTACTGCATTGGTCAAATGCCAGTGGGACAACTAACTTGAAAATGGCACTTAAAACATTGGACTGCAACTGTTTAACTACAGTGCTGCCTTATGTAACTGAAAATCTAGTGAGAAACAGGTTTTGAGGTGGTTTACATATAAAGGGCTATCAAATGTAGTGAAGTATCAGTTCCTGTTGCTTGCAGTAACATGATAGCATTTGAAGCTCTTGGGGAAATCTATGACTCTGTTCATCTCCAGATATTATAAAAATGTTTATTAGGCTGAACTGCTACTGTTTTTCAAATTTTGAACCTTAACATAAGATCTGTCTTGCACAGAATCTTGCAGCAAACAGGATAACTGACATTGCTTAGGAAAAAGTAGAAGAAATTGCGTGTATATATGCTTCTGTATCTTCCATCAATTCTTGATCTTGGGACTTCCAGAGCTACCAGGATCACTACGTTTAAGAGCGACTGATGTGCAGAGCTGGGGCAGGGTCTGGTTCTGAGCTGAGATGTACCTAATACTGTTCAGAGAAGAGTGAATGTAGTCCCCTAATGCCTTCCCAAAAGGCAAAAGTACAGTCTGTGGATATTTGGGGTAGCACTGTTAAATGGCGTTACGCAGACTAGTCTGCTTAACCTTGTCCTTATCGAGCTTGTGTGCAGAGCGGGCAAACTGCAGGCCAGGGAAAGGTCTCTTCCCTCTATGAGACTCCCTTGCATGTGTTGGAGAATAGTACAGAAGCTGGAAGAATTCTTGCAGTCCTGCTGAAGAAGGAAAAAGGGAGATGAAAGAAAAGGGAGTGAGGAAAAACTGATAATTTGGGGAGGGGCAAACCCCTCTCTAGGTGGCTTTCAGCAGTGTCACAGGCGACTTCTGCTTCAGATATGTATCTCCTTAGATGTAGTTACCGTACAGTTTGTTTCCATCTTTTGCTGATTCAGAGATATTTAGTACTGCAGCTATTCACACTTGATTAGTAATCTTTAGGCGTTCTTTATCGTTGTAAGTATTTTACTTCAATTTCTTGAACACAAACTTCCAGTGACTGAAGTCATGTGCTGAACCAGGGGCTGCTTGTAGTGAGTTCCCCAGCATAAATAGCAGTGCCCTGAGCTTACAGTACGGTCTCTCAGAATGAAACTTCATCCTGTGTCATTTCATTCTTCATCAAGTTACTCTAGCATTAGTTTACAAAGTCAAAATACATATTTTTCTTTTAATGCTACAAGTTTAGGTAGATTTAAAAGACAATAAAAATAAAGTAAGCTTGTCTGTGAATGAAACCCTTAGAATATTGTGTTTGATCTGTTACCTCTGTTTTCATAAGTCTGGGCTCATTCTTCACTTTGCTTTAGGAAAATGAAATAATGTCATAGTTTTTCCTTCGAGAGGTTGCCAAGCTATTATAGAGCCCCAATGGTGTTCCTTTGGAATTACTTGTGCTTAGCACTTATGAAAATGGAGTTATGTGTCCTTAATCCAGGTGTTTGTGTCATGTTTGCAGTACTATACAGAAATTATAGTACATATTTGATAGTGCAGGTTTCTCCATGTTGTTTAAGTATTGTGCTAAGGAATCCTCTACTCTTGCCAAAATATGCTAATTAAGCTTTCAGAGATGTTTTTTAATTATTTTTTTAAAAGTTTGGGTAACTAGTTGCAGCCAAGTTCATATCAGGATCAATTTATTTATTTCTAGAAGAAAATATGTAGACGTACAATTTATTTTTTTTTCATCTGCCAAAGAGTTCTTGCTTGAAATGCAAGTCTAATAGTTTTCTGGTTTCCATCTGTGTGACGTCATGCGTGTGTATTAAGATAGTCCTTAATTATATGATCTTTTTTTTTTTAATGCATGGTCCTTCAGTTTGAGATGGATGCTGCTCACTGAATTAAAAAAAAGAGAGGTTACGTTTCTGTATCTGCATGATGTTTAAATGTTTATCTGAATACAGATTTTTTTTTTTTTTTTTTCATACAGGCTTTTCTGGAGTAATCGTTAGGAGAGTATCTTAATGCTCATACTAATGAGTTCCCAAAATTCTGAACTAGTAGCATTATGTTCACTATAATGCTGAGAAAGCTAAGGCGCAGAGGAAGTCAGTACAAGAATGGCTGCTAATTTGGGGTGTTCTTCATTTAATCAAAGCACAGTTTCAATAGATATAGTTTACAGGTTACTTTAGAGTATAGAGGTAGTTCAGCAATAGGAAGTGCTAGCCGTAACTTCGGAGCCACATTAAATTCAGTTGTAGGCTTTTTCATGAACTTGTGCGTACATGCTGCAGTCCTGTCTGCGTTATTAGGGCTTTCCTAGCGCAAGATTATTGTGATGCTCCATTCTTTGAAATGTTTACAATGCCCAGAAGCTGCAGTCAAGAAGGCTGTGTAGGTATGGTAGATACTGCTTGGTATTTCTGCATGTAGTTTCCAGAGGCTCGAATTTGGAACTCAGAAAATGAGAAACACTTCATTAGAGGCCACCGATTCGATGGAAGAAACTCGCTGCTCTGTGTAAATACCTGATAAAGACAGAAATGGAAATGGGATATACCCAAGAGGATGCATTTGCTGTAGCCTCCCAACATCCCCCATCCCTGCCCCAATGCCCACTGCTGACTCTTGGCGCCTGCCTGGGTACCAGAAGAGGGAGCACGGAGCACAGTGGAGCCCCAGCCTTAACTGCAGTCCCCACTGCTGCCTCTGGTAGGACCAACCTGCAGCATTGCTGATGCCACAGAATTTTCAGAAAACTCAGCTTCTAGCTCGCTATGTATTTATTTATTTATTTATTGTTCTGTGTGTGTGCAGCTTGAGATTCAAAAGCTTATTGCTTTATCATGATGTTCAATAAGAAAACTGCCCAAAAGGCATATCCCCAATTCAAAGTCTACTCACCCACTAAATTTCAAATTCTCTCTTCAAAGTAAAGGCCTTTTCAAGTACATTAAGAGGTTTTTTTTCTGTACTTGAGTAAAAATGGGAGGTTTTTTTCTCCCCTAGTTTCATACTTACATTCTTGTTGAAAATTTCTTTTGAAAACATCAGCTTGAGGCAGACACCTGGCCTGGAAAACTTCTTCCTGAGCAGTTTTAAGTTCAGAAAAAAACAGTATTATCTTCAGTTGCTTCTTCTTACAAGTTGTCTTGGAACCTGAAGTCCTATCGAAATTCAATCCTGACAACATATCCTAGTACTGTTTGGCTCTATTTGCATTTAGAGTCACTATATGCGATGTGATTGCAAAATATCTGTACGCTGGGCTCAAATACAGGAAGTCAGCTATCTGGTGATAAGTTCAGCTCTTCTGACATAATGCTAATTACTCAGAATAACACTGCCCGATACAGAGTCGGTGTATGAACGGAGGGTAGCAAGTCCTGTGCTTGTTATCCACGTAGTGAAAATATTCCTTTCAGTGGTGAATTTGGTGCTGGCTTTCTCAAACGGGCTTGGGGCTTGAAGCAGTTATGTTGCGTTAGGTACATCCACTGAGCCTTTGGTAGTATCTGAACTGCATCCCTTTGCTCAGCAGAGCTGTGATCACCGCATCCCGTCCTAACTGTTGTCACGGCATCTCAGTCCCAAGATTGGAACAGCTTGATCAACTAACTGGATGTCCTGGGAGAATTCCCAAAGGATTACTTAGTTTGCTAATCTCTGCTCAAGGGCTTCTGGTGGCTTCATTGCTAACAAAGGCTTAGCCTAGTAAGTACTGCCTGCTATTTCTTTTTTGTTGTTGTTGTTTATTTAATTTTTAAGAAAGGACTGCCTGATGAATGGCTAGTGAGCATAATGCTAAGAGCCTTTTTGTCCTCACTGTGGTACTACTGGCTTCAGTTAGGTGTGAGAGCGATAGAAGAGCTTTACACAGCTGTTTATTTGTCCTTAACCATGTCCCCATCCCATCCTCAAAAAATGTTTGGGACATGTCTTTTAGCAATGTAATTAGAACACAGAGGGCTACTCTGTGGTCACATGCCTCTTGTTTGAGGGGGGCGGGGAAACCACAAAAAAACTCCAAAACAAAACCCCCCTATGGTTGAGGGAGAGGGAAGGCTTTGCAGTTCTGTTTATATGACCTTAATAAGCACAGTTACTGTAGAATTGAGACTTTGATGGCCTAAAGTTAATAATATTGCTCTATAAAAAAAAAAAAAAATTCTTCATTAAATATTCCAGTAGGTATTTGGATATTATACTGAATATTTGTTATAGTGGAGAGTCATCAAAAGTCTGCTTTTTGGTGCTCTTCTGGTCTCAGAGAAGACGCAGGAAGGAAAACTTGGTTTTTGTTTGTTCTTGCTGGTTTCAATGGCAAGTTGCAGTTCCAGGGTATGGAAGTCAGTGAAGCTGGCTGCTTCTCTGTGCCTGCACGTGGTTCAGTGCCAGCTGGAAAGGAGCAGGCAGTTTTCAAACAAATCATCGAAGCAGCCTCAGTATTCTTCAACGTCTTTTCATGGAAAGTGATGTGATGTTTGCAAATTTTTGAAGAAAAAATTGGCAGAATTTTAGATGGCCTTTTAGGTAGTCCAACAGGTCTTCGCCTGCCTTGGTAGATGACAAAACTCCACCACAAATGATACGCTGTGCAGTCACTGGCCTCCTAAAAGCTGTCGTGCACACTTCAAGACCACAGCTCTGCAGGTGTCTTGAAAGTGAGTTGTCCTGCTTGATGAAGGAGCTTCCCTTAAGTTTCCCCTTTGCCCAGTGCCAAAGCAGAGTACTGCTCACTGGATGTTAGGAACATAATTATATAAATATAAAAATTGGCAAAAGTGAAGCCACACATCACCAAACATATATTGGGTTAATTTGTTATGGCCTTAGTAAACTTGCTGATCTTAAATAGGAGGTAGCAGTAACTATTAAAACCCACAGCTTTGTAAGTGCAAGTGAAGTTATGGGAAATTTAACATTTGGAAAGGAAGCAGTGAACAGGCAGGTGCACGTGCCTGGGTGTGACAGGAGGAGGGACCACTGCAGGCCAGCTATCTAGGGTGGCACATTTGGAGTGTAAACTATCAAATGCAGCACTGTACCACCTCACTGAGTGCGCCGTTCTTTGTGCTGGTGCCCTGCACGTATCAGTAAGAGAACAGGAGCTCTTCGAGTCACAGCTCCTGTTGCTTCTTCCAGGACCTGAACACAAATGCCTACAAGGGGTTTGGGACGACATGTCAGTCTGTTGGAACTGGAGTCCAGCGGTTGAGCAGGGGTCCCCACAAAATGTTGGATCGTTTCTCAAAACTAGAGTCCTGGTATTCTGTGTAATGTCTTATGGGTGATTAAAGTAGTCAGGACTTAACGTACTGATAAATAGTTTTCTTTATCATCATGCTTCGTTCATGTCAAAATTAACTGGACAAAGCTGCTGCCAATTCCCTACTCAAAGACAGTAAGTAAAGATACTTGCAAAGAAATACTCTGCAGCAGTGTTGCCAACTAATTTTTAGTAAGGGTTTGCTATTTTAAAATACTTCATGTGTATCCTGATCTCTAGAAAACAAATTTTCAGTGTTTTCGTGGAGGTACAAGAAAGCAGATTGTTAATGTGAAAATATAATCTTCTGTCTGAATATAAGATATAAATTGCAGTTTGGATGCATATACATTTGTACAGTTTGATCCCAGAATTTAGCTGTCCTAAGTACTCTCCCTTATATTCTGTGATGCACCACTTACACAAGAAATAAGGGTGTGGAGAGGAGATGGGAGTGTCGCAAGCAGCTGGTACGTGTGTTCTTCGTTTGCACACCAGTCACTTCTTAAAGTATGCTGCAATTTCAGTACAACTTTGCAGTGGTTTGCACATTGTTACATTGTTTTAAAATATTTTATACTTTGCAGTGGTTATCTAACTTGCAGACATGAACAATAAAGTTTTGTTGTTTAAATTTCTGCCGGCCTGATTGTAATGAAAGGAGAAGTATGAGCTATGCAAACAGATTTTATTGAAGTATAAAAACAGAGCCAGCAATTTACACAATCTACAGAAATGACATGTCATTACCACAAAGTAGCTGCTACAGGAAGTAGCTCTCGAATTGTGTGCCAGATTATGTATTAACTTAAGGCTCTGCTTACCCCAATACATAAAATTAATTGGGGACAAAATATTTCATGCACTTTAAGGGCCCCTTAAACCTTTAAGGTGGGGAAGAAAAATCTAACAGACAACTCCTAGCTCTTTTATTGGACAAGTTTTGATGTAAAAGCTCAAATCTCCTCAAAACATGGAATATCCGAGTCATGAACATGTGCATGCACAATATCCATGTCTCCTCTTGACCAACGTGGGTCTCGTGGTGCTGCTTCGTTCTAGGAACAACTGAGATTTTGGGCAAGTCCCTGATGCTGAAAACCTGCAGGTAGATAATTTACATAATGATATCACTAACCTAATACAGTAGTTGACTTGCCAAGCTAGTAGCTCATTAATTGGTAGCAGTCTGACTAGCTAGTTTCTGAACAGCGGTATAATAGCCTCATCCTGCAGCAAAGTGGCTTTTTACAGTTATGCCCAAGTACTCAAACCGACGGCAAGTTCTGGAACCACTGCTAGTGGTTAGGTAACACAAACTTGTTCCACAATTAGTTTAATACACCTTAAACTGGTGCTGCTTCCAAACAGAAGCATACCATCCACCTTCTCTTCTTCCTTGCTCTTGGCATTAGCATTCACGCAGCTGTACTGCAGCCTAGATAAAGATTAATTCAGATGAAAATGTACAAGGCAAAAAGGATACCTTTTAAAGGGACTTGTTACCTAAGAAGATTCGCTGTGTGAAGGGCAGTGTCAGTGCAGGGTGGAAATAAGCATCAGGGAAAGGCAGGGCTCCCTCTTCCTCTCATCCACCTTCAAAGGCTCCAGCATCCACACCATTCCGATACCAACAGCAGGACAAACATTGTCCCTCTTGTTCACGCTGGTTAGGGAGTTGAAGAAACCTGAAATCGAGGCTGTTAGGTGCTGCTACAAGTTCCTTCTTGCTTTTTAAAAGGATGATGAAGAGAGGTGGTGGGTCTTTTGATAAATATTTCCTCTAGTTTGCTTAGCCCAGTTGCCGCAGGCATTCTGAAAGGGGTGCACCTGGCTGAATAGTTAACTGCACTCTTTATTTCTTTTTCAAGGCAGGTGGGGTACAACTGTCATCTTGTGGTATTTACAAGAAAACAGAAATAGAAAACTAACTTTCATTCTACATGCAGCATGTCCATGTGGGATGGACACAGACAATACAGAAATTAGTTAGAAAAAAGCATTTTGGCTGATAACCACCCTATTATATTTTCGTTCTATTGCCTACTTTAAGCCTGTGTGCCATAGAACTTTGCACTGCATCCAAAGACCTAAAATTTGGAGTTTGCAGGACTTGGGGATGGAGGGAAGGTGGCCCTAAAATATCCATAAAGAGCCATGTTTGCTGGATATTTTCAAGATTGAGATTTGGAAATAAGTTTCTCTCCTTCACTCATGAAGAATCTAAGACAGAACCTTCTGGACCATGGCACATCTATATTTAAATTTTCTGTACATATATACTTCTTCCACCCGCCCCATATTTTTCTGTGTGTAAATTTTAAGATAATGCATATATGAAATACATTCCACACCTGAAGTAGTGCAACTATGGGATATTGCTGGAATGGCTATGCTTCCTGCATGTCTTCATGCAGATGAGAGAGACAAAGGATACATACCACAGCCTTCATTTTGGTAAGATTAATATTTTCAGTCAACATTAAAACTGAATGCTGAAGTACTGTGTTGTTTCCTCTTGAATTTCCAAACTGCTGCCCTCCTGCAGACCCATTGGTTTTAATTTCTGTTAAATTTCAGCCATTTTAGCCTTCTTTCCAGTTTCCACTTCCTCTGCCTCCTCTCTGCAACACTTGGGAACTGGAGCTACAGCACAGCAGCCTGGGGATTCATGGGTCCCCCATAAGTATGGTGAGAAGAATGAAATTGCAATTAATTGCAAATTGTAATTTTATGCTATAAGTACTAAAGTTAAGCAACTGAAAAATAAGTACAGACTTTTAACTGTTGATTTTCAGTTAGAAAACCTCCCCTTTCCCGTGTCAATCATGTTAAACTTATGCAATGCTTTAGAAAAACAAGGGGAGAGGTAGCTCTTCTAACAGGTCACAGTGGAAGTTTTGCCACTCCAGCGGTGGAAAAAGGGATGGAGGCCAGAATAATGCAGCAACATCAGCCTTACCGCTTCCTCTCTCTTACTTCAACAACTAGGGGCTTGGCTTCTGCTGAATAACACAAGAGCTCATCATTTCTTGCAGTCCCAGTACGGTTATAGCCCTTGAATTGCTTGAAAGCCTTGGGAGGCTCCAGAAGGTCAAGTCAAATGCCTCTGCATGTGAAGTAAGAAATGTCACACTGTTTAGACATTGGGCTGGGCTCAGAGTAGTCAAAGTTAAGTAAATTCCTGTTCTTCAGTGGAAAACCTTTTTTCTCACAATAAGACATTATACAAAGTAATCTGTATTTATTATGTGAGCTAGAGCAGAGGATATGGAAAGTCAGGAATGGAAATAAAGAAACAAGATAACTTGTTTATCCCTCTTTTTAAACGTAAACCTTTCAGATTTTAGCTATGAAGTCCATACTCTTCCAGCCCAGCTGTTGTACTTCTCACGCAACTGAGAAACACTATATAAAGCACTTGGTGTTATGATAGAATTTCTCTTTCACTTAACTGCAGTTTCCTTCCAGGAAACCAGGTCCTGGTTCAGCGTTTTATGTAAAATCAAAGGAGCCAGGTGCTTCAGAATCTCTGTGACTGAACTGGGAGGCCAGCATCATGTTTTTCTCTTAAATATAGTCTTGGATACCTCACACACAGTCGACATCCATTAAGGTTTTTAATTTTGCTTAAAATGCTAAAAATCTTTTTAATTCACTTATCTTTTCTCCAAATACCTTCTTGAAGTTTTCTCTTTATAATGCTAGAAGAAAAATCAGAAACAGCTAATTATTAGATATGGAGACATTATGTTAAACATGATTCTTTAACTGATTAAACTCTTTTTTCACGCATACTGTATCTTCCTCTTTCAAATGAACTTAACCTATAATCTAAAAATGGGCCTTCACTTTATATTTGTGAAATCTTCAGTAACATTATGGGATTATTCATGTATAAAGTTGTGCATGCAGATAACTGAAGGACCACAGTTTAAGAATGCAAACAATTGCTGGTAGAGACTCTCTTTGTTATCTGCGGGACCTGCGATTTCCAATAAAATGTGACATACTGATTGGGGAATCTTAAGTGCTACCACAGTAAAAAAAAAAAAATATTTTTTTCTTATTTACAGCTGAGGTTAGCCATAAAATGAAGTTTGAAGGAAATTATGCCACCTAAACTTAAAGTGGTTGACACAGTTTAAGAGAAAAATCAGAATTTTTAAATGGCCCGTCTCATGAACCTGGCTGTGTTTTCCAGTGGCAGAGGGCCATGCAGAGCCTACATTCCCGCTCCTTGCTACAAAGCCCAAATTTGGTATCCTTTAACATTCACGGTGTGGTATTTATTGATGAAGAGAATAAAGAGAACATTCTGCACTGGAAAAACAACCCATCTTCCAAAGGAATGGGATTTCTAGTCCAAAGGAAAAGGAAAATCTGACCCGTGATGAAAAAATTATCATCAAGGCCACATAGTATCCAGCTTGTAGGTGAAGAACTTTAAACATGCTCTCCTGCCCCAAATATTCCTGAAGCTTGGCTGTGATGCTTGAAAAAGCTGTCTAGTAGTCAATCAGCAGGAAAATCTGCAATTTAAATTTAGATGTCTAACCTATAGAGAATAGTTGTCCTGGAACAGGAACTGCAAAACTCAGGAGTGAGTGGCACCACTTAGTCTAGTGAAAAAAGTCTTGTGCAAAAGAGGGCCTTGGAGCTTTTTCAAGCAGAGGTGCTGCTGTCTGCAGGTGCCTATTTTACCTGGGATTTATAGCCCAGAATGCTATCCTGATAGGTGTTTATGTCCTTTCATTTAAAATAAGATGAGGAATCCTCTTCAGGAGGAAGAGTTGTCATCTTTCTGCTTCAAATACATCAGCTGGGAAGTTACAGCCTTCACTGAAGAAAAGCCAGGTTCTATTTTAAGTGATAGACCACATCTGTATTCACCTTGTAGGAGGTATGCAGGCACTATTACTCAAACTGAGAGACTTTTCCCCTTTCGTGTAGGATATGAGGCAGGGAGCACCCCACACAAGTTTCTCTCAGGGACAGTGCTGAGGTGGAGCGGCCTGCTACAGTGAATTTCAGACAGGTAGTGAGTTGTTTTCTGTTTATTAGACACTCAAGATGTGTATGTGCCTCTACAAGTCTTCTCCAAAGACTACTTTTCACTCGGCCTGACTTATAAAGGCTGGATCCTATCGTCTCCTGTGCAAACCAGGACCCTTAACTGCCTTAGAAGGTGATGTATTTCTGATAAATTTTCAATCCATCATTATTTTAGAACAAGAAGAGATCAGGAGCTTGAACAGCAGAATTACAGATTTGGAAGGTTATGAAGACATCATTAAATTCAGAAGTCCGTGGCCACATTAAATAGGCAGGAGCTGTGCTCTGGCAAAAGCCTTCATTACTGAATCAATAAGAGGTTATTCTCCTAAGAAGTTTTCCCT
Source organism: Vanellus vanellus (assembly GCF_965231255.1). Taxonomy (NCBI): domain Eukaryota; kingdom Metazoa; phylum Chordata; class Aves; order Charadriiformes; family Charadriidae; genus Vanellus; species Vanellus vanellus. The sequence continues at coordinate 34,644,104 of NC_138905.1, read as the reverse complement.
CAAGGAAGCAGCTCTAACCCTCACTATATCAAGACTTCTTGGGCACATGAGCTTAGCAAGGAAGCTCATTGGCAAGTGAAATATGGCAACAGGGAGTAATTTCCAGCACTGTTTCATCTGCTAGAGCCTACATGGAGTAACTGCAAGCATACTACCTTTCTCATCTTTGCCACTGATGAGTCTAGGAGTACTATGTGTTCCTTGGACACTGGGGAGTGGATAGGACTCAACATGGAATGGACTGCTCTGCTCATCTCCAGAGCTAGCACCAACAACCTGTCCCCTTAGTCTCCTTGTCCGCTCCTAGCCTCATTAGGGGTGATGAAGATAGCACCTGTCACAGCAGGCCTTGGCACCACAACGTTTCTAACCTCCTCACACTTGTATCACATTTCTCCTGAGGATATGTTACGAGCCTTTTGCATCAGGGCCCCAGTATTCCTCAGTGCTACAGCTGTGTTAAAGGAGCCTTCTCCCTGAGACTCCCTGTGGCAGGTGATAAGGGTATTCAGATCTTGAAGGACAAGTGAGATTTCTGCTGTCAAGACAGTAAAAGTACAACTCCTTATTCTAGGGGACACCAGGTTCCAGACATGTATCAGCACTTGAAGCATGGATTAAGTGCAAAAAATCCAATGACAATTTCTTGAGACAAGTGATTGGTGAGTCAACTAGGGGAGGTGCTCTGCTGGACCTGTTACTTGAGAACAAACTAGCTGGGGGTGTGGAGGTCGAGGGCAGCTTTGGCTGCAACCCTGGGACTGGATAGTTAAAAATCCTGAGATAAATGAGCAAAACAAATAGTAAAATTGCCAGACTTGACTTCTGTGGAGCAAATTTCAGCTTGCTTGGGGATCTGCTGGGCAGGATCACATGGGAGACAATTAGCTGCCCCTGGGACAGATAGTTGATCTTCAAGAACAGCCTCCTTCAAAGCACAGAATTGGTCCATTCTAAATCACAGAAAGATGAGCAATTGTGGTACAAGGCCAGTATGGATGAGCAGGACACTCTTGACTGACCTCAAATACTTGAGAGAAGTATGCAGAAGGTAGAAACAGGTCCAAGACGACCTGGATGGAATATAGAGACATTGCCTAAGTCTGCAGGGAGGGAATTGGGAAAGCCAAAGCTCAGCTGTTGTTGCGTCATCAAGGGATGTGAAGGGCAACAAAAAGGGCTTTAGTAAGTAAATTGGCAACAAAAAAGCATCGTACAGAAAACATGGGCCAAGCACTCTTTGTGGCAGGGGGGACATACTAAAAAAAGGCATGGAAAAAGATGAGATGTTCAGTGCCTTTTTTGCCTTTTATTGTTTTGTTTTGCCCTTTTTTTTTTTTTTTATTCGTAAGCCTTACCCTCAGTCCTGAGGCTGGTAGCAGAGTCTGAGGGAGCGAAGCTGTAGGCACAGTGAAGACTGAGCAGTTAAGCCAATCGGACATACGCAAGTTCATGGAAACAGGTGGGGTGAATCCAAGAGTGCTGAGGAAGCTAGCCCATATCACTGCGAGTCTGCTGCCCAGTGACTTCAACAGGTTGTGGTGACTGGGGACAGACGGAAAAAGGCAAATGTCATACCCACCTTCAAGAAGGCTGAGAAAGAGGATCCAAGGAACTACAGGCTAAGTTTATCCTCAGTCTCCTGAAAGATTTCCTCCTGGAAACCATTTTTGAGCTCTTGAAGTGCAAGAAGGTGATTAGAAACAAACAGCATGAATTTACCAAGGCCAAACTGTCCCTTACCAGCCTGATTGGTTGATCATGATAAGAAGATGGGTTCTGTGGACAAGGGAAGAGTAGTGAATATTGCTTATCTTGACTTTAGCAAACCTTTTCCCAAGGTCTTTGATAGTATCCTACCAGTCAAAATAGTGAGATGTGGACAGGATAAGCAGATGATAAGGTGAATGGGAAACTGTCTGAACTACCAGGCTAAACAGGTTGTGATTGGCAGTACAAAGTCCATTTGAAAGCTGGTTGCTAGTGGCAATCCCCCTCAGGGACAGATTCTGGGGCCAGTGTGGTTTGGTGTCTTCCCTGTTAATGATCTGGACTATGGGAGAGAGTGCACTATCAGCAAATTTATGAATGATACCAGCCTGCAGGGGAGCAATTGATATGCTAGAGGGCGAGGCTGTTATTAAGAGGGACCAGGACAGGCTGGAGGAATAGGCTGCCAGGAGCCTCACCAAACTTAGCAAAGGCAAGTGGGAAGTCCTGTATTGGGCATAGAATAACCCCCTGCACTTGCACATGCTGAAGGTCAACTAACTAGAGAGCAGCTTTGCAGAAAGGGATCTGGGTCCTGGTGGATACGTGGAGCATGAGTTGGCAGTTGGAGTAAACAAGGTCAACCTCATCGTGGATTGTATTAGAAGATGTAACCAGCAGGTTCAGGGAAGTAATTATTCACCTCTATTTGGCACTTGTAAAACTGCCTCTGGAGTACTGTTTTTGGTTGCACAGCACAAGACATTGACATACTGTTGTGAATGCAGCAGAGCATCACTAAGATCACACAGGCTGGCACATACAAGCATATGAGGAGAGCACGGTAGGGTGAGTACAGAGAGGATATCCAGACTTTTCTTGGAAGTGTATGGTGATAGGGGAAGAACTAATGGATGCAAGTTGCATCCATACAGGAAATTCTGCATGTAAGGAAAAATATTTTCACTGTTAGGATGGTTCAAATGCTGGAACAGGTTTTCAATAGATTTTGTGGAATCTCAGTCCTTGGAGATATTCATAGAATCATAGAATAGTTTAGGTTAGAAGGGACCTTAAAGATCATCTAGTTCCAACCCCCCTGCCACAGGCAGGGACACCTCCCACTAGACCAGATTGCTCAAAGCCCCGTCCAACCTGGCCTTGAACATTTCGAGGGATGGGGTATCCACAACTTCCCTGAGCAATTTGTTCCAGTGCCTCACCACCCTCATAGTGAAAAATTTCATCCTAATATCCATTCTAAATCTCTCCTCTTCCAGTTTGAAGACATTCCCCCTCGTTCTATCACTACATGCCCTTGTAAGAAGTCCTTCTCTAGCTTGTAGGTGCCCTTCAGATACTGGAAGGCTGCTATAAGATCTCCCCAGAGCCTTCTCTTCTCCAGGCTGAACAGTGCCAACTCTCTCAGTCTGTCTTCATAGGAGTGGTGCTCCAGCCCTCTGATCATCTTTGTGGCCCTCCTCTGGACCCGCTCCAACAGGTCCATATTTAAAACCTGACTGAGCAACCTGCTTTTATTGGAGCTGCTTTGAATAAGAAGTTGGACTAGCTGACCTCCAGGGATCACTTCCAACCTGTCCATCAGAGGGGCCAGGCAGAGAACAGCAGATGGCAAGTTTGCCATTGCAGATCTGCTAGAACCCTAATTGCCCTCAGAGAGCTGGAGTGTCAAAGGTAAGGCATGTATGCATTTCAACACCCAAAGATAGAAGCTAAGTTTCGATTTTTAGGACTGCAACTGTCAATGTAGAACCCTAGCATCAGTCTGAATCTCTTTTTGAATCTGGATCTTAATGCTGAACTTTGAAAAGCATGGATCTATTTTCAAAGAGTGTAGGCTTCTCTACTGGAGACATGAAAGACCTAAGAGGATGATTAATCAGGATTCCTTTGAGGGACATGTTCCTTCCTATTGTCCTAAGATGAGATTGGAGATAGTAGAAAGTAGCAGATGTTTTGGAGTGGTCCTGTTGTTTTCAGGACTGTAAATTATTGTTTGTGGGTTTCTTATCTGCTTAATAGTTAATGCATACTTGTCCGTAGATAGCTAGTGTACATGTCTGCAATTGGCACCTTTTTGGAATTAGTTCATATTTGTCTTCTAACTGGTGTTAATTCCCATTTCCAAACACTCTGCTTAGCTTCAGCATTAGCAAAACTGTATAAGAATATGATGTTGCTGCAATCACAGTGTTGCGCAGGGCTCTATGTGGAGCTGTCCATTACAAGAAGAATTGTATAAAATGAAAAGCTGATTTACATTAGTATCTTTCTGTTAAAAAGTTAAAAAGTGTGCACATTCTAAACAGTACTTGGAAAAAAATGTCATCAATCTCCTTATGACTGTGATCAAATTCTATACATTTTATAAGAAACAGTATGAACCTATCTTATGTCCCACTAAAAATTTAATGTACATGATACATATTTTAATGGAATATATGGCTTTTCCTTCTTCTGGTGTGATCATTCACAATTTTGCAAAATTGATAGGGATCTCTGGTTTGGTAGCAGCTTCCACAGGTCTAGGTAACAGGACAAATAGAAAGGAGTGGTTAATCACAACCCTTATCTTAAAGAAAAAACATCCAGCATACTTTTAACCTTTGATAACTAGAAAGTATTACATGTGTTTTATCTTAAGTCTAGCATTTCATCATTAGTTTGATAATGCCTCTCTCTGTGTGACAAAACAGTTAGAACATAAACCCTGTGCTCCTTTCCTCAGTAGTGTTAACAAATCCAGACACTGACTTATATTTTATTAGAAATATGGGGAAGGGGAAAATGGGATTTACCAAATGTGGAAAGAAAAAAATATTTATCAGCTTGCAACACTTGGATTAAGTTATTTTATGCTCTGTAAGAAAAATTATGTGGCTGTTCAATTTTGTTCTAGAAGAGGTTCTGTGATCCAAAAACTATAACATTTTCGGTGCATCTAATAAAAGCCTCACTCACATGCTGGTCACAAGAATATGCTTCTACAAAAGAAGTTGTAACTAATGAGTCTCTTTTCCCTTAGTTAAGAAAATAATTTCTATTTAAATATCTTTGAAATTTCAAGATCTGCATTTTTTTAAAAGCTATAGTTTAAGCCTATGATATAATCTGAAAGCTATCAAACATACAATCTTCCTAATGTGCCAGGACTTTGATTACATAAAATACTTTGTTGGTTGATGGTGAATATTCATAAATGATATATATATGGTACACATATGCACAGTTTAAAACATCATTGTAAAAAAAAAATAGCTCTATACCTATGGGAGATTTAAAAACCCTGAATCATTCCTTTCTACCTCTTTTTTTCTTCTATTTTTAATAGTGCCTGTTTTGGGCATATTATCTCAGTATAATTTCTGCTATGGTAATGTCTCTGTAGGATCATCAATAGTTCCTCTACAATGAGAACTGGAAGATAGTCTATATTAGCTACTAGTTTACTTGATAATGTCCTGTAATATCCCTAGCCTTCGGCCAAACTCATTGAATTTCTCTCCTGTTTTAGACTGGGTAGAGGCAGCTGATAGGCCTGGAGTCACAGTCAATGGGGATCTAGTCAAAACAGTCAATATAGTCCAGAAAGTGAGTCAACTCATTTTAAAGCAGGCATCTACTTTTAGTCAGATGAATCACTCTCTAGACTCCATTGATGTAGATATGTCAAGCTGGATGAGATGGATCCCACCCTTACATTCCCTAGATGTTTCTACTCACTTGTTTGAGAGTGAATTGAAGCATTTCAAAAAGAAGTTTGTAGTGCAGATTGTCTCAGCCTTATTGAGTTAGTCTCAGTAGTTAATGCATATGTCTCAGCCTTATTGAGTTATCTGTAAGTCACCAGCTTAGCATTGCCAGCTGCATACGTGGACTGTACTACACGTGAACTCTTCATGGTCTGTACGTGAGTCTCTGGTGCATTCAGCTTTTAAATGGGATAAGTTCCTTTGGTGTTCTTACTAAAAACTGACTTTAATAAAAGCCATATTTACACTTTAGAAAGCTTGCTTTTTAAATAGCTCCAGAACTTTCAAATTGTTGGCTGACAGGTTCTAAAAAATCTTCCAAGTGTTGTAAGAACTGTACCAAATCCATATCAGATACACATTCTGACTGAACATCATTATGTAATGCATGCTAAATTTTGTCTGTGAATTTGTTTACTGGCATGTGAATCTTATCTCATGTCATTGTTCTGGACCTCCTACCACTACGATCCTTCTCAGAAACAGAGAGAAACATGGAAAGATTGGGTTGAAGCTGCAAATATGCTTTAGATAAAAGAAAGAGAGGAAAGATAAATCTGATGGATCAACATGCACAGGGAAGGGGGAAGTTAGCCTGAACTTCTAAGCCCTTCGGCTTATTCCATGTCGTTTTCTCCAAACCCTGTGCCCTTTTTTGTTCCTGTCCCCCACCTCAGCTGGGTTGTTTGTCTAATGCCCAATTCCACTTCTTCCTTAGCAGATTGCTGGCAGGTAGGGGAAAGTGATGAAAGAATGGACGGCCCAGAGCAGTTGCTGGCATTTGTAGGTCCTTATAGCAACCACCAGTGCCATGTTTCATCACTGACAGGGTAGTTCTTAAAGGCTTTACCTTGCAGATTGGAAGCGTGCCATCAGCATGCGGAGGAGATATGAGCAGATATCCTCCACTGACTCGTTTGCTTTGCATGAATGAAGAATAGAGGAAGAAATTAGCAACAGCATGAAATTTAAGGAATTGGTATTCTGTATTCTTTTGGTTAGTCATCTCTCAAGTAGCATGACATCTGGATGGGAACCACTCTTCCTCCTGAGATGTCTCAACAGTCAGGTCATGATAGGGATGCTTCCACCCCCACTTACTCTAAGGGTGAAATCCTTGAGACGGATTATTTGTTCCTCTGCTCTGCATCTGTCTGCATAATTCTGGATGCCCTTTGCCTGGAGGAAGCCACAGCCCAGCTCAAGGTGCAGAGGCTTCCTTTATAGCGTGGGAGGAGAAGTGGGAGTGGATTTCACAGAAGCCTCTGATCGGGAAGCTGCCTGAGCAAGCCGGTAGGGAATGGCTGCATTCCAGGGGAGTTTCCCAATTGCTGTGCCACTGAGGCATGCTGGGGAGCATATGCCGGCCAGTCTTCAGCTGCCTTTGACCAAGCACTTGACCAAGGGGTTGTGCTTGAAGGCCATTTCCTGATTCCGCCCTGCAGGTGAGGGAGGGAGGAAGCTTCCTGTTGTGGGAATCTCATTCAGACTTAAGGGGTGAGCTACCAGGTTTCAAGCTCTTGTCAAAATAACAAGGCTAGGATTCCTTGCTTTATGGCAAAAGTTTAGGTTCATAAGGATGTAAGTGTTCTGGTACCACCAGGTGCCTCACAGGAGATGGTGAAGCTCTGCAGTGCCTTTGAACCTTCCAAGAACTGGTGCCAAATAACAAAAATGTTGGGTATCTCTGCATTGTGCCCCAAATAGCAGGCTAAACTAGGATTTATGCTCGCAGGGATATTTTTTAAGTGCGTGAATTCAATAATCTGGTTTTGCACCTGTAAGAAGCTGATGTGCTGCTTGACTCTTCCCTGGCCTTTGACTAATTGCAGTTTGAAAAAATGTACAATGTCCTTAACATGGGCTTTATAATAAGGAAACATTACATCCTGTTTCCATGCTGACATCCAGTAAAGCATAAATATTGATGATTTGTCCCACATTTTGTTTAGTTGTATTACAGGCACTCAATATATTTAAAGATTATTTCATTAAAACTGTTTGTTACTGTGATTTAAGCAAAACTTCACAGGTTCTTTGTCCACAATCTTATCTACTTTAGAAATTTGTCCCATTCCCAGAAATAGATTCGAAAACTATAAAAAATGCCAGGGAATGTGAGTTTGCATCTTCTTTGCTGACTGTCAATCTATATCCTTATGGAACTAATTTTATGAAGATCGCAGCTTGCTCACACCAAGTAAATAATTTTATGGAAAGAAAAGAACTGTTATATACATAGAAAAAAAAGGCATGCGAAGTGCCAGTGTTTGAAAAGCAAAGTAAAATTCAAATAGGAGAGGTGTCATCAATTTTAAATAGTGTAACTAGCAATAGTACGTCCATCTTCAAATCAATGCATCAAACATAAATTATTGCAGATATTACTGAAAGTACGTTTGTGGTATTTGTTAGACATGAGACCAAAATAGATAACCTAGAAGTTTCTTTTAGCTCTAGAAACTTTGACTACATGTCCAACCAAGACCTATTAAATGGAGAAATGTCTCATAGCAAACAAGCTCTGCCTTGTGCTGTATGCAGAGACACCACACTTCTGCTAGGTGGACCTGATGGAATAACTGACAACAGTAGGCTACTGTTCTCATATGGCCAGCTTCAGTTTTGGTGCATTTTCTGATAATGGATAAATCTTGGGGCTGAGACACCTTTTCTACCTTTTTCCACCAACTGTGTATTCATCGGTCCCATCCTTCCCAACTTTTGCCAGTCTGCTCGAATCCCTGTCTCTGGGTCCTGTTCCCATTCTCCTCAATTGCCCAATCCTAATTTAATTTATCAGGTTCCTCATCTGGGCCCTAATCTCTTTGTTAAATAAAACCTTGTCCTAGGAGCTCAAGGGTCCAGTCTTATTGCCAATCACTTCCAATTCCTGTGGTAACATCCCAGTCCTTATCTCTATTCTTACCCAGCCAAACCAAGTTGATTTTCTCTTTACTCCCTATCCTACCTATCTCTTTCCCCCTTCTCCATCTTTCAGCCTGTCTTAGCAGCCTTGTCTCCAGTCTTGCCTCGACTTATTTGTCAGGTCAGTCACTGCTTGCTCTGTCAAAAATCTCTTCATGAGATTTTATGCCTCTCCCATTTTGTTTCCTTTCCCCTACCCTTCACTGATCACATTATGTACTGTACTTTAAGCGTCTAAGTCTTTTCTGGAGGAAAGTCAATGTCATTCCAGTCTTCAAAAAGGGCAAAAAGGGACACCCAGGAAACTACAGGCCAGGCAATCTCGCCTCCATCCCTGGAAAGATGATGGAACAGCTTGTTCTGGACATCATCTCCAAGCATCTGGAGGAAAAGGTTATCAGAAGTAGTCAACATGTGGACTACTACTAGTAGTCAACATTCACCAAGTGGAAGACATGTCTGACTAATCTGATAGCTTTCTATGATGGCATGACTGGATGGATAGATGAGGGCAGTGGATGTTATCTACCTTGACTTCAGCAAGGCTTTTGACACTGTCTCCAACATCATCCTCACAGGTAAGCCTTGGAAGTGTGGGTTAGATGAATGGCCAGTGAGGTGGATTGAAAACTGGCTGACAGATAGAGCTCAGAGGGTTGTGATTAGCAGCACAGAGTCTAGTTGGAGGTCTGTAACAAGTGTTCCCCAGGGGTCAGTACCGTGTCCAGTCCTGTTCAATATTCATCAATGACCTGGATGAAGGGACAGAGTGTACCATCAGCAAGTTTGCTGATGACACAGAATTGGGAGGAGTGGCTGACACACCAGAAGGCTATGCTGCCTTACAGCATGACCTGGACAGTCTAGAGAGCTGGGCAGAGAAGAACATAAGGAAATTTAACAAGGGCAAGTGTAGGGTACTGCATCTGGGGAGGAATAACTCCATGCATCGGTACAGGTTAGGAGCTGACCTGCTGGAAAGCAGCTCTGTCCTGGTGGACAATAGGATGACCATGAGCCAGCAATGTGCCCTGGTGGCAAAGGAGGCCAATGGCATCCTGGGGTGCATCAAGAAGAGTGTGGCCAGCAGGTCGAGGGAGGTTATCCTCCCCCTCTACTCTGCCCTGGTGAGGCCGCATCTGGAGTACTGTGTCCAGTTCTGGGCTCCCCAGGTCAGGAAGGACAGGGGACTGCTGGAGAGGGTACAGCAGAGGGCTACAAAAATGATTAGGGGATGGGAGCGTCTTTCTTTTGAGGAAAGACTGAGGGACTTGGGTCTTTTTAGTCTGGGGAAAAGAAGACTGAGGGGGGATCTTATCAATGCTTATAAATACTTAAAGGGAGGGTGCCAGGGGGATGGGAACAGTCTTTTTTCAGTGGTGGCCAGTGATAGGACACGAGATAACAGGCACAAACTTGAACACAGGAAGTTCCATCTAAACATGAGGAGGAACTTCTTTACTTTGAGGGTGGCAGAGCACTGGAACAGGCTGCCCAGAGAGATGGTGGAGTCTCTGACTCTAGAGACATTCAAAACCCACCTGGACGCCATCCTGTGCAACCTGCTGTAGGTGACCCTGCTCTGGCAGGGGGGTTGGACTGGATGATCTCCAGAGGTCTCTTCCGACTGATATCATTCTGTGATTCTGTGATTCTATGTAAAGAAAGAAAGGGAAGACATGCTAAGTACCTAATGTTGGATAGTTGATGGTAGGAATAGCCTCCAAAGTTCCTATATAATCACTAGGAAAAAAGGTAGACTCCTTTGAAAAGGTGGCTCATAATAACAAAGACAGCTACTTGAAGTAGACAGTGAGAATACCCCTTAGTATCAAAGTTATCAGAGTAACTATAAGCAAATATGACATTTCCTTGATAGACTGAGGCCACTTCTTAAGGCTGGTGCACTGCTGAAGTTTTATCGGCATTGTTCCTGAAGCCTCCACTATTCAACTTAACCTGAAATACCAAACAAATGTATCTACAAATAGTGATTGTATAAAATGTTGTCTGCTGGAAAAGTTTTTCAAATTAATGAAAATACAAATACCTCTACCCTCTTACTTATTTACGACTGAAATCCTAGAGTCACAATCATAACTCTTTGCAGTGGAGTTGGTGTCATCATTGGTGATATAAGTAGTGATCCTCCAGGAATGAATAAATAAACTGACCTTGTGTCTCACATAATAAAATACATAATCCTTGAGTGACTCCACCTAAATATGATAGAATTTAGTTCTAGATTCACCGTAAGAATTAAATAAATGACAATGTGTTGAATGTCAGGATCCAGCTCTCAAAAGCATGGATCTTTTTCTCTTGGGAAAAGAGTAGAACAGTTAAATGAGGGAGGACAGAAAAGAAGAAAGAAAGGGAGTAGACGTGTTCTCACCTGCATGTCTTGTTTAAAACTTTAATATGTTTTAATTAAGCAGGAGAGCTAAAATCAATATATCAAGATAGCATGTAGTAAAGCATTCTTTATATAGCTCACAACAGTAGTAAGGAAACTATTTAGCCTGGTCTCTCAAAGAAGTAAGGCTTATGAAATTGTGCTCTTCATCTGCCTGTATCAGCCCACCCCCTGAAAATAGCATTTGGCCAGTTTCAACCATGCGCCACAAGTAGAGGTCTCACAGCCACTACATTTCTAGAGGTTGTTCAGAATGGCTGGTGAGGTGGGCTTGTGCAGGGGGCTGTTTTGTCAGGGTTAACAGAACTAGCTGTAAAATCACAGCCTAATCCTGTATCAGCTGACAAAAACTGCCGCAGTTGTGCTCGGCCCAGCCACTGTCTCCTCCTACTTCTTCTTACCCCATCTACTCCAGTTGTCATCCAGAGGCTCGTATCTGGGCAGCTTCCCTGCTCTTGTTTTCATGAGTTTGGAAATATGCTCTTATAGGCAGATAAACACCACTGAAGGAAAGGCTTCATATGAGTTTCTCTCTTACTGGGCAACAAAAACTTCATATAAATACTATGATGCAAAAAAACCTTTAATCAGTTTGTGCCTTCTGAGATGTTCGGTCAATCAGGCTTAAGACACAAATCCAAAAGGAAAACAAGTTTCCTTAGATTGATTTTCACTGAACTGTGTTTTAATTAATCTAACTTTCAACTTTGGTTTCCAGCAGTACAATTACTATGCACTAGAACGACAGCTTTGGTATCCTTCTCCTGGGAGTGGATCAGCTTCGTTATTTAAATAATCAGTTGAAATCTGGGAATCGGAAATCTTAATTTTATACTGAAATAGAATTCCATGTCCAATTTTAGACAACAGACTTGAAGAAAGAAGAGAATCAGCTGGAGACAGTCCAGAGGAGAGTGACAAGAAAGATCAGAAGTGCAGAAATTGTATAAATTATGTTAGTTTAGTCTGACACAAAAAAGATAGAGTGAAGACATTATAACACGAGAGGTTGCTCCAAGGAGGAAGGGAACAATCTATTTCCCTTGTATATGTTTGATAGAACAAGAAGTAATATGCTTAAATTACAGCAAGGAAGATTTATTTTAGAAATTACAGAAAACTTTAATGGCAAGGGTAGGGAATAGATTGCTTGGCAAGCTTTTGGAGTTTCCATCTCCATTGGAGATCCATAAGATCAGAGCACTTGAATAGGTGCTTCCTGCAGGCAGGAGGATGGATTAGGTGTGTTCTAGAGGTCCCTTCTAGTTGTACTGTATATTTTACTCTAGTAGTAAAATTGTAGTTTAAAAAAAGGCTTCATGTACGCTCCTTACGCTGTCCCATCCTTGTCTTCAAGCAGTGATAAAATCCTTCTGTAGAAAAGAGAGTAAACAATGCTATTACTCCAGTGATCTCGTAATGAAAAATGGAAATACATCTTGGAATAAAGTACTTTTGATATACCTTCATTTAGATAATTGCGCAGGAGTACTTGGAAAGTTGGCTGTAATAGGGGAAAAACATATAATGTGATAAAATTCATTTGTTTAAAATTACTTTTTCAGCACCCGTTACTGTTGTACTGAACGATATCACCGTAGATCACTCGTGTGGGAACTTCAGAAATCAATTGAATAGAATTGCCCTAATTGCATTCAGAATACTAAGTATAGTTTTCGATTTCTGTATTATCATTCCTTCTATTTTAAAGATTTCATTTAACTGGAAATATTAGAAGTAGCACTTTAGTTCTCAAAAATTGTATGTGTCATGTGAAATCCATTAAAGAACTAAAAGGATAAAGTAAAGCGTAGACATTTCAGAGATAACTTTAAAAATCCCTATTACTGTCTTTGTGGTTGAGTCCTCCAGAATAAAATGGTTCAGCTGAGGAAGCTGACTGCTGACTTGTAAATCACGATTCTCAAACACATGCTCCTGACACAGAGTTTTGAATCCATTTATTTGTTTAATTCTGGACAGTCTTTGTTTTTTCACAGTTTGCATTATAGCTTGAATGCAGTTTGTTTGCATTGCCTGTAATATGACCGGGGCGTAGCACTTCTACTGCAGAATGTCACAGAAATTTGACTCGGCGGTTCTGTTTCTTGAATATTTGATTTTTAAATAGTTCAGTCTGTTCAATTATGGAATGCCTTCTTTGGACAAAACCAGGAGCAGAGGAATTGGTTTAAATTCAGGGCAGCAGTGCCCAACTCAAGGCACCTTGCCAGCTACCTGGATCCTCTTTCCCCTTTAGCTGTGTAGACCTCAAGAGAGATTGGTCCCGAAGAAGGGCACCATCAGCCATCGGAGCTGAGGAGCAAGCTGCCCCTGGTGCCGCTGAGCTCTGCTGTGCTGGGCCTTGGGTTCTGGCTCATGGGAAACGCTGTCCTTCCTCAGGTTTCTCAGATGTAGTCCCTGGGAGACCACTGTACATGCAGGTTCCAGATTTATGGCACGCAGACTGAATGTGTCTGCCAGGACACTTCACCTCGCCCCAGACTTGCTTCAAACCTCCTTCCTCCCTTTTGCTTTCCCCTCAGAGACAGGGCTGTATGTATACATTCAGCGGGACCAGCTATGGACCATGGATATATGGATATGATGTGTAATCCTCTTCCACCATTGAATTAGCTGTGGAGCCTACTCAGTGGGTAAGGCTTAGCAACACTGACCGAAGCATAGGTAGGATGGATGGGAGACTTTGGTTCAAATGCTGCTCCAGATGAAGATGCAATTAGAAAACAGGTGCATTCCTCTACATGCCCTGCTTGTTGGGAAAAAGAGTTCAGCTGGGGCTGAATGCGAAGTAAATAGGGAACACCCAGTTCAAAAATACCACTGAGATTTATCACGAGTTTGGACACAGTGATATCAGAGCTTAGGTGACTTTGCAAGGCTGCAACAGTAGTAATTTATGCACTGAAAGGATGTACCCACTTATTCAATGAACAGGAAAATGAACCAAAATTTTGGAGGCTTCACCGGCTTGCAAGTGTTGGACTTGAATACCTATGCTCCTGCAGACATACCTGCCCTATAGATTTCAGCACATGGTAGAGTTATCTGAAGTTAATTTTAAATAAAATTGGTCAGCTGTTGGAAGGAATCCGGCCTCAGTAATAGGCAGCTCTGTCTGTAAAAGTTATTGGCAAGATGCTCTGCCTTCTCAAAACCATGTAGCTTCTACTGTTTGAAGTTGATTGCTTAAAGCAAGCTCAATAGGATCTTGCCATTGGTATTTTTCAAACTGTGACCCACAGCAAATTCTTGGAACATGTTAAAACACTGAGTGTTAACCAAACAAAAGTTCACGGTTGTCCATAAAAAAAGGATAAACAGTGGCCCAGCCCACTGGGAATCTCTACACCATTCAGCAACTTGTTGACATGCTTAAATTCCTCACAGCTCTAACTCTTAAGAACATGTGTTCATATGAAAAACACATTAAAATGAAAACAAGTTTAATAAACAGTAAAATTTTTAATTGAGAAGCTCAAAAGGAAATAGATAGTTGCAAGAATCAAGAATCTTCACAGATTTTTGTTACATTTTTAAAACCAGCACCTCTATTCTGGGCATTCATGTTCTTTAATGGAGATCAGGCACATGTTCAAAGTGGTTTTACAGGTACATTTCCTTACATTCAATAGACACAATGGATTTTAAACAGTTTCATAGCAACGGATGGTTCGTGATGGCCATTAACCTAGATAAGTGAGTATCAGTTTGGCGCATCCTTAATGGTCCATAATAGTCTGTGGGTAAAAAATTATTTCTCTTCATCTGTTTCATCAAAAAACAGATATTTTTTTTGTTTGGTTTTTGTTTGTGGTTTTTTTTTTTCCTAGACTTTGTTTTACAGAGCATGTTCATATGAATTTTTGCATTCAAGAAAAAAAAAACACATACCCAAGAGCTTTATGGTAAGAGTGTTTACCACTAAAAAGATTTATGTTTCTCTGGAATGTAGTAGCCATAGTATATCCTAGCAGGTAATAAAAACTTTAAAAAGTTGAATATATACCTTGACCGCAGCTAAACAGAGATTTCTAAATAGCGGAGATCTTTAAATGACTGTTGGTGTACCTGTTGGAATTCAGAAAGGTAGTCTCACATTCTGTTTTTGATATTAAATTCCTCTGTGCTGCTGGGGCATGTCATATCTCTTCTGCGAGACAAAATACTGCTAATGTCATGGTAGAGGAGGAAATCGCTGCAATACCTGATGGATGGAGCTGGCACAAATCCCTGGGAAGAGCAGACCCCTAGCGCTCTGGGAAGTGCAGGGCTGGGATGTAGAGATTAGTGCTGGGGTGCTGTGTGTCCCCCAGAGCTGCGGATGTAAGGATTAATGCTGGGGTGCTGTGTCCCCCAGAGCTGTGGGTGTCACAGCACCGGAGCAGCTGCGTCGGCAGAGACTCCTGGTGGAGGTGTGGCGCTTGCTGTGGGAGGAAAACAGTACATCTCGGAGGAAATTACACCACCTCTCAGAATGGCATAAGTTTGGCACAAGTGCCTCACCCCCCCCCTCCACGTAGATGGTTGTGTCAGCATGGTATGTACGCTGGGGCTCATGATTTACCTACCCCACGTGTGTGCCTTCAGTGATGTAGGAAGGCTTTTGCAGCCTGTATGTGGGCTTAATTCTGTCGCCGATACTCTACCAGGGTTCACTATGTAGTAACATAAACCCGTGTTTTAAAAATGCCGCTTTAATATACTGTGGTGTGCTACATGATATCTCTGATTATATGTGATGCACATTTGCATGAACCTTAATGAGACTTACAAAAGTAAGAGGCAAATTTTAGAGAAAATTGGATTAAATGGCTTAATTCTCTATAGTTAAAGACTTTAAGTTTTAATCAAGACTTGAGTCTGAGACTCATAACTCTTAGACTGGATGTTTAAAATGACTTAAATTTAAAACCAAGTATGTATAATCTAATGTGCATTATCACCAATGTATTTGTACAGCAGCGGTTCCTAGAAGTACGAACAGTAAAATGACAAATTTCAAAAGCTAGCATAGGTCTTTCCAAAAACTCCGGGTTGGATTTCGTTGCTTGGGTTTGCTCAGCTGTACCTCGGGTGGTATTCTGCACCGCTGCAACCCCTGTCGCCCCGGCACAAACTTCTGTAAGACGCCTGTCATGAACTGTGATGGTGCCGTTCTTGTTCCCAATGATGGGGCAACACAATACCGATCCTGGTCTTGCTTACTGCGTAGGACAGGCAGAAGGATGTTTGATTCTCTGTTACCTGTCTGAAATGCAATCTTTACAGAAAAACACATGAAGGAGGCAGTTTGGATTCCAGTCTGTTATTCCCCATGCCTATTGTCACAATGCCTCCTCACCTCAGGAATATTCAAGGCTTTGTAAATATTATGAAGTTTGTGGATTTAAAGGTTTCCTTATGTTTTGGGTTTCTGTTCCACCGAGGTCCCACAGTTCTGAGGGACTTTGTGTTAGACTGAATGGATCATTTATGGGCTGTGGAACTGGTGAGTCCCAGACCCTTTCAAGTAGCTCCCACCATCCTTTTAAGCTCCTTCTCACACAGGGTTCATCTCACAGATATTTCATATTGGGTATCTTCTCACACATAGATTTATCTGCTTGTTTGGGAGCGCATGTGTCTGTGCAGCCATGCGTGGCCAGCCTTAATTCATTGTTTCTCTTACTGGTCACCATCCATACCTGTTCATACCACACAGCACGTTTTGATAGCGGCCATCACGTCCATGAAAATGAGCTGGACTTTTAAGAAGCCTGCCTGTGCTAGGCATTTTGTTGGTTGTCGTGAGGTAACGAGGGATTGTGTCGGCCTAGTGAAAGCTATTTGTATTTGTTAATTGGAAAGGAGACAGTAAAACCTTATAAAAGTTAATTTGTTGCATTTATATCTGTAGAAGATCATGAGAATGCTTTGGTGATAAACAGTAAGACACTTTTAATAAGACATTTTTGAAGTTATGCAGTTTTGACTGCAATTTTAATAACCTCAGTGAAGTCATCATAATCCTAAAATAATGTAGTAAGTTTGCTTTGACCTTAAGATGCTACTAATATCGAATTATGTAAAAATAAATGAATTTATGTTTGACTAATGAAACAAGACATTCTGGAAGTTCTGTGGAATACACAAGTATATAAGCTAAACAGTTTGAGTTTCGGTATGGTTAAGAAATAAGTCTTCAGTCCTTTTCCCAAGATGACACCTTTACTTTCTGTGGATCGACTTGCCCTGTCAGGGTAAAGATGCTGTGTCTATAACAGGGATAATAAACCTCTAGCAATGCTTTGCTTTCAGTCTACTTTTGAAGTTATTTTTAGTATTGCTAGTTACGTGTGAAAGTAGGAAAGGTAGTAAGTGTCCATTAAACTTCGTCCAATCTCAGTTGAGTCAGGTGGTCAAAAGTGTTTTATATCTCTAAGGATTCCACTGTTCTGCTAGATTTACTTGAAATTGTCCAAGAGGTTGAAAAATTGCCAGGGAAAGCGGGGTAATAGTTGAGTGAATGGATAATGAGCCTGCATAAACCTCATTTCCTTAGGACATTATACAACAAAATGAACAGTCTGCTGGATGGGGGCATCGTCAATATTTAGCAGCATAGATGTTTTGTTTCAGTTGTTAATCTTACTGCCGGTTTGTGGAGAAAAAGTTCCGTTTGCTTAACAGAAAAACTACTTATCAGTCTTCATCACGGTTGGCTTTTTCTTTGGAAAACATGTAAGAGTTAAAC
Organism: Vanellus vanellus; assembly: GCF_965231255.1. Classification (NCBI taxonomy): domain Eukaryota; kingdom Metazoa; phylum Chordata; class Aves; order Charadriiformes; family Charadriidae; genus Vanellus; species Vanellus vanellus. The sequence continues at coordinate 34,626,520 of NC_138905.1, read as the reverse complement.
CAAATATATTCTACTTCAAGTTAGCTGTAGTTAGCATTTCTGATCAGAACATTCAGTTCTTTCTTCTCTCTTTCCTTTTAAAATTATGTTTTTATTTCAACGGTACTTTCTACCAGCAGGCAAAGCTGCTGTTACACTCTACCCAGCTGTGAAATCAATATGATTTTCATTACAAAGATAACAGAAACTCTCTTAGAAAGACCGTGAATTGCCAAAGGTCAAATAACAGTCAGTGGCAGAGCTTAGAATTTAGATGTCCTAATTAAAAAATCTCATAGTATAAATATATTAATGAAAGGCACCCTGAGAAATGTTTGCATTTAAGATGGCAACAATTTTAAACTATTACATTGTTTCTTTAATTACTGTAGTTCGTGTAAGTCACATCAAAATGCGACGGATTCTTTCCCTGGTTTATGACTGTTTCTTATAAAACAGGTATTAGCTCTTCTTTCTTTTTTTAATTCACGATTATTTGAGCATGATTAGATTAGAAGTGTAACAGTCACAGAAGAGAGAACATATCTAGTGAGATTTCTGTCATATTGGACTCTAAAAATTACACATAAACCAAATGAATGGGTGCATCAGTTATTTCTGTGATGTATGACTTCATTAACAACAAGAGGAAGTGCACAGTCAAACTGAAAGCAGCACTTGAGTTTTTCAGCCAGAGCAGCCAGTTCTATTTAAATTAAAATCAGCATTGTAAAATAAATGTTATTACTCTTCCTAAGATCATCCTTGATCTCTTCTTATTAAACCTTAATTTTTCCAGCAGTTACGTTACATCTGCCTTATTATGGATGAAAATAACAAGAAATCAATTATTTTCTTACTTGTATTTGTTTGATATCCCTCTCTCTTATCTCTCTATTTTTCTTTAAATTCTGTCTTTTCCACCCCATATGCTAAAACAGTAAACTCAGAATGCCAAATATTGCGTATTTTAATAGAGAAAGTTCTTCACCTCACAGCTGAAGGGTTTTTACGTTATTGTGCTCCCTCTGCTGGATAGTGCCTATTAATTTTTTATTCCCTGAGCTGTACTAATATCTGTGTTTTACAAACAAGCAATCACACTGCCATAATGAAAGAGGTATAAAAAGTGGGGATGCCTCATTTGGGTCTCAGATGACATGGAAGGTGACGGTTGTAGGGTAGGAAAAATCCTGTTGTCTGGCAGCTCGGAGCAATTGAAAGCCTTTGGTGGACATTTGAGGAACAATTATTTACTACCTCTTGAACAAAAACAGATGGACACTAAATAACCTTCTTTCTTTTGTATCACTTAGAGAGGATGATGTTGATTCTTGTACCCTGGTAAGTACAACAGTATCCTCAGATGTCCCCGTAACGTTCTTAGCATCTCAGCCTTAGTGGCGTGGTTCTCATAACTCGCTTCATCCTTTGTTGAATCTTACAGAGTGGCTGCTGGGCCAGCGTTTGCTCGGTGGAGAAAGCAAACACGTGCTCGTGCTTGGTGCCAGCCCCACGGTGAGGCAGGCGACGGCTCAGTCCTTTCCCCTCTCCGCTGCAGCGAGGCGAAAAGGAGGAAGAGCAACGCTCTAGTTCTGTTTCTAGAAGTTATTTTGGTCTTCATGGCCTTCAACTTCATGGGGTGTTTTGGGGCTTGCTCTCCTGCTCACCTTTCTCCCACTGCTGTCACACAGTGAACCTGCCTTTGTCCTGCTGTCTTTCCTTCCTTCCCAGAGGGAGGTGGCTTGTCTGGGCTCCTCCGGCATAGCTGATCCCATCACACAGCTCTCTTTTGGGTGGCCCTGGAGCCTCCTGACCCAGCGGGGCCACCCAACCCCCCCTGATGGGGCACTGCTGGGACCAGCCAGCCCCTGTGTCCCACAACCTCCCAGCTCTTCTCTCTGTGCTGGCTGACCCAGTCGGTCCTATGGAAAGGGGATGGAAACTCAGCGTCCATTTCAGTTGCAGATGATTTGCCCATCTGAGCTGCTTTTTCCTGGATCTTGTGATCTTGTGCCATGGTTTTGCCAGGGGAGCTGGATACCTTTGCACTTTCCTTCAAATTTAATGTGATGTAATAAATGCTGCTGCACATTATTGACATTGAATTGGGAGTTATTTTTCAGCTTGGCTTGGATACACTTACAGATTAGCACTCCCATATTTCAATACAAATCAGACTGGTAGCATATTCCTGAAATGAAATAAAAAATTACCAATTGTTGGGGTCAATAACTTATTTTATTAAAACGGTAACTATTTGACTTCTGGTTTAACTGGGAGGCTCATTTTGGGAAAAGACTTTATTCTAGTTAAGAAGTTTTTTCTGCAGTCCATTTTAAATTTAAATTTCTAGATATATAAAATAATATTCAAAGTTGCTGATTCTCCCAAACAGTCCTACAGTGAAGTAATCAGCATAATTATCTTCCCTATGACTCTAATAAATAAAAACTACCTTCATGTGTGTGTACACTTTCTTTTCCAAAGAAGTTGCTTTTTTAAACCTATTCCAAAAGAACAAACTGCTTAAAAGAATAAATACCCACTTCCTAAAACCATCGGTTCTTCCTGTTCAGACAAAAAGACAGACATTTAATACATTTTGCTTTTGCTAAAATAATAAAAGCATGTGCTGTTGAACAAATATTCTACCTTAATTTAGCAGGGCCTAGACAAAATCAGCATTGCTGTCGGCAGGACGGCTTGTCCTCGGGTGAGTCCCCTCCGTCCCACCAAGTCAGGGCGATGAGGGTTCTCCTGATGGTGGGTCTGGGCCGCGGCGGCTGGGAAGGACTTCTGCAGAGGAGCCCCTCTGTGGAGGAGCTTTCAGGATTGGGTTGAAAATCATTTGCCTCAGATGCCTATTGAGTTATAGCAACTAAAACACTTGACAGGGCTTGTCTCAGCAAGAGCACACACCATATGCTTTGGGAACATTCCCAAGCAGAATATTATCCTCCTAGCGCCCCGGCGAGCTCGTTAATACTCCCGTTATCCTGTTCACTGGGACTAATCCAGCAGCTCCTGAAGTCGGTGAGGAGATTCAAGTTGTCTTTAGAATGCTTTGAATTAAAACCTTAGGTGAAGTTTGCATAATTTAAGTCACACTGGTGGAATTATTTTCTAAAGTTGTAAATGTTGGTTTATTTGCGGGTTTCTTTATTTCACGTTACCTGTTTTTCTCCATCTTACGAAAAGCAGTGATGTAAAATGGAAAAAGGAATACATTTTTATAGCAGGATTTGAATTTGTATACATTACTGCTATTTTTCTCAGTTTTTCCAGAGGAGGACTGGGGTGAACTTCCGTTGGCATTCCATATAATACTAATTCAAATGCAAGTTTAAATGTTGATCAGGTATTTTCTCCAAATATGTGATCAGAAGTTCTGTAGCTGATGTGGATAAAGAAAACACCAGATTAAGCTAATCAGTCAATTCCGGTCATTCTTTATTGCTTTCTGGTCACAAAACAAATTTAATAGAAAAATAATCTTTTGCAAAATAACTTATTTTATGTAAGAGAAGAAGAATTGGGCTTTGCCAAAAAGAACCCCCTCTCAGATCCCAATATTTTTCCAGGCTGTATTTCTTTATATGCTGGAAAATTTTCTTTTCACTCCCATTCATTTTAACAGCAGATTTTAATTTTTCTTTTTAAAAAAAAAAAGAAAAAGAAAAAGAATAGGATGTGTGGGGAGTGAGGAAGAATGAAGCTACAAACTAAACAGACAAAAGATACTGTTTCAAATAAGTATATTTATGGTAGTGGGAGGGAAACTTAGACCAAACAAGAAGAAAAGAATGGAGAGGATCTACCCTGGATTCCACTGATGTGGTAACAGCTGTTATTACAGTATCCGGCTTTTTGAATTAAATATTGATAGAAATAAATGAATAAAAGGCTGAGTAAACTGAAATGTGTGCTCTGCCTTCCTAAAGCTTTTTTTCAGCATCTGGAACACCAGAATCAACACCCTTTTATACAATTAATGGTATTAAATAACGACATCAGCTGACAGGAAATAAGAAAGTTCCTATGGCAACTAAAAATAAGCACAGGAGGAAAAACGCATCAAATGCTGTCAGCAGACAGCATAAAAGGCGGCTGTGTGCAGATAATAGAACAGGAGCATACACAGAAATCCTACTTGTAAACATACGCATTTTGATAGTTTTTACTGGTAGTTTTTTTGTTTCGTTGGGGTTTTTTTCCCCGAAATGGGAATGCGATACCTTGGTTACAGCATCTACTTATCGATATCTCGAACTGGTTTGCTGTGATAAGCTTATGGTTTACGGCCTGTGAAACACAGGGACAGAGCCCCGCAGCTTCAGGAGAGGAGGTGTATCTCCTTGGATTCATACACTGTTTAGAAAGCCTTTGGGTGCTTCAGATCTCATGCACGTCTGCTGCTTTCTCTCGAGGTTACTCTTTGGTCTCCACATACAAAATGTTTGAGAAAAGTTTTTGATAGAGGCAGAAGTGCAAAATGGCTGGTAGAAATGTGACTTACGGAAGAAATAGGGCTGTGCACATCGTGTAGACACTACTTACACATGCAACTGTGTTCATTTAAAATTATACTGAGCTTGAGAAGGTGTAGATGATAAAATCCCTGGTTGGAGGGGAAACCTGAGTGTGCAGCTGCACCGCTGAGACTACATCTGAGCCATGTGTGAGCTGCTCCTTTCATCTCAGTGGGAGAACTAGTTTTGATGACAATTTAACTCTTGAAATTCCTGGGCTATCTGCTTTTCCTACCTATCTGATCTTCCAGACTTCACCTCTCTCATAAAAAGCAAAACCGCCCGTCCGCCCTCCCCCGCCAGACCTGTCCAGGGCAGAGAAAGCTGCACCGTTTCCCCTTCGCTCTCCCTGCTCTGAAGCTGTTGTTGCCCCCACAGCCCCATCCAGGCTCTCCCTTCGGATATGCAGATGTTGCTGTTTTCATAGTAAAACCCTTCTGCAGAGCAATGCTGCAGCTCCACGCAAGACCGTGCCAGAGTGGCTCTGCTCGCCAGGGCTCAGTGGGGAGACAAACCCACTGGCGGTTTCTTGTCCAGCTCAGGAAACTTGGTGTCTGAGCGGGAGAATATTCAGACCTGTAAATAGCAGTGGGATTGTATTTCTTCCCAGTTAATTCTATCCTGTTAAGTGATAAAAATGAGTTTATTAGTTATGTCAGCTATGACGTTGTCAGGTGGCGTGGGAGAATGCCAAAGCAGGACCAAAAGCAAGGGCTTGGAGAAGTGGGGTCAGACTGCCTTGATGCCAGTAGAGGCTTTCATCTTTACTCGGGACTCCTCTAATTTCTGATTTTTTATGTGTCTGTGCTGATTGCTGACCCAAATTTTGAATTCACCTCTCCAGTTGTACAAGGCAACTCTATTGTTCCAAGGACAACTTCATTTTCAGTCTTAATACTATACAACCGAGAGGACCTCCTGGGGCAAGAAGCCCACTCCTTAGCTGTGGTGGGCAACTATATTGTATAGTTGCTTCCATAAAATTAATCTGGATGTGTTCATATATATATATATATATATTTATATATCCTTCTCACTTCTGTTGTGCCATGCTTATATGATGCAGTATTGCAGATGTAACCCATCATTATGTGACTCAGGCTGCAAGTCAACACATGTAACCACAGGCATGGGGAGTACGAATAGATATCAGCCGCTGATACTGTTATAGCTTACTCTGCAGTTTGGGTATGTACAGGCTGTTGTGAACAATACCCTGTCCCTGTGTGGAGTATACTTGCACTGCCTGCAAGTAACCACATGCACAACTCCAGAGAAATTCGGGAACTGATCATTCGGTAGTCCAGAGCAAAACGTCAGAAACCAGGTGACAGAGTCACTCAAAGAGAACCACGTTCTCAAACTGGCTGACAAGAACAGGAGTAAACATGTTGTGTTTTGCTCTGACATAATTAGCACAGCAAAGAAATTAGCTGGCTTCTGATTGAGTAAAGGTGTATACCACACATAAGTACTCCAGCAAACAAAATGCTGCTGAAATTATCTGAACCAGGACGTCCCTGTGAAAGGAAATTGCACATTATACTGTAACAGAAATTCAGGGCGTAGCAGCTGAGTATTGGCAATTACCTCTGGATCCATAACAAACTCTTTCTCATTTGTGTCTTGGCTGCCAGAGCAGAGCGGAGCGGAGCGGAGCAGAGCAGAGCAGCCTGTGTCCGTGGGAGCTGCAGGTCTTGCGTTAGGGAACATTTGGTCTCGGAGCCACCAGTTCCCATAGCGGTGTCGGGCAGGTACAGCCTGGAGCAGGAGGCAAGGCAGGCAGCACAGCTTGTTCTGTCCTTCCCTCTATCCGTGAGCACCCTGTACTCTTCCACAGCTAGAGGAACTTATTGACCACTTCCCCGGTGCTGCTACAGAGCTGGGTAATTACAGTGATTGCAATGATTAGATTGCAATGAAGTTTTTCCTACTCTGTTGGTGAAATGCTGCAGCTCATCCCACCTTTTATTCATGGCGGACAGTAGATTTGCAGACTCTATGAATGGGTGCTGCAGGAGTAATCCTCTGTTTTTTTTCCCCCCACAGCTAGGATATATTCTTCACCTTGTGCGAACTAACAGGGCAGTAAAATAGACAGCATGTCTACTTTGTTCGAGTCAGACTTAACATTTAATTTACCCTCTCGTATTCAATAACTCTGATAAGTGAGTTGAAAAAAACAACCACCAGTGACAAGCAAACAGCATCAGTGACCTCATAATTTTTGTTTCTTGGGTGAACAGATATTCTTGATTTGTTGATGAACCTTAAGTGTTAAGAAAGAAATAGAAGGAAGTAAATATATGGTTCGAATGTACTAAACAAGCTCTAAAGAAGACACTGGGATTGAAAAGTTTAGGCTGGGTTTTTTTGCTTGTTTTTTTTTAAAATAAATTCTTTAAAGAAGAAAATGTCAATGTATGTCTTAAAAAATAACTAGTTTAGTTGTAACATAGAGAGAACTAAGGCATTATACCTAACACCTGTAAGACCTGTACTAAAGCCTGCTTTTAGTGGCTCAGAACATGACCGCTGAAATGCTGACTGCTTAAAATGCCAAAATTTATGGAGGTTTAGATTTTAAAAATATCTGCAAAGCACAAAAATGAGTTTTCATTTGAAAAATGTGCTTCAAACGATGCTAATGCTCAAAGAGTTTCAGAAGTCTTGTTTGTGGAAGGGATAAATGAAAGGTCATTCTTCTCTCCTGTGACATTTGTCATCTTTTGCTCTGATCAAGTCCAGCTCCGTTGAACCTGGTGGACTTTTTAACGAAAGGATTTGGCTTACCTACTCTGAAGCAAAAATTTCTCCTCTAGCAACAGCGACCTTTTTCAGCCAGCGCGACTCGGATTATTTGACCCAGCACTGGCTGCTGGGTAGACCCAGAAGCTGAGAGGGAGCCTGGGTTGGTCATCACTATTTCAGTGAAGTCAGCTGTTGAAACTGTATGTCTGGTGTAGGATAGAGAAGCCAGAGGCGCTCACACAGGGTCTGCAGCTCAGGTAACTCCTGTTGATCGACTACTTGAACAAACTCCTAAAAGAAAAACGCTTTTCTGCTGGAGTGAAGAAGTGAAAATGGGAAAAAGAAAGATATTAATGTGTAGTGTAATGGATTTTTCCTTTATAGACTGACTAGTCTTCTATGAAGAATTTTATGGTAACAGATCTCTTGCGGATTATGGTCGACAATTCTCTTTGCTTCACTGATCAATATTTCAATGAATGTGTATATAGTAAAGTTACACTGGATGTTTGTGGATAGTATACTTGGAACACTTTACAGTGACTTTGTAAGCACTAAGAACAAGGACTTCAGAAACAAAATAAAATTGGACAGCGTACGTACAACAAGTCAGTCTATCTCTGTATGGGACATCTCTCAGAAACTGAAGGAAATTCTGAAATCAGTGGGTCAAATGTTCTGCTGGCATAGCTGTCCTCTTCTGTTGGAAGGAACTTTTCTCATTAAAAACAAATGCAAAATTTCGCATGAAGCTGTTTCTCAGCTAATTTAGAGCAGGCTCTTTCATGTGCTTATTCCTAAGGGATGCACAACATTCTTGGCTACTACTGAAATGAAAGATGAAATTGTTTAGTACCTTGCAGGACTGGGCCGCCAGTAATCAAGGCTGATTGCACATTCTTGGGACCTCAGGCAAGGCAGCAATGCCGTCTACTCAGTGACCAGCGATACTTAAGAATATAGCCGTCTCACTGGAAACTCATTGCATATGTATAACCTGAAAATAATCAGAAATATTTTATTGTATTAGTAAATTAAAAATATTAATTCATTGCACCTTCAAAATGGAAAGTACCTTTCTTTTCACTTTGATTACATAGGTTTTTTCCTTGTTCGGTACGTTTCTGTTTCTTCAGCAAGTGTAATTTGGAAGAGGAAGAGAAATATATGACTGATGCAGTAAAATCAATCATGATAGCAAGTTTAATATCCAAAAAGTTCTTCAAATAGTCTGGAAAAAAATCTAAGTGATGACAAAATGTAGTGTGACAGTTAGTACTCATTTGTTATATTAAAGTAAAAAATGCACTGTAGCTTAATTTTCCTCATGATTACAAATGGCTCTTAACTTTACAGGCAAGTCCAAACTATACCACAGCTTTTGAGATAACCAGGTTATCTTGCACATGCAGCTTAAAACGCACATGGCAGAAGGGCATATGATATACATAAGTCATTGTCCAGAGCCCAGTGCTGTGCATAAATATTGTTTGCATAGCACAGAACATATTTATCATTTTATGCTAATGTATGGTAAGGAAATTTTTCAAAACAGCCTAGCAGGAGTGTTTGAAATCTTCTTATTGTAAGGCACAGGATTAATTTATTAAGCCCGGGTTCCAAATCCCTGTTCCAAGTTCAGGCCTTTCAAGGCTAGGCACGCAGGGGTGCCTAGTGCCCGGGAATCTCCTGACCACAAATGACACATGACAGAGGGGAAGCTGCCAGAAACCTCCTTTTTGTTGAAGGCTGTGGTGGTAAGAAGGATGAAAACCTGCGGAGCTTGTACCCATAATCAATTGCTGATGGTTTGAGCTGACGAACAGGTGCTCCAAGGGGGCCGGCTTGCCCAGTGAGAGGCACGAACTGGAGGAGAGGAGCTAGGAAGCCCTCAGTGGAGCAGTCTGGTCCCTCAGATGGGACAGGTCCCTTGGTCTACCCCTGCACTGCTAAACGAAGTGTGCCTGGAGACGCTCCTTGGCCCTTCGGCCACCAGACACAGGCTGCCCATGTCCGCCCTACAAAGCACTTGGCTCTGTGTCTCTTCCAGATGCCCTGTGGCACCCCCATGGCCCCAGCTCAGAGCTGGTTCGCATTTGCTTTTGTGAGGTGGAAGTGTCTGAAGTGATGCTGTTGCAGTGGTGTGAAGCTGAAGGTATGCCTTGGGTTCCCCGGGCCAGGACGTGGGGCAGGCAGGGATGGCCGGGGCTGCAGAGTCTGCTGGGACAGCGGTGGGGTGGTGTCAGGTGGAGGTAGGGATGGGGACATTGGAATAATGAAATAGTATGGATGAACTCCAGCCTGGTACCCTGGCCCTTTTATTTGCCAGGCAAGAGACTCTAAACCAAAGTGAGTGCCTCGGGTAAAGGTTTAGGCTGACCTTTTTTCAGCTGTCACCCTGTGTTCATGGAAAACCCGCTGGTAAAGAGGACTGCTTTGTGAAATTGCATCAAAGAGGGATTTTTACTGTTTGTCATTGGATTGTATTCTGGTGCTAAATCACATCAACCCCAGAAAGATGTCAGGAAAAAATGGAAAACGTGTCACTGCTGTCATCCCGAGTTTTGTTTACATTTCTTTACATTAAAACCCTGATTTGTGTAGGAGTTTTGAGGTTGATCTTATCCTTGTCTCTTCTAGGTTTCAGGAATATATTGTTAAGTACTAAATCAGGTCTTGGTCCTGCTTGTAGTATGTTTACGTATTGTAAAATCATATGGTCTAAATGATGCTCCTAGGAAAGCATATCAGCACTTAAAGCCATAAGCTCATAATGTTCAGTTTAGGCATCCTGCATTTTGTTATTATTTGCATGTGTTAACATTATGTATTAAAAGAAATGTTAAAAGGACACAAAGCTTTGAAAAAAGCTTTGAAACTTCAGCAGTAAAACATAATTCTGTTTTTTTTCTGGCTTTAATCTGTGCAATTTTAACCAGCTTCCTTTGGGTTTGTGCATTGTGATCAGTATTTAATTAAGAGAACATATACTACTTTTTTGTCCTCACTGATGGACCTCTTCTGCTGAAACTCTTTAAAGTCAGACACCTGGTGTGGAAACACGCTTCATATAGATGGCCTGTTAATGGACACAGTATTTGATTTTATCCTTATGTGTTCACTGAGTATCCAATGGCTTATTCATTTCACATTGTGCAAACCTGCTGTAATGCAGAATTATTTGTTTCCTTATGACCATTTCTTTCATGTTCATCATTAGTGTACCCAGCTGTTTTGCAAGCAGTAATGAACTTACTGCCATACTCCTGTGCTGCAACAAAGAGTATTATTAGTCCCATTTTTCAGATAATAGACTGAAGCGGAGGAGTATAAATAATAACTTTAACTACAAATTTTGGACATTGAGTAAGACAGCAGTAGACATCTATTCCTCAGACTTTATTTGTTCACAGTACAGCCCTCTCGGATGTCGGATGTGGGTGTGAGAACCCCGTGCTCCCGCAGGACAAATCACAGCCACATGCTCGAGGCGGGTGGGCGGCTAAGGGGCCATCAGTGGCTGCGGAGGGGTGGCTTTGGTTTGTGAGGTTATCTGGGTAAACGGGCTTGAAAGGAGACCAATGCCTTTCCTTTTCCCACCGCAGGGAGCGGTCCGATCGACGCAGCTGCCTGGTGTTACCTCCACCTTGGTTTCGTGTCTGGCTCCTGGGCCAGCACATCTGGGAAGAGCAGTTACAGGGGAAGTCTTGCCTTAGCCTACTTTGTCCTGGGGTCAGAAAGAAAATAGGCTTAGCATGGACAGAATCCTTGGAAAAGCTATTTATCAGCTGCTACTAACCATATGCAATCAGATATTTTCTCAATTATTTATAACTTGGCTACGTTTGAGTGTTATACCCCTCCACACACATAAATGCACAACAAAAGGCTTATCCATCACACAAAGACTATTCAATGCCAAATTTCGCTTCCTTGCCTCAAGTCATCATACTGCCAGAAATTATTGACAAAACTGTTGCAGTAATCACTGGTAAATAGTATGATTGGCAAATAATATATTTTCTGCTGACTTTATTATTGAAAACAACTGGACAATTTATGCTGACACTCTTTTGGAAAACAGACATGGAAAATTTCAGCCTCAACAGTTAAATTCTGGAAGAGTTTTGAACGACTGAAATGAAGGGTTTCTAATGGGAAGAGTTTGGCAGCATTAACTACAAAGAGCCTTGGCCATTCAGTCCGCAGTTGCTTTTCTTGAATTGTGAGTTGCAAATCTCCTCTACCCCTAATTCTCCACAGAATCACAGTCCCTGGTAAGACACCCAGGAATTTTTATTTTTTTTTTTTGTGGGACGTGAGGGTAGAGAGGTTGAATAGATCTAGTCTATAGTATTTGTAAGAAGACCGCACTGCTAAAAGCATATATGGAAGTATAGGAAGATAAAATAAAAAGTAGATATGAGTTTTATGTGCAAGGTACACAATGCATGTAATGAATTTTTTCAGTTTATTCATCTCTCTGGAATTAGTAGGAATAGTGTTATCTGTTACTTATATAGCTGATACCTTTCAGCCATAGAATCAGTGTAATGTATTTACAGGAAGAGTTTTGTTTTGTTTTGTTTTGCTTTTAGTTATGTGAATTTGATGTGAGGAAGATGCAAACTCTAATACCATATTAACTTGAGTCCTGTCCACAAATGAAAAAATCAGTGTGTACTTGTTGGGGCAAACATGTTATGGAGAGAGTACAGGGGGAGTATTGTGTGGTTATGGTACCAATGCTGTTTCTTTGACTTTGCTCAAAGAAATCCCAAGTGCAACAATGCCATAACTTATTTTATAAGCTCATAATTCTGGTAACATGTGCTTAAAAAGAAAGCCAAAGGGCCTCATCATTGAAGTGCTTCTTCTTCAGGTAAAGACAACACTTTGTAGGATCCGTGCAGCAACTCTTTTAACAGCATGAGGTTAAAATGTGCTTATTTTTACATCTTTGGGAATTGTCAGTCATTTTGTACCTGTTTATTTCACAGTCAGATTCCAATTACAACCTGCTGCTAGGAAACCTGGTCATAAAAGTTGGAAAATACAACATGAAGACATTATTACATACTGAGGTATCATCAGAATAGTTGGCATGTGTATTTGGGAGGGGGTGAGGGAGAGCAGCAGCTTGGAGGCCTTTTTCATTTCACTTGCTAGGCATGACCCAGTGAACTTCTTGTGACTGGGAAGATTACGCCAGCACATTGCAGAAAACAGGTTTTCACTATGAGTACGTTCATTCCCCGACTGGATGTGTCAGGGGGAAATAAAAAAGCCAGATTGTTATGATTGATAATACAGAATTGATTGGGCATGACAAAACTGCAAGAGTCAACACCCTGAGGCATGTTTTACCATTGTGGTGGTAGAATTATTAATATTTAAGATTTTTGTTTGTTTCCCCCTCCACGCTGCTGATCAAAGGCAATATAGGGCATGCCTCATAATACAGTCTCCACCAAGAGCCATCCCTCCACGTCCTCACCTTATGTGCCATGTGAGTCCTTAGAGCTGTGGCGGCTAGCAAGCTACTGAAGGAGTCCGTCCCTGCCAGAGATGGATACCTGGCTTTGTTAACATCAAAATGATTGGTTTTCCTCACCTCTTTTTTTTTTATTTTTTTTTTCTTTTTTATTTCTGACACAGCCTATAGGCTGGGTCTCTGCAATCACTTGGCAGAGCACAGGGGAGGAGAGGGGGTGATGCTGTCCAAATGTTCTCTCCCTGTGATTGTGGTTCATAAAGCTCCCTTCTGACCTGTCCGAAATTGTACTTGTGTTATCACACACTTGGATTCCTCAGATCTCTGGCACTAACCTGCAACCCCAAAATTAGATGGTAACAAGGTTCTTATGATAGGATAACAAGAACGTCACTTGCAAATTAAAAGAAAAATCTGCTCTCCCCCCCTCCCCCCACCCTTTTCCTCAGCAGTTTTAAGCCCTTTGGAGGTCTTTACACTGTATTTCAGTAATCTTTATCTTCAAGAATTCAAGCAGCTTTTTCAGCCCAAAGGAAGAACTTTTTAAGATACCTATTTTTCTTAGCAAGACCACATCCACTTGGAACAGAAACTTATTACCTGGAATTTATAATGTAATATTGTTTCTCTGAGTCATCATAATGAATCCACATTAGTTTATTATCACTTACGTTCAGCCCCAATGCATTATCTAAATGATGTTGGGTAGCTTGTGTATCTGAGCACTGAAGTCTTATAAATGGTAGCTGCTACTCTGATTTAGAACTTGGATGGGCAAAATGGTCTTTATAATGAGTATTTGTTTATTAAAAGTGATAAAATCTTAGGCAAGGCATTAAAGCAAGATTGGGACAATAGAAACACACACTGAAAGATTGTGAGAAACAAATATATTTCACTTTGTGTTGGAACACCCATGACCATACTGAATGAGATCTGCCTGCATGCAAGTTTCCCTGCTAACACCACTTCCAGGCCCACAGAAGGAGACCAAAGGGGCTGAAGATCTGCCTCAACTTTTGGAAGGTTGCGGAGTGCCCACCCGTTCTGCTCTTCCCTTTGCCTTCCCAAATCCTGAGGGCCTGAAAGAGACCCAGCTCCACCATCCATGGTTTAACTGCCTGAGGTGCCAGCAAGTCACTGGCTGGCTGTGGCTTTTCACGGAATCACGGAGTTTCAGAGTTGGAAGGGACCTCTAGAGATCATCTAGTCCAACTCCCCTGCTAAAGCAGGATTGCCCAGAGCACGTTACTCAGGACTGCATCCAGGCGGGTCTTGAAAATCTCCAGGGAAGGGGACTCCACAACCTCCCTGGGCAGCCTGTGCCAGTGCTCTGTCACCCTCACCGTAAAGAAGTTTTTCTGTGTATTTGAACGGAACTTCCTGTGTACTAACTTGTGCCCATTGCCCCTCGTCCTGTCACTGGGAACCATTGAAAAGAGCCTGGCTCCATCCTCCTTCAACCCACCCTTTAGATACTTGTAAGCATTTATAAGGTCTCCCCTCAGCCTTCTCTTCTCCAGGCTGAAGAGTCCCAGCTCTTTTAGCCTTTTGTTGGGCTGAGTTCAGCAGAAGACTCACGTTCCCTCAGAATCATCCATTTTAGTCTCTGAGTGGTTGTCTCCTTTTTATAGCTGTCTACCCCACTGCTTCTGTTGTCACATCCTGCGATGCTTAAGGTAATAATTGCTACTGCTGCTGGACTAGTGCTGTTGTCACTATACATGTACCTGTAACTACATAACATCATCTACTTGGACAATATGGAACTGGGTATATTTCAGAATTGTAGATATTATCACATATGATTAAAAGATCTTTCATCTCAAGGTTCAACACATAAAAATCAGAGTTTATGTTCATGCTTACCAACATAAAAAAGCCATCCTTTTTTCTTTAAATTGGAAGTCTCAATTTAAAATGTATACACTTGTCTTTAAAAATGCTATTTACATTCATGGCAATGACAGCCTGTTGTAAGGCCTAAATTTACTCGTATTATTCTCAGATGTTAATGAGTTCAAAAGTGCTTTTTTCCAATGGGAAAAATATCTTCTGTATCACTATGGCCAACCTGAATTAAATCGTTTTGTCCAATATTATGTATCACATTGTGCAAGTCTCGACAGTGGATTAAGATGGTTTTTATTTTTTATTCTTTTTTTTTTTTACTTTGGAGCTTTTTCAGTTTCCGCGGTATGGAAGAAGCTTTTCTGAATTACTTCCAGTGAAATTTTTAGTTGTGAGATGCAAACATAATATTTTCTTCATTTGTGTTACTTCATCTAAAGCTGAGAGACTAAGTTAAAAAAGCAGAAAAATGTTTCTGTCTTCCAGTTTGCAAACAAAATCCCAAATGGACAAGAAAAACATGAGCTGATTCTGAAAATTAAAGAATATCTGGATGTATTTACAGAGATATTCTTGCACGTATGGCTGCTTTTCAGAAGTGCCTTGGCATCTTACTGTCACTGATTTCGATGGAGACCAAGCAGCTGGCCTACTGCAGTATTTCTGAAATCCCAGAAGGTAATGAATTGCTTTATTAGGCACCAAATACCTTTGAAATCAGGCCCATGATGACCAAAAGCAATCTGTCAGTTCACTAGCTAAAATTAATATTTCTTTTGTGTAATAAACGAATTTTAAATGTAAAGCATAGTTTAAAAACTTATTTTTTTCCCCCGTGTAAATGGCAGATAAAAGGTCATTTATTTTACCTGCAGAAATGATTTTAACAAGATCTTTTGGGGCATTCTTAAAATTTTAGCTCTAACTTTCATCTGAATACTGCTCGTAAAAAACTCAAGACAAAATTTATCACCAGAAAATGCGCTCGTCACTGTTATCTGACACAAGTGTGTATGCACAACTAATCATCTGAATAAAGGTACGTGGGACAGATGAAAAAACGTGGAAAAAATGCCAAGTTTAGCATAACTATAGCGAAAGTTGCAAACGTTTGTGCCAGCCAATGAAAATTAAACTTTACTCGGGGAATAACTAAGTGGTGTGCTATGGCCACGCAGGGCTGGAGCCCAACTGTGCTCGCAGCGAGGCAGCTGCCAGCCCCTCGGCGTGGGGAGCGCGGGCTGCCGTGAGGAAGCCTCGGGGTGGTTTGTTCTCTGCCTGGCCAGTGGCACTCGCCTCTTCTCCACTGCCTGATTATCAGAAAGGTGGCTGGTGAATGCCACTCTTCATGAAATGAGGCTTGCGATGAGTCAGGGGAATGGCTTGAATGGGTGAAACATGAAGGCCCAGACCTGTTAACGCAGCACTTAGGTTCAACTTAGTGAGGTTAGGGAAGGGGTACAGAGGGTAAAGCCGGGATCTGCTTGGAATGGAAATACTGTTAAAGTCCTGCTGGTCATTTGCGGTGATGCTGGGTGCTTATCTGACCTGCAAACAGCATGAAAAAATGGTCCCCTCACCTAGAGAGGGGTGACAGCTCTTCAGGAAATGGCATGGCATGCGACACCTGAGCAGCCCAGGGCATGATGTTTGGGGAGGGAGCGATGCCAACAATGGTGGCCTTCGAAAGCCTCATCAGGACGATGGTAGGACCTGAGAGGGTTAATTTCACAACACAGGTCACCGTGATGGGCCAGTTACCTGTATACTGGTGGTGGGAGGTCTCCCACCAAATCCCTTTCTTTTGTCACCTCCTCCCTCCTGCCACCATAGAAACATAGAATCATAGAATCATAGAATGGTTTGGGTTGGAAGGGAACTTAAAGATCATCTCGTCCCAACCCCCCTGCGATGGGCAGGGACACCTCCCACTAGACTAGATTTCTCAAAGCCCCATCCAACATGGCCTTGAACACCTCCAGGGATGGGGCCTCCACAACTTCCCTGAGCAATTTTTTCTAGTACCTCACCACCCTCATAGTGAAAAATTTCTTCCTAATATCCATTCTAAATCTCTCCTCTTCCAGTTTGAAGCCATTCTCCCTCGTACTATCACTACATGCCCTTGTAAAAAGTCCCTCTCTAGCTTTCTTGTATGCCCCCTTCACATGCTGGAATGTGTTCCCAGCGTGTTCCCAGTACCTCCTCCAAGTCCTCGCCTGACGCTTGCTGAAACTACTGGAAATATTCCTATCAACTTCAAGAATCTTTTCCTTCCCCAAGTATGTATCCAAGGGCTGTAGCCTCTGAATCTCTGATTTAATTTCATCTATTATCCTGCATCTCATTTTTAAAGGGGTGGGGTGGAAGAGACCCTATATCCTGCATGAAAACCCAAAGGGCTGTAAAGAATTATTCTCTTCACCAGGTCATGCCCTGATTTCACTCAGTCTTAAAATCAAACTTTCTCACACTTCTCCTCTATCAGCTCCACTACATTTTGGGAAAAAAGATTACTTGCTTCCCTGACATAGCAGAGGCTGTTTATCCCAAAAATGTTTAACACAAAAATGTTTCTATTCATGTAACATAATTTGTACACACACAGGCGTGTTGAAGATCAGGCTGATTTTCACTTTTTAGCTTCAAAAAGGACTTTCGTGTTAGTAAATCACATGGGATTTTTTTCAGTACTTTATTCTTAGTGGCATCTTTTGGGGAGGCACAGAAAGGTAAAAATCAAGAGACATTTGCTATTTATACAAATACTCCATGCTTATTGCTCATAAGGAGCAATTTAAAATGATAAATCACTGTTCTATAAATCAGATGTAGACAGACAACTTACTGGACTCCTTCCAAGATACACTGAGACAGGCACCAAAATATCAGTGTAATTACTTTCATTATGTATTCCAATTAATCTGAAAACAACTGAGACTGTAAAGATCTCATCCTGCTAATTTTTACTGACATAAACCCCAATATTATTTATAGAATTGGTTGTCCTCTGTTTACTTGACTAAAATATGGACTAATCAGGCACTGCTTTTCTAGAAATAGAAATAGTTCTTGAGTATGGTAATTTGCCATCTTCTGAAATTTTCTTTATTTTGCCAAAACACAAGTGCATATTTTAATTCATGGCATTATTTTAAACTCATGTCTGTTTTAGAACCAATGAGTTAACTAAAAAAATTCTTAAACTAAAAGACTGAAAGATATAGTCTCTGTGTGAACCCATATTCTACTTCTGATATTCCCAAGGTGTTTGTTGTTTGACCACAGTCCTTTTCCAATAAGCATAAGCAATGATTTTATGTTGAAAATTATTTTGATAATGAACTAATCTTCACTTTTGACATTGCTTCAAAAAAAGTGGGGGAAAGAATATATGACAGTTGTGGGCATATAACTGTTTGTGACTCTTTGTTGTCAATAATTTAGATATTCTTCTTTATCTTTCAAAAGCAATGATTTATTTGTATTTATTATTTTTTTCTACATGTGCTTCCTTCTTCCTTTAAAATGCAGATTCATTTTTGCATATCTGGAGTTCTCCATAAAGGGAAAAGAAATAGAATGAATCTTAAAATGTTGTAAAATATTTTTTAAAATAGCTAATTAAATACTGCTGTGTAGCACATTTTGATAAAAAACCTTTGGCTTTCACAAAGGATCGGGAAGTTAAAGGAAAAAGCTCGATCACAGCTTCCTGGAAAGGCAGCCCATGTTGTGAGTGGATGGAGGAGAACTGTAATGCAAAACCTGAGCCCTGGGATTTAAAGCACCCTGAATGTCCTGCTGGCTATTAGTGTCACCTGCTCAGCCCCAGGAAGACCTGGGGACAGGAGGTGGCTTTTTGTTACTTCCCCTTTTTCCGACCTTGGGCAACAAGGTGTATTTGCAGATTAATTAGTGAGAAAGCAAGTTGTCCATGCAGTGGATGAGCATACCATGAGTCCACAGTCCAGGGCTTCCTCCCAACTCCCACTCCTGTACTGATCTGGAAGTTCTCTCTTCTGTGTTGCAAGGGCACCCCTGCTTCACCCTTGGATTTCTGCCCCTGGCAGCTGGGCCAGCCAGATCACCCCCTCCTTTTCTTGAGGAGCTCTCCTGGCAGGCCGGGATCCCAGCCCTCTCCCAGTACTACTCCAGGCGCACCACTCTCTGTGTACCAGCCAAAGTTTCAAAACAGCTCCAATATCAATTTCCTGTACATCTCTCAACAGTGAACCTGAATAATATTTTCCACATGGTGATGTTTCAGATGATTCTCTGGTCTTTTTTTTTTTTTTATAATAGTCACAGCAGAGGCGTAAAGTTAAAAAATGAGTTTCCTGCTCTGTTGCCTGCCTGGGGTGATCACGGTGCTGTACCAGACCAAGAAATCTTCTCCACCCTTGGGGCAGCTCAGTGGGTCCAGACTTGCGTGGAAGTTGAATGCAGGGTGTGGGTTCGTGATGGCCATGGTTTGGTAGGTTGGTTCTTCCTGGACAAGTACTACTTGCACAGAGAAGACCACTGAAGACAAGGACATCTTGCCTTGGTGGGCAGTATGCATCAGGCCCCAGAACTCTTTTATGGAGAGAGGAGGTATATTGCTTTTGCCTGCTTATAATCCCTCAGCTTCCCAAGCACTGAATTATGTTTGTAATCCTTTCCTCCTCTATCAGTTTAAGTCTTCTCTTCTGACCTCGTTCCTCCCTCTTGGCCCCTTCTTCATTGGCACCACGCTCCATTCAGGGCTTAATTACTGCACTGCACTTTTTGTTCCCTAGTTTGATATTGCTACTTTTTGTTTTGTCATATTCTGGTAATGCGAATAATCCCCTTCCTTTGAAGGTATTTATATTCTGTGATCTTGTCTCCCCTGAGCCTTCTCTTTGGCAGACTGTAGAAATTGAGTTTCTTCTGTCTAACCTAACTCACTAGATACCTTTTAATGTTGTTTTCTCTGTGTATGTTTTCTGTGGTTTCACAGCACTTCCAAGCTGTGGGGAGCAGAGTGGACCCAAAACAAGATCCCAGTGTGCTTGCCCATGGAAAGCACTCTGTAGCACATATTACCTTTACAAAATGGCAGTGTACTCATCCCTCCTGAACTTTTTCTCCAACTCTTAACGGGAAGGAAAGCATCAAGGAAAAGGGATATCCGCTAACCTGTCAACAATTTGTTGATTTAAAATCTGTGCCCAGTCTAAAACCCGTAAGGCTGTGATTCACCATGCAAGGCAGTCCTGAGACTGGATTACAGTTAAGAGTCCTTTTGGCTGAGCCTTATCTAAACTGCACTGGCTGAATACATTGATTCTAATGAAGTTATTCATGGCTTACATTGACTGATTTAAAGCCTTTGTCTTTCATGCGTAAATCTGTTCTTCCAGACGTAAGGTAGATGGGAAATCTTGTGATTAGCTGCAGTGAGGATACCTTAGAGAAGATAACTACCAGAAATGCCGCAGGGCTCCCTCATGTCCTGGATCCTTCTCAGCAAGGGACCGTGTAATAATTTACAGAATGACTTAATTGAAGAAGCTATGGAAGTACAGTGATCAGAAAATTTACAGTGGTCTCTGATGTACAAGGGTACTGTCAGCAAGCACTAATGCCTCAGCTGGTTTTCCTCCATCACCTTGTCAGTGCTATTTATTTTTAGACCCTGATGGTTTAATCAAGTGCCATGCGGGCTGAGGTCTCCACATACCTGGAGGTCATGGCAGGCTACAACTGCAGGTTGCAAGACCCTCATGGCAATGACTGCCATTCAGCCCTGTGCAATCTTGTTTTATTGGAAGTTATTCGTTAAAGCAGATATGTTGAATTGTCCAACATTTAAAATCCTGCTTGGTCTGAGAAATTTTGCAGCCGCTACTCATGCCTCTGAAAATACCTCATATTGTTTAGTGAGTATCTCTGGAAAAATAAAAGTAAACTTAAAACAATACTTTTTCTAGAATCCTTGTTTATCTCAGGATATTTTCAGCACACCACCTCCTCTTTTTGCTTTAATATAGTAAGTGATAATTGCACCCCTTGGGTACATCTTGGCTGACGCCTAAAACACATCTCGAGCTGTTTTCATATTACTATGAAAAATTGTTTGAAATGAGAGGCTACAAGTCCTATAATACCAGAACCACAAAATGAGGCATCAATAAACCTCTCCTATCATTTAAAAAAGCTAAGTGGTGCTGAGATTTATTAAATACCAAATATAATTCCATTGGTGCGCAAAATACCGTAGCTCCGTTCGGTTGCATTAAAAACAAAGGAGGAAATATAAGAATAATGAGTGTTATGCATTTAGAAGTCTCATAGAGCCCAGATAATAACTCTGGTCTTGACTTGGCAGTACACAAAAGATCTACCCTGTGCCACAGAATTTCCCAAAAACTCACTGGTACTAATAATGCTTAATGGCTTCAGTGGAACTAGAATTTCTCCCTATGAAAGTTACTTTCTCTGCTGTTATTGCAAATGAAGTCCAAACTAAATAACATAATTAAAATAATGTTGTGCTTTCTAGCACAGATGATGCTATGTTTTGTAGGCTTCCCCATAAGAGGTAAGCAGTGTGGATCTTGCCTAGTACTTGCAGGAGGGACCACCTGGGAATCCCACAAAGTGCAGTAGGCATAGTACGAGAAGTCACGGCTAACTGTCTGACAAGCGGGAAGCCACAGCAGACAAACTAGAAAACACCATTTGGCTGTAACAGAGGACCTCAGGGAACAGGTAGGGAAAAGATGAAGGGAGCGCAGCAGGTAAGTTCATGTTTGCAAAATGATCCTCTTCCAAGCCTGGACCTCATGTCATAAAGCAGTTCAGGCTGTCCACAACTGCCCCACAGGTTTTGTGCAGGCTTCTGCACAGGGATGCATTCAGTGTGAAGAAGGCATTCTAAAATATAGACGCCAACAATCATTCTTAGTCCCTGTCCTCTAAAATCATAGACATTTCTAACTGAGCAGAGAAATATTCTTTACATGCCAGTCTAAATTCAGATTTATTATGGAAAAATGTACAGTAGCTTTTCCTTATGTACAAGACCCCCATGGATTCCGAGACAATGGGATCAAATTCCACAGCAGTGATCTTTTAATTTCAAGACAACATTAATTTATTAGAACATCTTGCAATAATCTTCCTTCCCATCTTCCTCCTGGCCCAAGAAGAATCCCATGCAACCAAAGTTTGCAGTTAAATGTATTTGTTGACATGACATTTGTTAATGATTTTTCCACTATCCTTCACTTTGAAGATATTTTTTTCTTAAGATTTCTGTACTGCCTGGCTTCAATTCCTAATCCTGCACAGAACCCACACCACACAAAAGCAGGTATTTCTGTCAAACACTACCTGGCACAGTGGAGAAGGGCAGAACTGAGGGATTGTAGGTCTGCGATGGAGAGGAGCACGAGGTTGCAACTCGACAGCCCACATCTCCAAGATGTCCGGACTCAAAATGCATGTTTGTGCTGTGCATGAAGGAGTGGGACAGGGATCCTTGAGCTTTCACCTTGCCGAGACAAGAGGACCCTGTGGAAGGTGTCTGGGCTGAGTTATGCCAGGCAGCTGGCCACTGTCTGGCACCACCCTGCAGTCCCAGCTCGGAGTGTCCACAGGGAGAAAACACCTCAGCTTTTTAGGGGTAGTTCGTGCCTCTGAGGTTTTCTCTTCTGCTAGGAGGTCCCAAACTGTTATATTAAAAAAAATCCTAAAACACAATTAAGATTTTATATATAATTTCACAGCAAACATTAGGTTTTGGTAGACTGAATTACCAGGAGATTTGTGGATTCTTGCAACTTCTTATGCAAGAAGATGGAAACTTGCGTGTATCAGATGTCAGCCTTTAACAGGTTGCTTGGTGCAACAGGAAAACATCACTGAAAATGCCTCTCATCACAAACCTCAAGGATGCAAAGAACAATGCGAACAACCTGTATGTGTGATACAACAGCCCATTATCTGCTTCTTAAGTAATTATGTTTTAGAAACGAATCCCATGCACACGTCTCTAAGAGCGAAAGGAAAGAAACAAAACAGGTACGGTATGAAATGTGTGCTGCTCAGCCTTCAGAGAAGTGGGGAAAAGGTAAAGAGAAAGTACAATTTTGTATTCTGTGAATTCCAGTTCTTAAAAGCTGCCTGAGCAAACTATCTACTGTTAGCTGCCCTATAAAGAAGAATGGGAAATGGGCATCTGAAATATATGAAAGGAACAATAGTCTAAAAGCTAATTGCTCTTATTTCCATATAATTCAAAAAGATAAAATTGCCTGAGCAATATGACAGAAGTAATTTACTCCCAGCCTGTGAATAACTTAAGGCTTACATGTTTCCCTATTCGAGAAAAACTTGCGGAGGAAAGTTGAAACAGTATGCTTATGTATGCATTTCTTTCCAGGGTGAGGTTTGCCATTTAAAGATGGTATGTAGCTCTTGAGCCCGAGCAGGGACGAGTCTCCTCCAGAGAAGCACCCTTCCCCTGCACAGGGCTCAGGTCCCTCGCCACAGCTTAAAAGTCAGCACACACAACCCTTTTTTGTACTAGCAAGAACTCCCGCTGTCCCCAAAAGCCTCCTGGGGAGGGTCTTTGTGGTTCGTAGTGCCTGACTATATGTTGTAACCCTCTCCCCGCAGGAGCGGGGCATGGGGTGGCTGAGAAACCGAAGGTCCATGGTGCCAGAGCTGCACTCGGCACTGGTCCATCAGCCTGAATTGCTGGATCTCTGCCTTGCCTTGCAAAAGCAGACGACGGCATCTCCTGCCTTAGCAGTAGACTCCCATAACAGGGAGCACTGCTGTAACTGGAAGTAGCAATTAAACTCGATACTGGCAGTGCTACATAGCAGGACTTCAAGTTTAATAGCTCAAAAGTTAGGAGAGTAAAAGTAATCATCGTTCACACAAAAGCACACTTCAAAATGTATTTCTTTGAAAAACTAAAGCAATTAATCTAAAATCACCAGGACATAAAAAATAATTAAATCTATAGCTCTGAGTGAAAGAAAGTATTGTCACTACTATCATAGTATCATAGACTCATAGAATAATTCAGGCTGAAAAGGACCTCAGAAGGTCACTAGTCCAACCTCTTGCTCAAAGCAGGGTCACCTCTGAGCCCAGACCAGGTTGCTCAGGGATTTATCCAGTTGGTCCTGAAAACCTCCAGGGAAGGAGACTGCACAGCCGCTCTGGGCAGCCTCTTCCACTGCCTGATGGGGAAAAAGTATTTCCTTTCAACAAATCTGAATGTCTCTTATTTCAATTTATGCCCGTTCTCTCTTGTTCTCCTGCCATGCACCACTGTGAATAGCTCAGCTCTGTCTTCTTGCTAACCTCCCCATAGGTACTGGGGGGCTGCTGTTGGGTCCCCCCAAAGCTTCCTCTCCTCCAGGAGGACCAAGTCGGTTCCTTCAGCCTCTCCTCACAGAGCAAGTGCTCCAGCCCCCAGCCAGCCTGGGGGCCTCTGCTGAACTCATTCCAGTTTGTCCATATGGTTCTTGGCTCAGTATCTAGATGTGGGGTAGCAGCTGCTGAGAAAGGGGGGATAATCCCTTCCCTCAATCTATTGGCTAATGCAGGCCGGGAGTGCTCCCAGTCACCTTCTTCTCCTTCATGTGCCCAGAAGTGTGCTCCAAGAGGACTCACTGAATGATTTTCTGAGGGAATAAAGTGAGGCTGACCAGCCTGAAGTTCCCTGGGTTGACCTTTGTGCCTTTATGAAGATGGATGAAACACTTGCTTTTCTCCAGTTGTTGGAGACCCCACAATGATCTCCATGACCTTCCAAAGATGATCGAGAGCAGCCTTGCAAGGGCATCAGCAAGTTATCCCAGCAACGTTGGATGTAGCCCATCTGGTCCCATGGACCTGTACAGTTGAAGTTCTCATAAGTAATCCCTGACTCAACTCTCATCCACTGCTGGCAGTTCTTCCCTTTGAACCCTGGGAGACCTTGTAACTGAAGATTACAGCAAAGAAGATGCTGAGAACCTCACTCTTATCTCTGTGTGCTGTCACAATTCACTTGCCCAGGCAGCAGTGGCCTTGTTTTCCTTGTTCAGCCTTTTATCATTAATGTAGTGCCTGAAGCTCTTCTTATTGCCCTTGATATCCCTTGCAAGTCTCAATTCCAGCCGAGCTTTGGGTTTCCTGATATCATTGCCTGGGCAGTATTTCTAAACTTCTTTGTAGCTTGTCCTCCTTCCACCTCCTATAAGCTGCTTTTCTTCATTGGAGCTCTGCCATGAGCCAAGCCAGCTCCTGTTACACCCACCTGTCTTCCTGAATATCAAGGTGGACCCCATCTGTGCTTGGAAGGTGCAGTCTTGAAAAGCTTGCCAGCTCTTCTATGCATCTTTCACAGCTGCCCCATGGGATCCCACCTACCAATTCCTTGAACAAACGGCAGTCTGCTCACCTGGAGTCCTGGGCCTGTGCTGTGCTGCACTCCTTCCCCACAGGATCATGGACCCCACTATTGAGTGGTCACTACAACCATGGATATCACGGACTATCATGTCTCCAAGCAGCTCTTCCTTGTCAGTGAATAGCAGATGCTGGGAATCATCACCCTGCTTGATCCACCCAGTACCTCTATCAAGAAGTTCTCCCTTGTTGCAAAGCAAAACATTAAAAATAGGTATTGAAATGATAAAAATATGAGCCAGGTTTACAAGTTAGCATTCAATAAACCATCCTCTGTATTTCAAGCCATCTCTGAGTTTGATCAGAAACCTATTTTATGTAACAGGGGAAGAAAGAAAAAAACCCTTTTCGTTTATGTCTTTTTTTTTTCTTTTATGTGGAAGGAATGCAATAGAAGAATGGACTATTTTAAACTCTGTCTTACTGCATGAGATTTCCAGCTATTGAAAGGTCAGAAAGAACCCTGAAAGATCCATGGATTGTCTTCTGGAATGTGAGAACAACCAATTAGGTCAAATTACATCTCTGCCAAATAATGCAGAATCTAATAGTGATCAATATAGGATGCCTAGGGTTTGAGTATTAGAAAGAATACAAATGAAGGATGCCCTTGTGTGGAACACCATCTGGTACCCCAGGACACCGTCTCATCTTCAGCAGCCATTGGGTTTGGACTGTTGGAGCTGCAGATTGCACCTAAACCAAGCTGCTAAACAGTCCTGGTAATCCCCTCCTTTACAAACTCACCTAATTTCCTTTAGAGCTCATTTATAACTTTGGTAACAATAAATTACACAATTAAATTGTGTGTTATCTTGGAATAATGCTTCCTTTTTTTTTGTCTTAAACATACAGTAGAGGCTGTCCTCTAGCTCCTCTG
This sequence comes from Vanellus vanellus, assembly GCF_965231255.1. Lineage (NCBI taxonomy): Eukaryota > Metazoa > Chordata > Aves > Charadriiformes > Charadriidae > Vanellus > Vanellus vanellus. The sequence goes on along the minus strand of NC_138905.1, from coordinate 34,600,593 downwards.
CAACAGGAAACAATGGGAAACAATGAGCAACAATTCCCCATTCACCTTCTTTCCACTGTACACGGTTCTCATAGATCCCCATCAAGCAGCTCTCAAGAGTTTTCTTTTCTGATAAACTTCTCTTGGGATACATGTTATATGTCCATCTGTCTCTTATCCCCTTCCCATGTGTCTCTCCCACAAACACCAGTTTGAGAACTGTTTACAAAACAGTCCACAGGTCTCCTGGCAGACTCTTAAGCAAAACACAGTCTCTAGCCAAAGTCTGTGTTTTGGAAACTGTGTTTCTTTAGTAAGTATAGTTTCGGTTTTATTTGATTATCTCCATTTGCTAAATGTGGTTAGCTAGCATTTTACAACAGCTATATTTCATCAGCTGGAAAGACGGGAGGGACTCCGATGCTGCATTTGGAGAAGGGAGTAGGAGAAAGATGTCAGGAATGGCCTTCACCAAGGTCTTTTAAGTTTTATGTATGTAGAGGGCTCCCCACATCCTGTGTCAAGGCGACTGCCCTGTGGAGGTCATCCCTGCCACTCAGGAATTCAGGTGGGAGGCTTTGGATGAGGAATTGGAGATTGTGAGGGAGAGGCAGGACAGAGATGCTGAGGCGCTTAGCCCCGGCGCAGAGCGCAATCGGGCGTTTGCCCCCTGGGCTGTTGGCATCCTACTAACACGGTGCCCTGCTCACCGTCCTGGCTGCCTCACGACCTCAGGAGCTCGGTTTGTGCCTTTCGTGCCACCACCCTTTGCCTCCGCATGTGACGTGGGGCAGGGAGCAGCACCTTCGCCATGCCACCACCAGGACACAACTCTTCCTCCGTGTCAGGGCTCCAGCAGAGCATAAGGCAGTCTTGAAATATTACTCTCGGTGAAGTCAGTGGGATTTTGGGCATTTTTGCCTTGGCTTTAGTGACCTCGGGAGCAATAGCTGTATAAATCAGTGCCAGAAAATCATTTCTTGCTGTGAAGGTAGTTTGAGCACACAGCAGGTGACAGGGGTGACGCAGCAGCAGGTCGCAGACCAGCTCCGCCCACAACTCCCTGCACTGATGTGTGAGGCTTTACAATTCAACATGGGGCAGAGTACCTCCTTTCTATTTTTTTTCCTTATGGAGCTGGTCAAGGTGCATTTTACCCTTTTGTTAGCAAGCCAGGTCCAGTAATAATTTTAATTCTCAGGGGAGGACTTACTTTGAGGATAATTCTACTGGTCATTCGGTTCACAGTCAAATGTGTTGTCCTTACGAAAACCCAAACTCCTTCCCCTGCCTATCATCATCTCTCCTGTAAACACAAAACCCACCAGTCAAAGACATTATTCTAAATATAGCTGGGACAGGACAATGTCTTGTCTTTTCCTCAGGATGGCCAATAATTGTGACCGAGATTAAAAGAGGAAAGAAAAACAAGGCAAGGCTTTCATTCTTTCCTCGGTGACGTTTGGTTTTAGTCAAGGCTTTGGGAGACATAGAGAAGATTCGTCCAGTCTATCGTATTTTATGTCTGTCTAACTGATTTCTGTTTTGAAGTCTTGGCTGTCAGACACACGTTTGTAGTTTGTGGATGGAGACAACCAATGGGGGACTTCCTCAGATACAGCCTCTGAATTTTCAGTTTAGAGAGTCATACGCTGTTTAACCTTTTTTCCAAGCGGTGTAGTAAAGTAAATCAATGCTCATGTTTTCTCTTCCACAAATAAAGCCTTTTGTTTTCTAGCAGCGTTGATGTGCTAGTGCACCACGCAGACGGATAGTTCTTTTTCTAACTATTTTCACATCACAGTGAAAGGAGTAACCTGAAGGTACTTAACAAAGTTGATGGGCATTTCCTTTGGCAGTACTGCCCATATTTCGAAGACTTTTCACTTTCTTGCGGTTTAATCATTTAGCGCATTGTTTTAGTTTTCTTTAGCACAGTAATGCGGTAGACCTTTTCCTCTTATCTATCCAGACTTCTCTGCTAATGGCTGCAAGCCTTAATTGTGTAAAGTTAAAAAGAGAAAAACGTAAAGCATTAGTTTTGCCAGTGCAGATAACATACAGGAGATAACAGCATTTACCTATGACTTTCTCCAACATAATCTCTTACAGAGTATACTGAAAATATGCAGACAGGCAATCTGCGTAAGGTTTCTGAGAGTGCTCTGGACAATATTTCCGACTAGATCCTCGGCTGATTTAAGTTGGCATTAATGTTTAGACTACTCTTTAAAATTATTTCAGTTATGCGCACCGAACTAATGTTTATCTCAAATTTAAACAAAGTCTAAAGATGGCCGACGATCACAAACTCTTCTAACCAAGAGCCCATTTATTCCTACTTGAGTGACAGAAATTTTAAAGCTGGTTAAAACTGCCATGCAGCCAGGCGCTTTTCACTGAGTAAAATGAAAAATGAAAATCCTGGTTCAGAAAGGCTGCCGGCATATATTCAGTCTCTTTGCTACTCTGTAGAAAGAATATGGTACAGAAAAGTTCCAGAAGTTTTCGGGGGGGGTGGGGGGTGGGGGAGTCCCTATTTATTCCAGGGGACTCATCTGGGGAAAAAAAAGAGTAAAAATAGATTTAAAATAAATGTTCGTGTCAACCATTAAATTACAAACTTACCAGTGATGAAAATTGACAAATATTTAAAATGTGCTTTGCATGGGCAGTATTTCGTATTATGATACTTTTCTTCAGAGTTTATCAGTTCAGAGTTACAATTCCCATGTATCATCAACAAAATGTACTGTTACTTTTGAATATGATCCTATTGTGATGAATATTAATAGGAATACCATGGGTATTTTGAAAATTTTTCTCTATAGATGTCTGTATTCCATATTTGCATTACAACATCAGCTTAAATTCAGTTAAATCCTATTTCGAAACTCCACAGATACTCTTATTTTCATTTGTGATTAAAAATATTGATGGTTTCTGTTTTCAAGGGTTTTTTTAAGAGACAAATTTATATACCTTAGTTCATCGTACATCTTCATCTCTAATACTAAGTTTATAAAACATTAATTAGATGTAAATAATGTGCACATTTCTTTTATATATTATCTAATTGCACTTATTTGATACTATCCAAGTTACACATCCTGCTTTTTTTTTTCTTCAAGGTATACATACAATTTAGTTTCCACTTTGTTTAGTTTTAGTTAGCAAGTTTCTGTTACAGATTTTATTGCTTCACTCCTCTGTTTTTGGTGAGGGTATTTTCCTCTCGAAACCACACTCATCCATTTTTCCATGTGGAGCTGTAGATGGACCTCTACCTCTGGAAAAATTGGAAAAATTGTGGTGTTCTCCTTCATTGGCAATCTTGGTGGGCATACTTTATTTTTATAGGACTTGTAGGAAATGTGGCTATAATTTAATAGGAAACATTCAGTTTAGGATTTAGACTTTTGGTTAGACCTTGAAAAGAGTTTGAGGAAACTGCCGTACTTCATCAAAGTGCTTGAAGATCCTATTTCCTGAAGCACGAGGAAAAAAAAAATCAATATTTTATTAAATAAGCTGTTAACCACAAAAGGTTTAGATCATCCAGCATGAGTTTTTGAACAAGGGAGAAGCAAAAAAAAAAAAAAAAAAGAAATTCAGAAACTTTGTGCTCTATGTCCCCGTGGAGGGGCTGGGCGAATTCCTGCCTATGTGCTGAACCTTTCAATGCCAGTCGTGGCGTGGGGGGGGGATCTGGGGGGGAGCAGAGTCACCGCAGCCAGTGCCGCCACTGTCCCCCTGCCCAACCTCTGCTGTCGCTCCTGCTCTGGGAACAAGTACTAGGGGGTCCATAATGAAAATTGAGCTTGTGCCTCTTTCCAGCAAGAAGGATTACCTCTGCATTTCTCCAAACTCTGCAAAGGTTGTGGTTTAAACGCTCTGTTTAACCCCACATTAGTACAGGTCAGTTGAATATTGAGTTGGCTCTTTTATTTTCTTTCAAGCAGGGCAGAATATAATCTGATGTATTTCTAAGCGGTGGCAACACCTGGAAATACATCTGCTTTCTTTCCTGCATGGGGATGTTGTATACCAATTGTGACATGGAGAAGATTTCTATTGCTTTTTAATTTTTCTTCTGCTATTTTTCGTAGTCTTATATGTGTTTGGAAATTCTCCAACACAGAAACTGCTAATTCACAATTTTTTGTTGTACGTTACTGGATTTGCAGTTTTGGCAGTTCTTAAGAATTGATCTTTGATCAGCAGCTTACACATTTTCTGAAATGCATGTATTCAGACTGTTAAAAATACTATATATTTACATAAAGTATGGTATATATTAAACATAATTCAGTTTTGCGGGATTTTTCTGAGGTCACTTGCTGTGGAAGGATCACAGTTCTGATCAATCTGTTAGATCTACAGGTGCTTCAGTGTTTCCTGCCCTCTGTCACCCTCTGTTTTCTGTTTCATTGTGCGTTATTAGGACCCTTTTAAACTTTGTCCCCTAAATTATGCCCCAGACAATTACTCACTGGCCTTGTGCTAAAGAGAGCTCTGGATAATCTACCTGCAGGACGGGAACATACTTCCCTGGGATTCACAGTTGACAGCCCAGCGAGTACGCTGTCCTTCTACTTAGACACTGTGCTGCTGGAGGATTAAGAAAGGTTTAAGAAACCACATGTTTATTTGACTTATCTTCCATTACGTACAGGGTTAGTCCAAGCTTTATGTTTCTCTCAGCTCTCTGAATCCTTCACTCTGCACAGGCTCTCTCGGCAGTCCCCTGCCTTCCCAGTTGTGTGTGGCCGGGTGGGTGATGGCCCTTCTTTTTGCTTTTGGTTTCTTCTCTCATCCGTAGTTTGCCCTAAAGGTTGCCCTTGAACATCTTCCTTCTGCTGTTCCCACCCACACACCGCCTCTTGGGAGCTGCTTCAGTGCAGTATGGTGTTTCACGGCTTTCACTACTTTAGGTTCAGACTGATGCTGTTAACATACCTGTCATGACAAGCCAGTTCTGAGACTTAATTTTATTTGCTACCATTTATGATGGTAGAATTACAACAAATAGTGAATAAGCAAGCCCCGTTCATTTTCTCCATAGCACTCGATTTTATTGACCTTAGATGTCTCTTTTCCATATAACAAGTCCTGCTGAATTAATCTTTCTCCTTTCAGAAGATACTCCAACATTTGGACCATCCTCTTTTTCTTTCTCCTACACTGTATTATTTCTGCTATGATTTTTCAGATGATGGGACCTGAATTGTCCCAGGGTAAATTCACACGGTCTACACAATGCAGTAATTTCATTCCTGGTTTGGTTTTTATTCCTTTCCTATATACTGACACAGTCTTTAGGTTGGGACTCCGCAATCACTTGGCGCAGCACAGGGGAGCAGAGAGGGCAATGCTGTTCAAATGTTCTCTGCCTGTGATCGTGATTAATAAATCTCCTGTCTGACCTGTCCTAAATTGTACTTGTGTTATTATGCACTTGGAGTTCCCAGATCTCCAACACTTAACAAAGCCATGTGTCTTTCTTACCGCTGTTAACAGTGAACTGAGAGCTTCCCACAGACCTACCAGCAGTGACTCCTAGTTCTCTTTTGTGAATGGTAATAGCCAATTTAGAATCCATTAAATTATATATGTCTAGTTAAGGTTATTTCCCTCCATATTCATTACTTTACATTTATTGACATTGAATTTTGTCTGTTATTTTACTGCCTGCATACTCAGAGCATGTTCATCAGACTAAATGTAGATGAATGCATTTGAGCCAGCCGCTGTGTGCTCCCGTTATAGGCAGCAGAGAAAAAGAAGCATTTCTAGGGTTGTGATTCCTCCAATTCTAATGTATATACCTCAAACAGATCAGAGGAATCAAGCCTTTATAGTGATTATTTCTCTCCACTGAGTACGAAAGGAGCCTCAGGTGACTCATGGTTTCTCTAACAGCTATGTTGTAGATGTCCTTGGTTAGGTAAGGTGAATCCCACGTGTGTCCTATTGCGAGCTGTCGCTATTACATTGCAGTCAGCTTTTGTTTATATTATCCTAAACTATTTTGTGTGATCAACGAACTCTGCCATGCTGCTGTTCACTTTTCTCAGATGATTTATGAGTAAATGCAGCACACAACTTCATAGATGCTAGTGACACTCCTCTGGAAAACTCCCTTTTTTTAAAAAAATGACATTTTGTCCATACCCTTTCTTTTTGACTATAAGAGCTTTATTTATTTAAAAACCTCTTGGGAAAGACCTTGTCAAAACCTTTTTGGAAACATAAGTACGCTGCATCGACAGCACCGCCGCAATCTGTGCTCTCACTGACTCTTTCCAAGAGCTCGGTGGATTTATGAGGTAAGATTTTCTCCCTGCAGAAGTCATAGTATTTTTTTCCAGTTGTATCATGTTTGCCCAGGGTATCTTAGTTCTGCGCTTTATCATAAGTTTCCCAGGTCAGTGTTCCTAAGTCAGAATTACAGGTCTGTAGATGTCTGGAACTTTCCTAATTTTCTTTTCCAAAACGGGGATCACATCTATGCTAGGCACCAGTACAGGTTAGGGGCTTACCTGCTGGGAGATAGCTTGGAGGAGAAGGATCTGGGGGTTGTGGTAGACAGTAAATTATCCATGGCCCAGCAATGTGCCCTTGTCGCCAAAAAGGCCAATGGAATCCTGGGCTGCATAGGGAAGAGTGTGGCCAGTAGGTCGAGGGAGGTCATTCTCCCCCTCTACTCGGCACTGGTGAGGCCACAACTGGAATACTGTGTCCAGTTTTGGGCTCCCCAGTTCAAGAGGGACAGGGAACTGCTGGAGCGAGTCCAGCGAAGGGCAACTAAGATGATTAAGGGCTTGGAGCACCTCCCTTATGAGGAAAGGCTGAGAGAGCTGGGACTCTTTAGCCTGGAGAAGAGAAGGCTGAGGGGAGACCTGATTATGGCATACAAGTATCTAAAGGGTGGGTTGAAGAAGGATGGAGCCAGGCTCTTTTCATTGGTTCCAAGTGACAGGACGAGGGGCAATGGGCACAAGTTAGAACACAGGAAGTTCCGTTCAAATACACGGAAACAGTTCTTTATGGTGAGGGTGACAGAGCACTGGAACAGGCTGCCCAGGGAGGTTGTGGAGTCCCCTTCTCTGGAGATTTTCAAGACCCGCCTGGATGCAGTCCTGAGAAATGTGCTCTAGGCAATCCTGCTTTAGCAGGAGAGTTGGACTAGATGATCTCTAGAGGTCCCTTCCAACTCTGATAATTCTGTGATTCTCTGTGATCTGCTTTTTTATTCCCTTAGTACTTCTTAAGTGCTGGGTTGTGCACTGCAGTTAGCAGTCCTTTTACAATCCCGGGGAAATAGGATACCGTCCCGCTGATTCATTACTGCCTATTTTATTGATCTGTCCTAAATCTTCCCCTACTACCTTTGAGCCGCTCCTATTTGTTCTCACCAGGAAAGCCCATGCAATGGGAATCTCCCCGAGATCCTCTGCCGTGGTTACAGAGTCCACTTAGCTTTTCTCTTTCTGGAAGCCCTGTGGGCCTTATTGATTACCTGGCAGGCTGCCAGCTCGCCGCCTGTTTGGGAAAGGTCTGACTACTTCTTTTGATTCCTTTTGCCAATGGTATCTCAAAATGTTTTTCTGACCTGCCTCCTTATGATTTTACCTTTTGCTTACCAGAACATATTCTTTACCTGCCTCCTAATGATTTGTCCTGTATGTTGTTTATAGCGATCAAATATTTTTTCTTTCTTTTTGGGTTGTAGAGGAGCAATATTCTGTTTACAGCGGATTAGATTAAGTGAAGCAATGACCTTCATTAGGCAGATATTATTTCCCGATTATTATGGTGAAGAGGTAGTTCGCCTATTTCTGCTCCCAATCTATACTTTCCATAATGGGAAGGAGAATAATTCCCATTAGTCTGAGATGGCCGAATGTAGGCAGCAAAGGTATTTGTGCTCTGGGACCCTTCCTTCCCATGCCATTTTTAGAACGCTCTCTTCTCCATTAAAAAAAAAGAAGAACCACCTTCCATTTTTAAATTAATTGAGTTAATATTGTTCTCACAAGAGAGGAACTTCCTCAGAGGAAGGTCAATAACATAATTAGCAAAACATAATTAAGAAAATGGTGCTGAAGAACCAAGTTGCTGGCCAGATGCTTCTCTCAATACGCCTGGTAGACCCATGGGGCTGTGGGTGAGGTGGGTGTATCCCTAACACCAAAGGCCAAAATCTGCCCTGAGAGAGCAGAGCGATGCAGGGTGAGAGGCAGGGTCTGTCCTTTGGCTAGGCTTGTGGAAAAGATAGAATTTGGCAAAAAAAGCTCTCGGGGCTGAATATCCAGCACTTGAAAATCAACACACGCTATTATTTGGTTTTATAAGCTCTTGATCTTCTGCAACTTTGCATCACAAGTGCACACAAAATGCGTCATTTACATTCTTTTTTTCAAAAGTTAGATTTTCATCACATATTAATTCATAATATTCAGTGTTTTCAATATGTACTTTGATATTTATTTGCAGATATGAGCCTGACCGAAGCCTGAAACAACAAAAAGCCTACTAATGCAGTCCACACTGTCAAATTTTTGATCTTAATGAACCCTCTAATCTCTGGGAGGTTTTTATAGAGAGAATCACAACTAATTTGGAATAATAGCCATATTTGAAAGTTTGGACCTTTGTCTGTGACAGTTCATAAAGAGAAAAATCAAGTTGTCCAATAAATTACTGTCCTTGGTCTGTTAATTATCACAGGAACAGAAGAATGGTTGTATTTTAACAGACCACTAGTCTGATGAGTCCATTGTCATTTCTTGCACAGTGGCCAATACAGTATGTTTCAAAGAAAGATTCAACAAATCCTATGAAAATATTATGTAGAAACCTGCTCACAGGAGCAGTTCCCAACTTCTGGCAGCTAGTGCCTGATTTATGGCCTCGAGCACGGCAACAAAAATCCTAAATGGTTTCATGCGTCTTTTCCCAAAATGACCCCTTTGAGTACCTGAAAGACTGTAGACCAACACCTTGGTTCCACCTGCACATTGTGGTTTTGGTTTTATTTTTTAAAGAAGAGTTAATGGCATTTTGGGTATTTACTTGGTATCTTCAGAAAAAGACACTTGTATTTGCCTCTGTAACAGATACTGGAAAGGCAGTGGAAAGGGGAATTTCCCCATCCTGTTCTATGGGGAGAATTTAACCACCGCATTAACGGAGAGAATAAAGTCTACCTTACCTCTTCATTTTTGCTTCTCAAACTCCAGCCTGTGTTCCATCAGAGCACAATTGGATTTAATAATACAGACACCTTCTCGCTGCTGCTAACTGGATTAAGACCAACAACTAATTTTACATACAGCAATGTCATTTGCTGATTGCTAAGCACTGTTATCTTTCAGTCGCTACTATGCAGAACCATTTTCATTTAACAAGTCAAAATCTGCTGGGATTTTTTATTGCTTGTGACCCTTTTTCCTCATGTGATTCAGTTCTCACCTGGGTACATAATACCAGTGAGACTGTAAACTCTAATCATTTAGTCATGCAGAGCGCATCTTTAGGTGTTTGAACACTCTAAGCATGGTTTTCCTGATGGTCACTGACTAACATGTGATTCCAGATTTTATTTAGTGGCCTGTGATTGTTTCCATAAATATATGTTTGGGCATGGATTGAATTCATTTGGCAACACTACTTAGGCATGAATGACTGATGAACCATTACAAGTCATTGACTGTAGAGAAGGTTAATCAGACAAATGTTCTCATTAACCTGAATCTGATTCTCCTCTTCATTATTGAAAGTCAGATAATTTTCATTTTCACTGTGAAGTCAAGGAATGAGTTATCTTATTATAAAATATGTTTATATACATATTAGGAGTGCGTGTAATTTCTATGAGAGCTTTATAAAATAAGGAATTTATTGTGCAAAAGCATTTTGTAGTGCTGTACAATGAGACCCCCCCCCCCCAATGTACATGTAAATGAACAGAAGACCGTTCCTTTCCAGTGCACAAATGCATGAAAATGCTTTTCAGAGACTTCTTTTGTCAGCTGATGACCTTGATGGCTCTTCTTCTTTTCTACAATTTTTCTATTATTTCTTGTGTTCTTGAGGTTTGTTGTTTTTTGTTTTTTTTTATCCTGCCCATTTTTTCTTCGTTGTTTTATGTCGATGTTTCATTTTCCTCAGGCTGCTTCCTTGGTTAAAATACATGATTTGCCGTTCTCATCAGTGGTGGTCCTCGCATTATTTTGTCTAGCCTCTTCCCAGTCACACAACCTTAGTAATCTCATAGGTGGCAGACATTTGTCTTCTAGTAGCGTATTTATGTTTTTAAAACAGATCTGCTCATTGTGAGCTTTATTTCTCAGATCACCAGGTAAACCCTTATTCATTTATCTTATTTGGCAAGCATGCTAAGCAATATTCCATGGTGAGTGGTATGTAGATATCAGGTCAACTCATTCCTTGTGTCATTCAAAAATCACATAGTTATTAATATAATTTTGAGTTATTAATGGCAGTGTGCTACATGTATGCCTCCATCTACACGTGGGAGAGGGAACAAGACTAAATGAGTCCAGGGTGTCCTCCTTTGCAGTTGTTGGACTTCCCTGTAAGGTTCATGTCGTAGAGAAGGAAGCAGTAGTATCTCTAGCACATCCTACATGCATATGGGGGTGTCAGGCCATAATTTAAGTACTTAAAATCTTGTCTCTGCTGCTAGCTGACCCTGGCAGGATCAGAAGTCTCTAGGCACCTACAGAATTTCTGTCAGTAACATCCTTAATTTCTTGAATGATAGGTTAGGAACATGACCAACACTGTCTCATTACTGAGAGTGTTCTCAGATATCCACTAAACATCTTTGTATTGTTAACCAGATCAAGGCTTTGATTTCTTCTCCAATTAATGTTTCATATCAAATAACTGAATAATCCTGAGAACAGAAACCAGAATGCAGTGTTCTTCTACTCCAAGTGACTAGATTAGATAGCAGTTGGGCAGCCAGCCCAACAGACATGCAATTGTAAAACCTGGAACAATTTACTGGGGGAAACTGTGACAGCATCATCCAGTTATATGCTGGTGGCCACAAGGTCTAGTTTAAAATTGCCTTGGGCAGAGAAGAGAGTGGAGCCAAGTCCTCACTGCTCCTAGAAAGTGAGAAGGTTGCAGCAGCAGCTTCCAGGGGCTAAGGGAGAAGAGGCTTTCACAGACAGTCCTCTAGTGCCAACTAGGTGAGAGGGTTCCCCGTTCCTTCCGGTGGCCTTCCTAGATTCAGAGGCATGTGGATGTCTCCACGTATTCAGCAGGGAGCCTAGGTGCATAACCCAGGGCTGGTTATTTCTGGGGGGGCCAAGATCTTGGATTCATCCCATGTAACAGTCAGTCTAAATTATTGTCTAGAGTTCTCTGTTGACTTCAGAGGAGCCTAGCAAGATTTTTGTTCCCAGCTAAGGTTCCCAAAGTCAGTGGGGATGAAGCCAGTCGAAAGTTCAGAATTGCAACACTCAATATTGCAACATCTAAAGCCTTTTGTGGACTGATCTGCTGGGGAAATTCTGGTTAGGTAAACGCAATGGTGTTTTACAATTGACTGTAATGGCCCTAGAAGTCATTTAAAGAATTCTGTACAAAAGCTAATGCTGCTACTCTAGAAGTAGGTATTAACTGCCTTTGCTCCAGTAATATTGAGGGATCAAAGCCATTCCTCCTAGGTCTTGCTGTAATGAAAGATGGGTTTTAACTGTTCTTTAAAAGCAGTGAATCTTTTCAATTCTTTTTCTCCTAAAAGCTCTTTCTATCAGATGTATTTCGATAGAGATAGAATCATGTCCCTGTTTTCTTACTAAATGCTCCTATTTATATGTTAAAAAACCTGGCAGGTTTGCAAGTACTGAAAAAAATCTCAAGGGGACAGCATTTTTGAAATGGAATGGGATTTAAAGTGAGAATTCATGAATATCCCTTTGGCTGGGTATGACTGCAAATCTTACAGAGATCTGTGACACGCTCTTCTTATTCAGCAGAGTCCAGCTGGGAGCTGGCAGGTTGTGTCTGTGCAGCCCTTTGCTCTCTGCCTAGGTAGAGAAGGAGGTCAGCTCTGGAGCCCAGCTCAGCCCAGCCTGGTGGTGGGGAAGGATGTGGGTGCTCTGGTAGAGGTAGGAGAGGGGGCTGGCGCTGGCATGGTGGCTGTGGTACAGCTGAAGAGTGAGCTGTCTGCGGGGGTTCATAAAACATGGATGACTTTCATGAAACTGCGCTACTTGGTTTGGTCCTTGAAGAAATTCAAGATTGCGGCAACCTTTCTGAGCTCATCACTAACACACATACCACTAGACATCTGGTTTGGCTTTTGCCGGTTACTTCTGTATTAATACTGACTCTACAGATGTCTTCAGAATACAAATCACCATATTGCACCACACATCCTTAATACAGAAAGCAATTATAGCCACTGCCAAGTCAAAAACTTCTGCCTGAGGGAAGATCTTGAAGGCCTGCGGCATGAAGGTGTTGCTGTGAGATAGACCAGTGGCCAGTTATTCCAGCACTGCCTTGTTATGTGGCTCAGCTCAGTTCACTTCATCTGATCGTGCCTCCATCTTACTTTTTTTTCTACAGTGCACTTAAACTGATGGATGAAAAGGGCCCCAGGAACTGAGAAGGGCCGGAGGAACTGCTGTCAGCTGCCAGGGGATTAGATCAAGCACTGCCAGAGCTATAGGATGGTAGGAAGGATGGCACCACTCAAGATGCGGGTCCAAATATATATGCCTGATTAAAAGTCACAGAAGCCCAAGAAGATATACAAAGATAACTCATTGTTATACTTAATGGGAGGTTGATCATATCGTATCGTGTTTCCTTTATGTTACAGAGTAGTTGGACAAAGCAGAGTCCGGCCACATCAACAGGCATCATCTGAAAACCTGGAAATACTTCTGGAAAGAGACGGAGGGACCACAGCTGCTTGATTCAGAAAGCAGATAAAAAAGTAAATGTATGAATAGAGTCAATACTGAGTGGAAGATGCACAAAATAATAAATGTTATAGAAAATCAAGGTCTTCCTTTTATTCTTGAGCATAATGCCAAAACAAGGCAATTTGACAATGGCAGTGAAAAGCAGCATATCCTGAGTGGTGCATTATTAATTTATGGTATTGATTGATGCATCAAAATGAAGGATTTAGTAAAAATAAAGACAAGGAAACATCTCTGTATGGAGAATGAGAAGATCTAAACCCTGTTAGACAGCACAAAGTGACGTAAGCCACGGGAACAAAAGGCAGGCCTCTAATTAATTGGTAGTGCGTTTCTTGTCCCTTCATTTTTGGCAGTGATCTGAGCAGGAGCCTGAGATGGCCAGATCATTTCTCTGGTCAGGTGTTGCAATTCTGTGCAGACAGGTTTAGGCATGATTTTGCTAAAACACTTGGTAGGGCTTGTGGGTATCCACATTTCCAGCTAAAATATGTTTGACGTGACTTCAGATGCATGCGCTATGGACAACCTGTTGTCAGCAACAATTGCTTTTCACAATCTAAGCAGTGCTAAGGAAATTGAATTTGGCAAGAAACTTAACCGAAGAGGAGTATGCTCATTCCTGAGGTAACTCCAGTGACCTCGCTAGAGCCGCTCTGGAGTTCAGTCTAGCCTTGACCTGTTTTTCTGCAGTTCGCGAGTCATGCAGCAGGAGAACTGCTTCTCCTTCTGCTGTTCCATCCATCTTTGTTCAAAGTAATAACAAGAGAATTCAAAAGGGTTCAGGGAAGGGTGACAAATACGACTGGAGCGGAGGAAAACTCTCATATCAAGGGAGATTGATAAGGTTGGAGTTGTTTCCCTTAGAGATGAGACAAATAAAAAGGAGACATAAAAAAGGAGACAAAATAATAAATAGTATAGAAGGACTCATCCACACACCCCTTGTGATCTGCTAAAGGACCTTTTGAGGTCCCTGACAACGTAATCGAATTAAGCTGCTGGTACCTGCCTCTCCCCGGCAGCTGGGCTCTCTGCCCCATGCCTCTTCTGCCTTTTGGGGTCTAAAGGCTGAAAGCCATTAGTATAGGGAAGGAAGGGCAGGGGCAGCTGTCGTCTCTGTTTCCCTCCCGTGAAAACAGGGATAGTCACAGAAAGTCATAGAATATTCCAAGCCAGAGAAAAGGGGGATGCTTTTCCACATAATACACAAACATCCACTGAGCCAGACAATAAAGAATGGTTGAAGAGATTGTGTTTTGTAACAAGACTTTCCTGGGCTGTAGGAGTTGCTGGTGAAGCTGGGTGCAGCTGTGCACGCTGCGGGAGGCTGCAGGCTGATTTCTCCATCCTGTGAGCCAGGCTGGGTGCCCCGGAGGGTGGTGGTGATTAGAAGGCTGCTGCCCTCTCAGCCAGCTGCTGTACGTCTGCCCCTGGTTACTGCTAACAGGTACGCTAGCATGTTTTCAACAGCTTCCAGCAGTTGGGGTTTAGGGGAATCCTAACGTGGCACATTCATTATGCCACCTCTGCTTAAAGCGGGGGATCTCATAACGTCTAATGCTGACCATCTGTCTTCTGTCAGGGTGGATGGACAGGGTGGGATGGACCGTTCCTACAGCTCCTGTGCTCCTGGGTCTGCATCTGCCAGCACCAGGACCATGTGGCCACACTAAATCCCTAACTAGTAATTTCTTCCCCAACAGGGAAATCACTCCTACCTTGACTCCAGAACCTGCTATGTGTTGTCCAGAAGAGAAGCTTTTGCAAATAATTTCATTTTAGAGAGGGGTCAGTGTTTTTAAAAGGTGTCCTCCTGTGCTCTTTTGAACTCTATCCTTTCTTAGTTACATCCCTGGCCAATCCCGTCCTGTGGCCGAGAAGACCACCTAGTACCCTTTTGGATCGGTTAAGGACTAACACACCACCAAAGTCATCAAAGTTTGAAAGTCATAAATAGAAACAGGCTAAAATTACATGACATGTCTTTAACTTTTCTAGCAGCTCATTGCCTTCCCCAACTGAAGGAGTACTCCACACCCTGCCATTCCCACCTCCACCTCCTGCCTACCACTGGTGTTTGCTTTGGGCTCTGTTGAGCTGATGTGACTCACCACAAGGGCAAAAACCTAACATGATAAAACCCAGGAGCAGTCATCTGTTGGGGTGGCAAGCTGAACCGGCTGATTGCAGCTGAAGCGAGTGATGACTGGGTGCTGCTTTTAGTTGCAAGGCACCCAGCTTAGGGTTTGGGGTTGTGGTGTTGTTGTTTTTTTTCTGCTTGAGGTAGTGTAAAATATCTTTTCTATATCTGTCTTCTACAACCGCTTTGATAAGCAGGTAGGTGATAAGGCATTGTGCGATGCAGCTTTCCCGGCTGCAGCTAGTCCAGTCTCCCTGTCTAAAATACGCATTGGTCCCAAAGGATGACACACAGCCCAGGGCAGGATGGCTGTACCTGCTGCCTGGGGCACTCACCCGGGCTGGCAGAGGTCTAGTCTACTCTTTCTGTGCCAGTGTTTCAATATTATAGAGTACGCTGCTTTTATTGGGATGAGCAATTTGATAATTGATGAACTGATTAAGAATCTCTTGCTCTGTTGGCGCCGCTTGCTTTCCAAGAATGAAGTTTGGACTCGCTCACTCTTTCACAGCTAGGAGCACCCTGTTTCACACTCCACAGGGTTATCACACGCAGCGGGGAAAGAGCAGACCTGCCCTCCGCTGCTTTTGCTGCTGAAGGAACAGTTAATTTCCCTCAATCACCTCTCGCTTCCTGAGAGCCTGTGCCGGCACGTGGGAAGACGCCTGGCTGCTCCCGCGGGATGCGCTGTTCCCTGGGCAGGAGAGGGGATGCACGAAGACAGGCAGCGAATGTGCTTCCCAGGGAGAGGCAAGGCTGAGGTGTCTGAGGCTTCAGCCACGCCGGGGAGTTATCAGGCAGATAACTCAGGCAGAGTCAAGCCGTTATCCGCCATCGTCTGAGCCCTGAGAGTCGACCTAGCGTGGGTACGTACCCCGTGGTCAGCGTGGAAAGCAGTATCTCACAGAGGGATGAAAGTGGGTCGGAGCGAACGCGGTTTCTCACACATTCACAGTAGACTGGCAGCAGAAATGCGTATTCGGTTACCACGGTTCAGTTGGTGTTTGGTAACTCTGAGTGATGGTGAGATATCACGAGACAAAGTCCTAAAAACACGCTACTTCGTGCCTCTATTTCATAGGAAATAACCATCATAACAATCCCTGAGGACTAACTCAAACGAGTTCCCTAAGCAGTTGATGATAGCGCTGGCCTTTCTCAGTAAATTCAATTTTGTGTCAGTGTACTTCATTCTATGAATTTTTCATTTTTTGATGCACAGCTTCAGCAGCAGCGGGGATGGAGAGTGCCGCGTCTATGTCTTTCACTTGGTGGTTCGCTCACAGCACATGTGGGTTTGTAACCCAACAAGCCCCAGAAATGGTAAAAATGCATCACCTGCCTGGGCTGGGTACTCCGGCTGGTCCCTTACTGCCCAGCAAGCATCCGCAGGGGTGGCTGCAGGAAGAAACACGATCATTTGGGAAACGGGAAGGACCAAGGCAGGTGCCAGGGCATCGGGACCCACTCACAGGGATGCAGCCCTGGGGATGGCGGTGGATCCCTGCTCCTGACCTGCTGGGACATCTGAGTCTCTGGGGCTTTTCTTTTTAACTTCTCTTTCCATCTTAACTTCTCTTTAACTTCTCTTTCCTTTTCAACTTCTCTTTGCCTTATAGACTCTTCAAATTCCAGGAGTTTATTCTTGTCTTAATATGAAGCGATTTACACTGACCATTCTTGTTAATAGCTGCTAATTAATGGGAATTATATTCTTAAATCTCCTGTGTTTTCAAAGCAAACTCAAATTTGTAAGCATTCATGGGAAGAAAAAAACGACGAGACTAGCTTCTGCACTGCCTAGCTGATGTTATACAGTCTTCTCTGATTAGCTTTTAAAAAATATTTTTAGTGAAGTATGCAGCGTAGAGCCCTAGACACGGAGCTTTATGGTGCTTCTCACTTCAAACACAATATCAACAACCTCCCCCCCCAAAAATAGAACAGATTGTAAGTATGTAAGGGACTCCCTTTTTTTCCTCCTGCAGAGAGTCTTTACTTTTGATATCAAAAGGCTCGGCTGCAGCAATTCCCCCAGCTGCTTCAGCCTGACTCCAGCGATGGTGGAGGCTGCAGGTGAGCTCCCTGCAAAAACTGGGGCACCCCCCAAGTTCAAAGCAAAGCAGCTGGAGCTGGATGGGATGCGCTCTGCTGGCACATTTCCTTTCATTATTTTTTAAATTCCCTTTACTATAATATTTTGCTATATTTCTGTTCTTTTTTTTTTCCCCCCTCATTTTTTTTCTGACCCAATTAATGTAGTTTCACTTGAAATGGTTTGTACAGTCGTTAGAGGGGATTTGGGGAGAAATGGCAGCTGTAAAGTAGATGCTGGGATGCTTTATCTGATAGCCCTCTGTGGCTGCCCCTCTTTGTGTTCTGAGGTCTTTGTACATGCTAACCTGACTTAGGTGAGCTTATCTAAGGAATTTAGGCAGCCACATAGCTCAGTTTATGGGGGATTGGGTGTATTTGGGAAGTTTATGTGAAAATTGAGTATATATGTGGAAAAAAAAAATAGAATAGAAAACAATGTAAAGGAATTGCCTTTCTAACACCCAGACAAAAATAACAGGTTTGTGTAACCTAAAGCACATAGGATGAGCTTTCTGATGACTGAGCGTAGGAATGTTTATTTAGGCCCCAAATACCAGGTCAGCAGGTTTTTTTTGACTGTAATGTATGTGAAGAAGTGAAAGATCTTATGATGTTAAGATGTTATGAAGACAGGGTGAGAGAGTTGAGGTTGTTCAGGCTGGACAAGAGAAGGCTCCAGGGAGACCTTATAGAGGCCTTTCGGGTACTTAAAGCGGGCCTACAGGAGAGGTGGAGAGGAACTCTTTATTAGGGAATGTAGCAATAGGACAAGGGGTAACAGTTTTAAACTGAAAGAAGGTAGATATAAATTAGATGTAAGGAAAAAATTCTTTATTGTGAGGATGGTGAGGCAAAGGAACAGGTTGCTGAGGGAAGTTGTGGATGCCCCATCAATTGGAAGTGTTCAAGGCCAGGCTGGATGGGGCTTTGAGCAACCTGGTCTAGCGGGAGGTGACCCTGCCCATGGCAGGGGGGTTGGAACTAAATCTCCTTTAATGTGCCTTCCAACTCTTAACTGTTCTATGATTCTGTCATTTGCAAAGTTAAGTGAAAATGTAACAGTGTCATGCAACAATTGCAATATTTTTTCAGGTGAACTTCTGAAATTTAACCTTTATGTATTTTATTTTCTTTAAAGCTATAATTAAGAACATATAAGATTTTCCATCCTGACCTCTGGCTCACATCTATTGAGCATATTTGCATATACTTGCATATTTGTTCTTTTCTAGAATAAAAGTCACTTGCTTTTAGACTGAGCAAAATTTTATCAAGGGGTCTTCGGTAGGAAAATGATAGAAAATCATTTCTATGATAATAAAAACATGTATATGATAATAAAAATGATAGAAGATTCATAATCATTTCCATATTTTGTGAGATTGTCCCAACTTGAAAGCTTCCTAAGCTACTCTTCAGAATATGGATGCAAAGGTTAATTTCTAAAGATATCTGGCATATTATTTTTATAATGGCATTAGAAAACTGCCCTGCATTGCTGCAAGTCAGGAGGGATGGCTATTTACCACTCCTGCTATACCAGCCAATCTCTAGAAATGTGTCTGGCCAAAACAAAAGAAGACGACAAGTGTAACAATCTGTATTTGTATTTTATTAACATTCAGAGTGGGTTGCCTTTTCACGTTAATAGGCTTTTAATGATTTTGCATAGGAGAATGTCCTGTTGAAAGAAAGAGGGAACAGCTGATAAGTTCAAATGTAGGAAAAATAATTTAACGTAACTCGTGTAGCATGGCAGCGTATTGAAATTTATAATGTAACTTGTGCTGCCTCAGTTGTGAAATGCCCTCATCTTTATTCTACTCCATGCAGTTTAGTAGTCAGCTGAAAGACTGTTGCTAATAACTGTTTATCTTTAATACCTTCACTAACAGCATTATTTTGCAGCCCATTTTAAACGCACGCTGCATTTTAGAAATAGGCCCTATATTAGATCGCATCATAACGGCCTCTATCCCAGAGGGCAGAAATAAGCTGCTTAAATAACTTCATTATTGCCTTTGTGAACGCTTATGTGGGCAACCCTGAGACTTGTAGCTTGTTGGACGATGGGGCTGGATTGCTGAAGCGTGGGCCGGTGGCTGTATCTGTTCGCTATTAACAGCGGCGGTTGTGACGCCGGCAGAGGGGGGGGTTCTTCACTTACCCCCCTGCAGCCACCAGCAGGACCTGCCCCGCTGTCAGCGTTTGGGAACACACTGATGGATGACAGCAGGTTTGCCTCTGACGTGTCGGCAATTCTGAACTTTATTAAAGCTGCCTTTCACTTGAGTTAAAGGCAGGAAGGATTGAGAGCTGGGCGGGGGGGGGTGGGTGGGTGGCTAAATTCACGGAAAAGAAAGCACCTACAATCAGAAGCACAATAGATAAATGAGTGCAGAAAAAATAACTCGGTCGCTGCCTTGCTCCTGTTTGCCCTGTCTTTTGAAAGTGCAGTGAAACTCCATTTCTGTACCTTTAGATGAGGAGCAGAGCGGTATGTGACTTACGGGCCTTACCTTACACAAGGAGGAATTGCTCTCCTAATCCATCAGACAGGTAAATTGTATTGCATTTAGCCAGGAAAAGGTGGATATTGGAGGAAACAGCCCATTAAATTACCATTTACTAGTGCTAGAGAGATGTTTCTGAAGAAATAGATCACAAAGGTGTGAGAGAGCAACCAAGTCTCTCATCAGTTCTTGGTTTTCAGTTTGGAAGAAAGACGGCGGCACCCGGCTCTGGCTGAGTCACACAGCTTAGAGTAAGTCCCTTTAAAATCTTCTTATTCGTTACTGCACAGGCGAGAGACACGTGTGCTACACGTGTCGTGCGTTATGTGCAAGCGGTATCTTGGATGCTGTAGAGGACCTTTCCAAAATGCCTCCTGGTAAGCGGGATTAGACCCAAGCCTGGAGGAAAGCCTGCCTCCACCCCAGGACACGAAAGTGCATGTGCTCTCAGCCACCCTCTCACCAGCCTTGGAAGTAAAGTGGGGTTATCCAGTCTTTACTCCTATTTTTTTTTTTCTTTTTTCTGGTGTTTCAAATCCCAGCACAGGCTGGGTGAGGTGGCGGGGCAGGGTCTTGTTTGGGTGCAGGCTTGGGGTGAGGTGTTGTGGGAGGGTTGGAGCCAGGCTGGTAGCAGAGGGCTGCCTTCGCACCCCAGAGGTTTTGGCCGCTGGAGCACCCTGGTCCTCCTACCTGCTTTGCCTCTCCCCAGCACCTTCAGGAACCACTTAGCTCATTAGCACAGCAGAAGGCTAATCAAGCAGCAGCGTTGACTACTTTTCCAGCTGTAGGGAGAAAAAACCCTAATTTGGACTCTGGTTTGGGGACTCAACCTCAGGATGCCTCTTCCAGATGAAGTTGCACGCTGTGGAGTTGATGGCTGTTGCAGGTGAGGGTGTTGTGTGTGAAATCCTGTCTCTCAGGACTTCAGCAGAAATCCTACCTTTTCAAAAGCAAAAATGTTGGTTTTTTTTTTTTTTTTCTTTTTCCAATTTCTTCCACTCTGCTCCCACCGACAGATTTCTGCTCGAGGTTTGCCTTTTCATGAACCGGTATTTTTTCTTGAAGAGAGATAGGCTTTGTTGAAAAACTCCTAGTCAGCTGTATCCAGGATGATTGAAAAACTTCCCAGAGAGCCAGTCCTGGTAGCAAACAGCTCGCAAACATGGCCCTCAGGACTGGAACAAGCCCTTCAGAAACAGCTCCAGGGTGCTGTGGATATGGTGGGCGAGCAGAGGAGAGGGAAACCCAAGGGCTGGATGTCAGTTTGTAAAAGAAAAAAAAAAGTGCAAAAAAAAAAAAAGTATAAAATGTAATGCTTGACTTTGGATGTCCATATCTCATGGAGAGAAAATGCAGCTGCTGGAGAACACCCCCTCCTGCTTTTCCTCATTTAAAAATGCAAGTAGGAGTGGGAGCCGGAAGCCCGCTCCCTCTGCAGGCACCCATGATGCTGTTCCCCCTGGTGGGACCACGCTTTGCCTTGGGGCTTCCCAAAGCAGTGAGAATACTTGTGCTAGTATTAGTAAAACTCGTCTGGTTTTGTAATGAAGAAGCCAGGTTTTGAAATAAATCCAGTCTTTAAAAAGTGATGCAAATCGGTATTTCATTTCATGCAGTATCATACATTTCATTTTATATCTAAGCTAAAGCATCACTAACAATTGTAAACTATATATCAGAAAATATTGCATTCCTTTGTTAACTGAAATATTTTCAAGTTTTTTTTTTCTTTTAATTGCAAGATTCTTTGTGAATTGTGCTTTTTCCCAATTTACAATCCTGAAAATTTGTTCAGTCACATTTGGTACATACCTAAGATCCAGATCCAAAAAAGCACTCCCATGTCTTACCTAAAAATTCCTCTACCGCTTAAGTTTACAAGTGTGAATCTTAAAAACCGCCTAGCATCTGTGTAGCTTTTTTATGGACTGATACAAAAGTGATGGAACTTCTCCCACCTTTCTGCAAGTTATAAAAAACATATAAAGCACTGATCAGGTTTTCATTCAGCCTCCCAACAAGGACAAAAACTGAACACACTTGACAGATGCAGTGAAAATCAGCCAAAAAGTGAAATGAAAACAATCTTAAAATTGACTCTGTTTGGCAACTAACATTTCAGTCCTGGCCAGCATCAGCTTTTGGGCTGTAAATGGCCTCAAAGCCTATGTTAATGTCACTAATAAGGGAAAGGGTCACATAAAATCTGTATTTTTTTTATTTTGGTCAAATTGCATGATAAAGCTATGAAAAATTAGGCTTCTGGTGTCACCTACTCTATGTTGTGAACTTAGATGTATTATAGCAGTGATACTTCAGTCTTAGGGCTTTGTAGAATTATGTTACTTTTCATACTGGGAGATCTATAGATCAATATGAGCATATACATATTTATATATTTTTATATTTTTTAGCTCATTCACACACTTGCTATGGAGTGAATATCTTTCACTCTTATTTGTCATCACTAAGCTGATTAATTTTAATTGAATCTGTTAATGTAGAATACAATTTCTTTTTTCTATTAACATATACAAATCCTTGTAGAAAGCTTTCTGGCTGAAGTATGGTGTTTCTGGTCCAAGCTGGGAGGAAAGAGGAGGAGGAGGAGGGAAAGGAGGAGCAGGGAGGAACATTTCTCCTCTTCCTCCCGCGGTGGGTGAGTGTCCGGGGCCCATCCAGAGATGCTGAAGGCCTTGATCCAAATCAGACCTCCCTGGCTTCAAACTTGGCAGGAGCGCACCCAAATACTGTATGGTAGCTGGGATAAGAGTTAGCTGGGAAGGACTCTCCGAGTTTCTTCTAATGAAATAATTTTATACTGTCATTTTAGATAATTATGCATTGGCATAGGGACCTCAAGCTGCTTTCCCCAAATCCCAGGTGAAAATGCTTTATTCCAGCCTTTTCCAGGCTTTTAAATCTGTTTGTGGAAAACTTCCCAAGGTCTTGGGTTTGCCTTGAGTTATGGAATATAAAATAGTTTGGACTCTTAGAAACTCTCAGGGGAGGGAAAATATTTCCCTTTCAGCTCTAGTAAAAAAAAAAGTTTCTTTTCTTTTTTACTCAGTTTTAAATGTAGCAAAGAGATTGATAATTCATTCCTGAAAGTTGTCTTTTCATGGAGCAATTGATGTACAAATGTTAGCAGATTAAACAAGCTGCTCTTGCTGTATTGGAAAGTGTTGCAGACAGCAGGCCCATAAATAGATTGAAAAGAAAAAAAAATGCTGGGAAATGCTTGCCATGAAATTAATTATGTGTTTAAATAAGAGGAGCTGATTTCTGTAAAACCAAGAGTGCTTTTTAATCTTCCAGAGTGGTTCAGAGATTCAGTCCTCAAGTGGAAGAAGTCCTAGAGGGCAGCTCTAATGTGTTGGTAAGCAAAGGACACGGACCAGTGAATAAGACAATATCTGTTTTATAAATACATAGAGACACCTTCATCTCTGTAATGTATTCATCATGCAGCAGTAAAAGCACTTTGGCCCCATGTCTTGAGGAACACTTAAATTTTACCGTTATTGCAGCACATTACATGTCCTGCTTGATGCTCCTGCATGCTCAATGTAACTTTTGGGCTTCTAATTGGCGTATGTTGGGAGGTATTTCTTTATATTGAAGTAATCACGGGCCAGATTTTTAAGGATTGTCAATATGTTTGGCTGCAATGGAGTCAATGGGACAAAACTCCTGTATACCAGCTAAGGATGTGCTCCTGTGTCCTTAAAAATAGTCTAACGAGGGAAGGACCCATCTACCTACTGAGAGGTTTCATGACCTACTTCAGCAGCTCTCCTCGTCATTGTTTGGGAAGGCTCTGCTGGGCTTCTGCTTCTTCGTCTCCTTGGTCTCCCCTGAATTGCTCACAAAAACCAATTCCACCAGAGAGAGAGACAGCTGCTTTTGCATATATTAATTATACGCAGCTCTATAAATGATTAATAAAAGATACCACTGACTTTGAGGCCTTCATCCTGGTGTTGCACAAGGCACTCGGGATGAATGATTACCCTGTCATACAGACTGTTTCTAGGTGCTTCAATTGAGCACTGCACATATTGGACGGGATCATACAGCTGCTTATGGCACACCAGAGAAACTTTGTCCACCACGTGGATGGTCAAAATCAAAATGATCAATTTTTCAAATTGCTTAAGGATGCATCTGTGGGACTGCTGTAAGACATGGACTGCAAGGTTCCTTCCTTCAGCATGCTGGGGATCTAGAGCTCATCCAAAGAGGTGTTTAAATTTGTGATGATATTTAATCACATGTGCAGACATTTTGGTGGATCCTATGAAGTGCCTAGTGCAGAGCGAGGTCCTGCTGCTCCTCCAGCGATGGATGTGGTCACGTTGTCTTTTTCCACCTGTTCGCTCGACAAAAAATCACTGCACTTTCTGCTGTGCCTCTCTCTTGTCTCTGTGACCTTTTTGTCTGTGTGAGGTCTATCCCTAAAAAAGAATAGACCTATCTTCATTTTTAAAAAGCTTTGCAGAGGTGAGATTGTGCTTAAAAAAAAAATAAAAAAAGGAAACTGAGAAGCTGGGGGCTTAATGAATTAAGTTGTCCATATATGATAGAGAACAGAAGCAGAAATACAACCTTGCCTGGCCACCTGCAGAAAACTGAGACAGTTCTTGTTTGTCTCCACATCCCAATGTCAATCAAAATGGATCAGAAGGATCACACCAAAAAAGTGCCAGTTTTTCTCTGTTGATTATGAAGAGATCCTAGGGTGGCTCGCTCAGATATAGATGTCTATGCTCCAGAGCCCTCAAACTTGGGGAGGTGAGGCTTAGCCTTTAAATCCCTGTTTTCCCCATCCTCTATCACATTCTGTTGGGGTGACAGTACACAGGAGATGTTCTATATGCCGTCTCCTTAGCACAAGTGAGTGACAGGCCACAGTCATCACAAACATCCTGTTCATCAAATAATGTTCAGTGTTAAAATGTAGTTAAAAAGTGGCTCTGCTGATGTGGAGCCTGTAGTGGTGTAAAATTCCCACAGAAAACTTCTCCCTTATGATGGTCTGCAAATGGGAGGTGGAAAATCGGGTTGGGTTGTCCCAGATGGAAGGATAAACTCCAAAGCGTTTCGATCCGCAGCTGAAGCCTCGCTCCTCTTCAGAGGAGAAAATGGGGCCTCAGGAAAGAGTTTGGTGCCTTTGTGCTGGTTTCTGAGTGAAACAAACCTTTCAGGGGAAACAATGCTAATAGAGTCATCGCTTTGGCACATGAGCCCTGCTGGAAAGAAAGTCTGTTAATCCCCTCTATAGTCTCTCTGTTTATACCCTTAGGCTGCACATAAACTGGCCAAGTACAAGAACAAAAGCAGACTAGAAATATCTCCTGTGACTGTTGTTCTCATGAGCTATTATCCCCTTTATTAAGGATTGGGCGAAGAACAACCTCTGTTAAGGACAATGTTCTGCGAAGAAATGTGATTATCATGCTGATTTAGGTGAAACTTGGCCCCGTGGCTTGCCTCTACCTCTGCCCTCGCTGCCCATTTTTCTTATTGTGCTTTTAAGTGGTGGTGCCATCAGCCAGGCTGGAGGAACGCCCCAACCCCAGCCGTGTCCTTGCTCTGCTTGGGGAGGAAGCCTGGGGGCGGCTGGGCTTGCACATGCACCAAGATGGCTATCAGCCTGGAAGTACAGATTATCTTCTCAGCCATTACTTTCAGACATTCAGTAATTTGATTTTTACAATAAAAAGAAAAAAAATAAATCTTGGCCTACGGATTTATGTGTCATCTTAGAGATGGGGTCTTCTAGAGAAGGGCAAGGCCCGGGACTGTTTGCCAGATCACTGGTGTTCTTTCTTGTTTCCTTACTTGTGAATATCTTAGATGATCTTAATGTATTTGATATTTCGTGTTTCTTCAATATATCTGAAGCTTGTTAAGAATTGTGATTATCTTCTCTGCAGTTTTCTTTTCATGAAAGTAAAAATCCATCTCAACGTCCTGTTTCACCATGACTAAATGGGGATGTGCCTTCCTGACCTGGAAGGCTGTACAGCCCAGGTTCCTATGTGCCAGTCAAATACAAAGATGAAAACAGGCCGAAGATGGCTTTTCTGATCTTTCTGCAAAGCACATTTCCAGAGGCTTCTGGAGAACTTCATCCTTCATGGAAATGCACCACCGAGTGGGAAGATGCTTTGGAAATGTAGAGTGTAAACAACTCCAGTTGTTTTGCTAGAGAAAAAGGAGAGGGAAATTCATCATACTTGACTGTACTGAACATGAGATTTCCTTTTGTGAAAGCTGTTTGTCTGCATCAAGAATAGCTGTGAGGTACCCTAGGTTCCTGCAGTCAGAATTGTTGAAAAGATTTGATTAGATTTATCTGTAACAGTTTTACAAGCTGTGACCAAATGTAACATTTCCATTCGCATATTGGAAGTATGATTGAGGATAAATCATCAGGTAACGTGGACTTAAGGAGTCTATGAACTGAATGATGGAGATTCTTGAAGTAAAGTAGTAAATTACTTTTTTGGACTATGCGGTTACAATTTTCTAACCCTTCCAATGTTGGATAATCAAAAATTTTATCTACAGGATACCCTGACCTTTCAAGTCATAATCCCATTTAAGGCCAGACAACAGGGATAAATGAAATCAATTCAAAGAGTGACACATTAATTTGTGTATTTGTTGAGCTATGATACTCATCTGTGAAATGAAAGTAAGCTACTCTAATAACAGCTTAGTTATAGATAGGCCAGATGAAGCTGTTGGTATTTAAAGACAGAGGTTGTTCATATTTAAAGAGATGAAACTCCTGTCACAGTGGAAAGAAAAAGCAAAAAAAGATAATGAGATAAAGAGTGGTAAGTGTTTAGGGTTATGTCTGAGGCTGGCCAGGGGCCAGATGTTGGACTTAGATGTGGTGGTGCAGGATTCTTATGACTGTACTGCTGCTGAGAGAGTCCACCAGTGTGGGGCAGAGAAGAACTGCCCCGATGCCATTTTGACCATAAACTACAAAGCGCAAGTATAGCCAGTCCTCTTTCTTTGCAAGACCAAGTGAACACCAGAAGCAACAGGAGAATGCAAAGATTTGGGATTTTTTTCACAAATGTGACTCATTCTGGGATTTCAAAGTGGGTGAATCGGGTATTTCTAATTTTTATAAAAGCAAGACAAATAAGAGTATGTTTATAAGGTCATGTGCACAAATCAGACAATCCTGAATCTGGAAGAGGGAAAACCAATACACTTCAGAGTCAAGGTTGAGGCATGCTTCTATGTTATTCCTGGGTGAAGAAGAGAGAAGTTGGAGACCCTATTGCCCACTACGCTGAAGATTGTCTCTTTGGGCTTGACTGCTGGAATCCACAACTTGTCTCTGCCCGTAAATCAGGAATTATCTCCTAAGAGCGTGTTGTACAGAGCCACTAGCACCTATGTAGGAGCTATAGTAGCAAATATGGGAGGAGAACCACTGCGAATATCTTGACTGGTTATTATAAGAATGTCTTTCTCTATTGAAAAAGGTCTATTTAAATATTTCATAAGTTTTTCTTTTCCTCAGAATTCACCTTTAATTGAAGAGAGAGATGTTGAAAATGGAAGTGGTCTTCCGGAGCCAGCTGTTTGTCAGCATTGTTAGTGTCTCTTTGAGAAGCCACTTCTGAGAAGAGGCCTCGCTCCTTCCCCGGCCCTCCTGCATCTTCCTGGGCTGAGTCTTGGGAGATGTCCATCTTCCTCGGGGAATTTGAATTCAGTCCGCTTTCACTTTCTTTCTGGCCCTGGCTCTGCATTTTGAAGATTTGTACTCACAAGTTAAGGCATCCCATATTGCTCACTCCTGCTCCAGTAAAGACCAGGTTTAATATTAATCTTTGTTTACTCAACAATAAAAGTTGTATTCAACCTAAGATCTTTTAAATTTAATACTGATAAATAGAGCACTTTATTAATGCATGCTCACACTCTGTCTTAGTCTATTATATATGCGGTGTACAAATATGATGCATTGGCTTTGTAAACACACAAATAAAGACAAGGAGAAAAAAAGCATTTGCAAACCAAGTTACTTTTCTGTGAAGTAGTGGAGCTGTGAGAGCTGCGGTTCTTCCTGTGCGAGGCTGAGGATGGCTCTGCTAAACTAATGCGTCATTACCCCTGAGAGGGCAGCTCGGATCCCCCAGCTTCTGGCCGTGTTCTCCCTCACCCCTTGCACTGGTTCTGGTGCTGGCTGGATCTGTAACGAGCCAGTTGCACTTGCTAATCCAGAATAGAACGGAATACACAACAATGGAATTAATTTTCTGCTGGGTTGGTGAGGTGAGTGATTTTCACAAAGGGCCTGAGAAATGCTGTGCAGAAGTGCACGGTGAAGGCTGATGGAGAGGGGGAGCGAGGACCCTTTTGGCTGCAGAGATCTGTTAGACCTACTCAGCTGCCTCTTCCACCTCCCCAGCCGGGATGTGGGTCCATGAGAGTTTAAAGCAATCCAGATGGGTGTTGCTGTCCTATCCTGCTGTGCTGTGACATGATGTTCTGCTCTTTCCTTGCACCAGCAGTAGTGTCCATCTGGCCCAGCGATGAGCTGGTTCAGTGTGCTAGACTGGCAGAAAAATATTTAGTAGTTGTATTGTTTTAGTTAGGTCTCTCCCAGTTTTGCATCTTAAGCTAGTTCTCCATGACGTCAAATGAACATCAGTTATAGCAGAGAAATGTGTCGAAAAGTGCTTGGGGACACAGGAGGTGGTTGGACTATGGCAGAGGTGGCTTAGATTAGTTGAAACTGTGGGCTGCAGTTCTACAACTTACCTGTTTTCTGCCTTTCTGTTTCCCCTTTGCTTGGATGAATTTGGGAAGCACAGTTACATTTTCTGCCTGATTGATTTTTCAGCTGTACAAAGCCATATGTATACAACGGACCTAACTCTGATACCTGGTTTGCAAAAATCTCTGCTTACCCACAGGATGCTGAGAGGACCCTACAAGAAGGAGAATCTATCTAAAGAACAAAGGTATTTTAATAATTTTAGTAAGTTCATACACAGACATGAAAACCAAAATCCAAATAACCAACTCACATTCACTCGCCAAAAATGTCTGCAACTGATGAGGTACAAAAATTAGCAAATAACTTACCTTAGACTCTGATAAGGTTAAACCAGGTTGTAAGAAATGGATGGGCCTGGAAATACACGTCCATCCATACATCATACAGCGGTGAGAAAAAGTTCCAGCCCTGTTCCCATGTGTACCGTAGATCATACTTTAACTGCTTGCTACTGTGGGCATCCCTCTTGTAGTAAGGTCCCTGTACGTGATTGAGTTTGTGGTTCGGGTGATACCTCAGTGAGCTATGAACACCTTCTGTGTGCCCGGGACTGCTAAAGACCATTGGAGAACTAGAGCAGTCATTGTCTTTGATTTAGTAGCAAAACCTGTTTTCATTACTTGGTTTCAAGTCCTGAGGACAGCCCAAATCCTCCAGCACTGGAGCCTTCAATAAGACATTGTTTGCTCTGCTGCGCTGTCAATAAGTTGTCATTACTTTAGCTGCAAGATAAGAAAGGATTTGTTAATGGCTCCTCTTGGGGGATGGTGACATTTTTTTCCCCTTATAGATCACCAGGGAAAAAATATGGGAGCAGGCTGACAAGGAAAGAAAATCAGTTCAGTTTATTTTTTGTATTTATGCCTCCCAGTTAAAGCTTTAAGTTATGAAGAGCACAAATGCAGCCTTTTTCTTTTATTTGTAGTCATGTGTGAAAACTGTGATATAAGATGCAATGTGCGTACTGTATATACCTTTTTAAGAGAAAAAAAGAGACACTTTAGCATCTCTTTAAAAGCAAACTGCTGTGAGCAGTAACAGGTCTATAACCTATCATTAATCTGGAAGAACGATAGTCCACGAGAGGCAGGTAAGTTTTTGCCTTTCCCAGATCTAACTAAGTAGTTACTAATTAACAGCAGATATGGAAAAAAAAAAAAATCAGGTCTTGCTTTGGCCTAGCTGTCAGTGCTGTAACCCGGGGGCTGCGCAGCTGGGGATGGAGCAGCTCCCGCCCTCGCCCCGCGACCTCTGCCTCTGGCCTAAACCTCCTGCAAATAGCCCTGTCTGGTGTCACCTCTGCCCCCAACCGCACAGCAAGCTTCTACGGGCTGCCCGACACAAAAATCCTTGGTCATCCTGGGGTTTGCAGAGACCGGGTGACATTTTGGCAACCGTCTCAGAAATAACAATGCCTTATTCTTTGCAAAACTGCATTAAAGACAACAGTTAAGGGCCTGATTCTGCCCGTTTGTAGCCGCCTGTATAATCTTCTATGTAGTTAAAGTTATGAGGGCATGTCTGAACTTGAAAATTCTCTTGGCTTCAGGTGAAGCCTGAGCTCAAGGCACAATAGCTACCCCTGAATAGGGATATTCAGAGGACCCAGACCAGGTGCCAAGACCAGCCCAGGCGTTTGCAGTCGTGCAGGGGGACTCTTAAAGGCACAGCCTGGCCCCGTCAGCTGGATAACCAGCTCAGGAAGGCAGGAAAGTCCCTTCCCCCCCCCCCCCCCCCCCAACTCATTAAAATAATTGTGGGATGAGGAGTACGTTTGATTGCGTTTGGGTAGATTTCTGGGGCTG
Organism: Vanellus vanellus; assembly: GCF_965231255.1. NCBI lineage: Eukaryota > Metazoa > Chordata > Aves > Charadriiformes > Charadriidae > Vanellus > Vanellus vanellus. Next base: position 34,570,264 of record NC_138905.1, on the reverse strand, counting down.
GAGCCTGCCCTGCTGCTGGGCTGCCTCTCCCACTGCCCCGTCCCCCACGGCCCACCCTGCGTGACCCTCTGCCGGGCTGGCCGTGCGAGCACAGCCACCCATGTGGCCACAGCCGCTCATGCCAGCACAGCCACCCGTGCCACCGCGCTCACGCACAGCTGCACAAACAGAGGGGTTGGCAGGAGGCAGCCCCGGGGTGGCTGGGAGGAGGCAGAGCCCCTGCCCGCTTACGCTGGCACCGCCACCAAAATATTTTCGTGGGACAAGTAACCTTAACCCCTGGCTCACCTCTTGGTAGCCGGGCTGACCTCAGCTCCCTAAAACCCAAGAACGTGACAAACCCGTCAACCCTTGGTGGAGGGGATGGATGTTGAGGGCTGAATGCCAGGCTGGGGGTATCGGCCACTTATTTCCACCATCTTGCCAGGCTCTGGCAAGCGAAGGCCCTGCAGTATCCTTGCCACAGAGGCTTACATGTAACTCTGCTCACTCTGAGCAGCCAGACCGGTTTAGAAAATGACTGCATGAATGAGCACAATACAGCTGTAACAGGAGACCAAATGGGATCCCAGAGAATGGGGCGGTAAGATGATAGCCACAGGTGGCTGTGGCTCCCAGCACAGCTTATTTAGCCACTCGTTGTGTGACGTCCACCCCGAAGCTGAGAAATGATGCGAGAGACTTAAATGGATACTACCTCAATAGCTAAAAGAAAACAAATCCCTGATATTGTGTTATAGCTATCAGAGTTGGCTGTAATTTCCCTCATGTTGCACAATTTAAGAATTTGCGTTTCTATTCCCCCCTCCCCCCCCCATAAACTCTCTCCTCATATGTCAGATGCGGCTTTTTGGTGTCCTGACTTGTGCTCACTGCACTGTGGAACACAGTGGGATTTTCTCCATGGTCTGCGCTGCGTGCTTTTTCTTCTTTTTTATCTCTTCAGCATTTAGCAGATTACCATAGCCTACATATTTATAGAGAATAACATATCTTGATACAATTGGATGGAAAGACTTTTTTTCTTCACTGGAAAAGAGCATCTTGCAGTGTGAGGCAGGCCGGGAGTTACATTCTTTATAATTGGCATCAGTGTGTGCGTGCGTGTGTGTGTGCTTGAAAGAGGACAGAGGATACGTGTTCACATGTGCACTTCCATACCGTGTGCTAGGACTGCCTGGAATAACCACAGAATTGACGAATCCATTCTAAAAGCAAGATAATTGATTTATTTCTTTGCATTATTGCTGCCTGATAAACTGTGACTTTAATCCCAGCGATTAGCATTGCTTTTACAGCATAGTTGTATCACAGAATGCAATAAAAATTGTAGAAAGCAACTTTAAAACGCTCTTGTTTCGATGCACTTCCAGCTTGTAAATAAAAACCACTTTCTTCAACTTTCCTGGAAAGAATTTCTTACTATTATCAGGCTATTAAGATCCATTATTTTCTTATGAGGAAAGTGTTGCCCCAAGCCACGTGGAGGTTATTTATGATTAACTACATCCATATCTGTGCTGATTTTGGCTGGGATAGAGTTAATTTTCTTCACAGTAGCTAGTATGGGGCTATGTTTTGGCTTTGTGCTGAAAACGGTGTTGATAATATAGAGAGGTTTTTGTTATTGCTGAGCAGCGCTTACACAGAGTCAAGGCCTTTTCTGCTCCTCACACCACCCCACCAGCGAGCAGGCTGGGGGTGCACAAGAAGCTGGGAGGGGACACAGCCAGGAGAGCTGACCCCAACTCACCAAAGGGATATCCCAGACCACATAACATCGTGCTCAGCTGGGGAAGAAGAAGGAAGGGGGGGACGTTCAGGGTGATGGCGTTTCTCTTCTCAAGTAACCATTCCATGTGATGGAGCCCTGCTTTCCTGGAGATGGCTGAACGCCTGCCTGCCCATGGGAAGTGGAGAATTAATTCCTTGTTTTGCTTTGCTTGTGTGCACGGCTTTTGCGTTACTTATTAAACTGTCTTTATCTCAACACACTAATTTTCTCACTTTTACTCTTCTAAGTCTTTCCCCCCTCTCGCCGTGGTGGGAGTGAGCGAGCGGCTGTGTGGCGCTTAGTTGCCAGCTGGGGTTAAACCACAACAGTATCTTCCCAGTGTTTTGTGTACCTGTTACTGAACCATGGTTGATGCCCACGTAAATGCAGATAAAAATAAAGCTCGCAGCCACCAGCGCTGCTCTCCCGTATAGGAACCGCAGCCTTATTTAGTAGACTAGAAATGGCGTGTGGGCATACCAGAGAAAAATCTGGACTTGGTGTGAATTGCTGATACTTTTGCCGGCACCTCTGGTGATGTGCAGGTGGAGCTCAGTGACGAGGTGGGGTGTACCAGCTGGGGCAGAGCACAGCTTGCGTTCACCTGGCACATACTGGCTACCCAAAATAAGCGCAATTCATCCGCTCTGTGACAAAAAGAATTTAAACTAAGCAGGCATCACCAGAAGTAATACGCCACGTCGGCTACTTGTGTATTAAGTACAAAAATACTAAAGCCTGTTCTCTGAAGGGTTTTAAAAGTATGAGTCAATTTAAAAACACACCGTCCTCACGTAGATTTGGCCTATGATGATACTATATCCTTCTGCTTGTAGGACAATAACCCTTATTATGCGTCGTCAAGAAGTTTCTTTTGTTCTTGCTCTGACAAAGCCAAATCGATGCAAGAGCGGCAGAACTGCCTGGGTACTGGCATCTGTACGACACGTAGCCCTTAGTCAGCAGAAAACAGGTTGGAAGCAGTAGTACTTCTGCTTCCATAGCTATCACAAAGCTCCTGAAAGCAGATCTTGGGAAATAAACCCAACACACCTCAATGCAAAGAAGGTTTCCGTTTAAAATGTCTCTCTAACCTTGCTGTTCTCTAACTCTTAGAAAAGGATTTCCTCGAAGTAGAGGAGTCAGAGCAGATGCAGAAGAGACCTGATGGCTGGCTGGCTGGCTGGCAGGGAGAGATAGAGAAGGTGGATTGCCCGGAGGTGGGAGCATCACAGACTCAATCCAGATGAAGAAATAAATGATGAGTCTGAAACATAACACAGGGTTTATCATGACAGGAGTGAAAGGGTATGAAGACCTAAACTGTTTATTTGTATGAGAACATAATGGTCCTTGTCATCGACTTGGTGTTGAAAGGAATGACTTCCATCTAGAAGATGCAGGAAAAACAGGAGATAAATTTCAGCAGTAGTAAGAGTTTAATGGAAAAAGACTGAAAAAGAGGCAGAATATGGAAATTAGACAGGGATGACATCGTAAGAATTTAAATGTGGCATTGGGCAGCAGCATTACCATTCATGGATAAACAAACAATGCTAATCAATATCAGATGTATTGTTATTTTAAAATAGACTTTATTTAATGACAATAAATATAAAACCTTAATATTCAGAAACTAATAGCAAACATTCTTAAAAAAATACAAAAAAATACATTCTTACATTCTGAATTTTATCAACATACACAGAGTCTAGAACAGTGGCGATGGTCTGTAATTTATGCTGCGTGTTAAGGCAACAAAATGGTTATTGGTCCAAATTCACCCTGACTTCAACAGATCTGTATAAAGTAAGAGTCTGGCCGACATATCAAGTGTAAAAAAGAGTAAAATTGAGTCATAGTTTAAAACGAATGTTAGTTTTCCCTTCGAGCAGATCTTTAAATATTATTAAAGTGACCTGGCCTAAAAAAAAAACAAAAAAAAGTTAGTTATGAATACTCATATGTTGGCAACTGCTCCCCCCCCCCCAGCATTTTGTTGTGATGCCTGCGCAGCGCTCCCTGTGTATAAGCAGAGCACATTTCATCAGTTGGAGGTAGAGGCTACAGAAATTGCACAGCTTAAATCAAACTATTAAAATGCAATTATTAGGCACTCTGTTGGTTTCCCTCTTCTTTCTCTCTCATTCAGAACTGTGCTGTGAATAACACTGTGCACATGGCAAACTGAACTGAATTCCTGATATAACGTCTTCTGAAATTCAATGTTACAGCTACATTAGCACGGAGCGTGGCACTTCAGAAGCAAATCACTAGAGCAAAAAGTTGATGTTGACTAGGTGATGCCCACGCAGTGCTCACTGCTCTTTTCAGCCTAGCTCTGGTTTTAGCTCTCTGGACTAAGTGCCTGTCAGAGACCATCAAGTGCATACCTAAAACCTGCTTTCTGGTTGAGTTTAAACCAAGAGGAACTCAGTCCCTGTGCCCTGAGACCAGTCTGTGATGGGAAGCTCTGCCCAGAAAGCGGGGACAAGTGGAAGACTAGTTTCAAAAGCACACTCCTGATCTGAACAAAAATGGCAATGTAGTAACACACCCAAAGCTGATTAGGATTTTATTATGGGAGGAGCCCAAGTCGTAGATATACACACTTTGCTGATGTAGCACGTTTTTTTTAAATCATTATTTTAAAGGCAGGAATATAAACTCTAGATGACACTGAGGGCCAGCTCCCCCTTTAGGAAATACTGCCAACTGATGTTAAAAAGGGCAACTGAGAGAGGCCACAGGAACCAAACAAGGAGCAGAAGACCAGGCACTCCTGAAAATCAGCCTCAAGCTCTGCCACTGCTCACAGTGTGACCCCAGGCAAGGCACTCAATTCCTTTGTTTCCTAGTCTCTTACCTCTCAAAGAGGGCAATAAATGCTTCCTAAAGACCAAATAATTACCCGAAATGGTCCATTTTGTGCTGCATTTTTTCCCCTTTATCACAGGATGCCTCCTTGCCTGCCCCAGCCCTCCAACACCGCACCTGAAAAGGTATTTAAGGCACTCTGGCGCTGTCATCACTGATGGGGGTATGAAAATGGCATCTCTCAGCTCAACACAACTACAGATGGGGAAGGGCCAGCTCAAAGCTAAAACCAAAAGCTCCAAGTCTGAAAGGAGCTGACTGGCCTTTTTAACTAAACTCATTTTGCACAGGGAAGTCCCAAGCGATTCACTAAAATTGTTCCATGAAACAGTTTTTTGGACAAAAATTTGTTTTAAAGAGAAGTTTGGTATACTACGCAGTGACCGGATGCACACAAAGTGAAACACAGGTGGTTCCCTCTGAACCTCAAGAAACACCTTTTCAGTGTGAGGGTGACTGAGCACTGGCACAGGTTGCCCACCGAGGCTGTGGAGTCTCAATCTCTGGAGATATTCAAAAGCCATCTAGGCATGGTCCTGGGCAGCCTGGTCAAGGTGGCCCTGCCTGAGCAAGGCAGGGTACGGCCAGATGACCTCCAGAGGTCCTTTCCAGCCCCAACCTTCCTGTGATCCGGGAAAAAGGTCAAACCAGTATCGAGGGGATATATTTTGATACAAAATCCTGTCTTGTTCAGAAACTTGAGTGTTTGTCCATCTGTCCAATTTATACTTGCTTCCTGGTTAATTGAAGACTTGTCATGATTCTGTTGAAACCAAAATAAATGGCAATGGGTAGAATTCCCTGTGCAAAGAAGCACTGGTTCCATCACTGCTCTGGTTGACTTGTCATTTATCGTTACGGTTTATCTTATTACTCTGTCCTGGGTCTTTTTTTGTCTTCAGGTGGTGTCTACACACAGTTTTCTGGGCATTATAATAAGTAAGCTTCGGTCCTTCAGTGCCAGAAATGCAAGCGGTTCTCTGGAACCTGAGTTTCTTTCTTTTATCTTTCCTTGATTTTTCAACCAAACTTTCCTCTCACATTCTTCTCCGTACACATGCAATCACGCTAAGTCTTGCTGAATAAAGCTTATGTACCATAACTGCTGAAAGGACTCCCCTTCTAAACTCTTAAGTCTCTTTTTCCCTTCTCTGCTTCTGTCTTTGAAGAGAGGTGGGGGGGAGTGTCTGTCGGTCCCATCTGGGGTGCCCCACATCCCCAGTGGCCAGTTCAGCCTAAACCACCACAATGTGCTACCTCTTCTGGTTTAAATGTCGCCATTTCAAAGGACAGGCTTGAGGTACACAGCAGTCACTATTTGGAAGTTTTGCTACAAAATTCAGACATTTGATTCCTTCTGATTATTAGTGGGATAAAACACGTCTTATAAATGCTACTTAGTTTCTACAAATAAACCTCTTAATATGTAAAAAAATATATGAGTAATCTGCCTAAAAATTCTGCGTATCTATTACATTTATGAAGAGTACAAAATTACAAATGCATCAGTAATCTCCTGGTTTACAGAGTCCAGGCATACTTTTGCTTTTTTTAACAAGATTTTGGTTTTCAGAAGTTGTAGAAATTGGTCCACTAAAACTGCTGAAAGAGAAAGCACGTTATTAATCTGGAATATCACTGCTGCAGACACAAAGCAGAGCTCTACATACATGCTTAATCTGTAATTCCCTAACGCCCAGTTTGCAACTGGAGCCAAGATAGCCAAACAGATCTGCAGCCTAATTTGAGGATGACTGATGGCTCTAGCACATGGATCCACACCTCTAATGTCCTTCCTAGTTATTTAAAGCTTCATAACACGGTTAAGGCATATTAAATGGTTTATTCCAATCTCCAGTTTCAGTAGATTCATGGTCTTGTCAGAATTCACTTTATCACGCAATGTTGTACCACAACAGGTCCAGCTCCACATTCTTCCTATCTCGAAATATTGCAGGGAAGAGCACGGTGCCTCTGGTGTGGGAGAAAACTGCAAAAGACAGCCCTCCACAATTATTGATATAGTACGTGAAAAGACTTTTAACACTCATTACTGTTACAGGTAGGAGACCTTCAAGGCTATGGTCACTCAGAGCAGAACGGGCAAGGGAACTGATGAAAGTCCATTGACTGGGGAAAGATAAAATGCCTGAGTTTTCTACTCACTTAGAGTGCTGTAAAGTCAGTTTGTATGCATTGATTTCAAAGGTAATTCTCCTGTTTACACAGAGATTGATGAACAGGATGGGCTTACAGTCCTGCTGCTTCTTGTGATCCACGTCCATGATTAATTGAAATATCTTGTTATCCATTTGAGTCTCAGTATGCATAGCTAATTCAGAGTAGCACACAACAGCTCTTAGTATGTCAATTCCAATGGCTTAACAACATGATTTTCAGTTGTATTTTTCTTCTCTTTCCTTCCTGGTTTGGCTTTGCCTCTTCATTTTGTAGTTGGCGTTTGCATCAGCAAGTAATCAAAACTCGTTCAGAAGACATGATGGTATTCTTACAACAAAACATTCTTGTTCTTAAGTTTTTATTCAAGTCAAACGAGATCTAATAGCTGATGCCTAAATAAAGTGAAAAGCACTCTATGCATTTGAGAATTAATCTGCATCTTCTTAAGATGAAAAATAATTTTTATCTTCACATGTTAGAAAAAAGTCCTAGTAAAGCCGTTAAAAAAGTTGATAACTCTTATCTGAGTCACAGTGGTTGCATTTGTCCAAGGGAAACTGGTAAATGAGCAGGTAACAGTTGCAAGAAATAATGTTTAGTAAAGGGAATTAATCCAAAGTGTTTGATTAGCTATTGGTAATATCTGGACAGGTATTAGTTGGCTAAATACTGTTATTCCATACAAAAAAGTAATTATTCAGCTTTAGGTCGGAAAGTGCTGTCGACTCCTTTGATAATTTTGTCGGCTATTTTCCCCATGGTTTTTTTCACAACTTTGAGATCGTTCTCATGCAAGAGTTTCTGTGTTAGGTACTTCTCTCGTTTGACCTTGCTCTTGGTCTTTTGTGATACATCCGGAATTACATATGAAATAATAAAATTCACAAAGTATATGACATGCTGGGGAAGGTGAAAATGAAAAAATGTCAGTCAGGCTGAACAGGACGTTATTATTATTATAAATGAAATCTCACGTTACCTCTTAAGACTCTGAGCTGGTTCTGTACCAGTATCTATCACAGTGGAATGGTATTTAAAAAAGCAGACATGACTAATGAATAGTATAATTGTCTGATAAACAAGAATTTCTGATTTTCTAATCCTGATTTTAACAAGGACTTCTCTGCCTACTTTGGGGGAACCCTGGTAGCCAGTGCTTCCCTCCTGCATGGAAATATTGGTTACAGTTTCTTTTAAAATTGTTTTAGGTTTGTTCAAATGAATCTGGGGCAATGGACTTTTCTCTGCAACAGGAACCCTGATCTAACCAGTTGCGTGTTTCTGATGACTTCAGTAGTCCCTGGATCAGTTCCTAAGTATATTTTATAATTAAATAATACCTAATATTCCTCTCCCTTCATCTTGGACCGACCCCTATCTTTTATTAGCCCATACTGTAGCTGCAGAGGAAGGAGCAATTGCTTCTTGAGCATCTAGAGACTCACCTCTTGCAGTGATCATCTTCATAGACTTCACTCTGCTAGTGCACGCGTATTATCTATATTTATTCATGAGGCTGTGCACAAACTTCCTTTAAGTATATGTAAAAACATTTTTGGTGTAACTGTCCCTTCTATTTCTGATACTAAAAGTAATTTTACAGTTCTTGAGGAAAGAAACAGCAAACACGTTGGGCAATCCTCAGCTGATGTCATGACTTCAGAGACTTCTTTTCTAACGGCACTACACTTAATTTACATCTCCCAAGCTCTTGCCCATGCTAGCACACATCACCAGCTCTGATAGCCGTGCCTGGGCTGAATGTCTTTGAAGGATTTTCTGCACGAAGGGAAGAGAAGTTTAAATAACAATGCTCCAAACCCCATACACTTACTTCCATGACAATGATGAAAGCCAGCTTGGCTGCGATGACATGCCAGTAGTATATGTTGTGCTCATACTGGTGCTGGTGACCAGCAGGGTAGCGGAGATCCCGGTATCTGAAAGCAAGTTAGGAAAGTCGGGAACTTGTCTCAGGCATCTCTGCAGTACGGCACTGCGGCCAGAGGATGGAGCAAGACACGTCCCTGCTTAAGGCGTCCAGGAACAGTTAGCTCCACATAACTGCAGTAACTGGTAAAATCGCATCTGCAGAATAAGCTATATTTGGTTGAAATGACCCTTTTTTTTTTTTTTGCCACGGTATGAATCACTTATAGAACTTTTAAAGTGCCTTTTTTGATGACTATCTATTATGAGAAAAACAAAAGAACGGAAGAATTTCCTGCACAGCGAAAACTTTTGGGCGAATACTTCCACTCAGTTCTGCCTTTCGAAATGTGCTGGCTTTTACTGCGTTTTAACATTTCTTACCGGATATTGTTAACTGAATTGCATGATTTAGGTATTAAAAATCATATTTATTTCTGTCATTGGAAAAGAATGGTTATTTGACACTTGCCTGCATGTTGTTTGGTTCCCAAACCAAGGGGAAAATGGCTTGCTTGCATTCTTGAAGTCTGATATATTGAAGACAGAAAGTGTACTGTTTATATACCCTTTCATAGTGTGACTGCTGTGACTCCCATACGGAGGGACTGAAAAGGACCAGTAATAAACCAGACGAGGAATCATGTCAGATGTAAAAGCAATGATCATAGCCTGCATTTCAGAAAAAGAAGACAAAAAAGCAGAGCAGCGTTTAAGAAATAAGCCTTAATATGCATGGCTTTGCCATATACTTAGTATCTCAAAAGTTACAGTATGAGCTAAAAATAGAAAATATGTACTTTTCCAGTCAGTGGTTCCCTCTGTAAATTAGCACGTACTCACTCACAGGCATACAACAATCTCTTTCTGGAATGTGCACTCTGTATGGTTTTTAAATTACACTAGCTCTGCTGGATGCCTTAAAAAAGTTACACCATAATACACTTTGTTCCTCATTAGCACGCAGTGGAGGTCAGCAGCCAAACTCACCTTAAAGTACTCTGAGGTAACCTTCAGCAAACGTGTTTGCTACCAGATGTACTTATGAGATGCTTAAAGAAATCCTGCCTGGTGAAACTCACGGAAACAACGGAAGAGTCCTTCAGTAATAGAAAATTAAATTTCACCAGGGACCCTTAGATTTGAGTAAAGGAATTAAATAAATTATACATATATAGCCGATCCATCCCTGACCCCAGAAACATCCCACTCTTTCTGAGGCGCCGGCCAGCCCAACTCCATCTTGGCAGTTGATGCCTCATAAGTTTCATTGTCAGTACATGTGTGGAAACTGCTCGTGATGCCAAGATAATCTTTTTGGTAGCAGCTGCATAGCACTGTTTTACATATGACGTGGCCATTTGTTTTTATCTTGCTCCCAAGAGAGTCCCTGTCCTGCTCAGTCTGCCAGTCACAAACCGGGTAGGAAACTGGATCTGTGGGTTTGTTGTGGGAAGTCTTTTCTAAACTCATGAACTTCCCAAAACATCCTGTTCTTGAGGACAGGTTAACTATGCTTAATCCAATCTCCTCCTCTGCTATTGCAAATGCAAGAGGTTCCCCTATGAGGATGACGTTCCACTGGCCCGATCTGCAGCAGAGTGCCCAGCAAGAGGCCACCCGGCCAGCCCATGACGATAGGTGTCTCTGGTGCCCAGCACCCAGGAAGGAGTGATGAGCGAGCTGCACTCCAGGGCTGAAAGAGAAGTCTTTTGTCCCATTGTCCCACTTGACAACATGGATGGGAAGAACCAGGGCAGAGACGTGGAGGAGAAAGGTGTGAAGTAGGGATCTAATGGGATCAGGGGGAGGCAGATTTAGGCAAAGTTGTATAAAAGGGGCAGAAAAAAGCCATAGGAAAGGCGTGGGACAGAGGAAGCAGCAAAGTTAAGCAGTAATGGGTAACAGAGGAGCATAAGAGCTGGTTAATATCAGTATTTTATTCTCTTCATGCCAGTCTGTGATTCATGCCGTCTGCATGCCCTTATTTTCATGAGATAGGGCAAAAATTGTCCACCCTGGTGCAGCGTTCCCAGCAAGACAGCCCCAACCTGAGGGGCTATTTGTAACAGTTGAAAAAAAAGGGAAGGGGAGAGAGGAGAAAGGTACAAAAAAAGCAGACCTCTCTTCTACAGTTCCTCAAACAACACTTTGGTGGCAGTGCTAGCTAAACCAACCCCCCTCCCTCCTGCCTTTGCCCCTAGCAGTTCACTCATGCATCCATGCAGCTGTGCAGCAGACCACATCACGGCACTGATCTGGTGGGGAATCCCGGCTGGATCCACTCCCTGATGTGGTTCACGGTGTGTCTGTCGGAGCTCTGGTGCCAGTGCCACACCAGAGAGAGCAACAAGGAGAAAAGTCAGGGAAGAGAAAGGGCAAGGAGTTGAAAAGGGTGCACCTCAATTACCACCGCTGCCAAATGTTGAACACTAAAACAAGACTTAAGATTGAGACCGTGGTCCAAAATCTATATTTGGCTTTCCAGAACATTGTTACAGTTGAGTTCAGTTGAAGGAAAATTAATTTGGCTGATGAGAAAGAAAAGGGAGGCGTCCTAAGACTAAAATAAACTCATTTAAAATCTTCAAGGATACTAAGGATACTTTTTTTTTTTTTTGGTACTGTACTCTGGCTTGAATCAAGTGTAGTTGGCATGCACTTTTAAAAACTGTTTTTAAGCATTACATGTCAGTGTGCAATGAAGTGAAAATTATGTGTTGTTTATATTTACACGAAGAGTAGGTGGTTTTGGCGGACAAGAAATATATATTACTATGTCTTGCAGTTGCAGGGAGAAGACCTCGCACCTAAATTACTCTGTTTTTAACTGAAGTACAGCACAGAAAGTTTTAGTTAAATATAATTTCTTTCTGTTCATTAGCTCATCTAGTCAGACCAGAAATGAACTAACAGCAACTGAACAGTAAGGCAAAAAAATCCCTTCTCCCTTTGGACCAAATGAGTTTGATACTGCTTCTGCGTATCATTTAGAAAGATGCTGGAATATGGTATTTACACAACTTAATATTTGCTCTTACTGAATTTTTTTGCAAGGCCCCAGGTCTCTCATCATCCTAAATCTGAACCCCATCCCACTCTCCTCCCTCTCTCGGAATGAACTCCAGATGTGCTCCAGAGAGCTGTAAGGACAGAAATACGAAAGCTAATCTTAGGGCATCCTCTCAAAGGAAAAACATTTTTTCCTCCTGAATTATGGTCTGCATTTTGGGGTATTGCACTGGAGAACTACAAACAAATAGCACATTCTCTGCTTCCTAAGATTTGCTGCACACAGTTTTCCATTTATACCATAACTAATTAAAATCAGTCTTCAAATCAACAACAGATGCTTTGGTATCATGCAACAGCAAGTCCGGTGCCTGACTGGCAAGTCGCAAAACTGATAGTTTTGTGTAAAAGTTGCTTGCAAGCTACTAGCAGGTCTTACAAAGGTACTGCACAAAGGAAAAGATGATACGCTACCCAAGTCAAATCAGCTATAACAAGTCACACAGAAGAGAAGAAACACTTTCTGTGTACTAAGGAAAAATCAAGGCAAAGAGGGTAAAGGAAAGACTGATGACCTATACTAGATCCTGGATGTCAAACAAGAAAAAAACGTACTTAAAGGAAGAAAACGGTTTCTAGCATTTGATCTAGTATACGGCTTTATAGCCCACGCTTCATTAGGAAGAAACACTGATCTCTTTGAGGTCCTTACAACACCTGCAGCAGGGCCTTTGGCACACGACATGGTGCTGTGCCCCTCACATGCCGTCAATATACTTCTGCACATTGAGGACTCCCCTGGTTTCAGCGATGCTTTGAGGGGTATAGCACATAAGGAGGAATTTGGAGTGAAAGAAGTTGCAAAGCTCAGATTAGCCTCAGGTGTGCTGTGACTGGGTAGCGACAGACAATCATTGCTGGGTCATTTTTCTGCAGAAAGCGGGACATGAATCCATTCCTAACAGAAGCCTACACATGTCTGAGTCACCACAAGGTCACCAAAGCCACTTTAACTCTGCCCTGAATATCATAAGGACTACGACTTAGGTAGTCATAACAATATTTTAAAGCAAGCTCAAGATGTATACCCAACTTTTCATTTCATAGTGGTATTACAAGATCCAGCTGGATTGACGAGGGAAGACAGTTAGCTTATCCAATAGCATAACATATTTGTTTTTCTTCCAGGAACACAGAATTTTTTTTGCCTTTTATTTTATAAGTTTTCTAGCAGCATAGTTCAAAAGACGATATGGATGCATCAATAATGTTGCCTGTACTTCTAGCTATGCTAGATGAAGCTATGCTTCATCTGGGAATTTGCGTTGTCTGCCGGGATTTCCATCATTTGCTGGGAGAGTTATCTTTAACAATTTTTTGCACAAGCAGTAAACCAAAAGAGCCCAAAAGTATCTCCGGTGCCACCTGACATTTCTAAAAATCTGTACATGTGTTACCGAAGTTGCATGGCTTTTGTTTTAAATTTTAACACCAGATTTACTAGTAGGCCTTGGATGTTTCACATGCCTATGGAACAGCTGGATTTATGTTTGGTTTGCCTCAGCAGAGCACTGCAGAACAGCTGGAGCATATGCACGAGCTCGCTGTCTCCCAGATTCTCTTGTAAATTCCATCGTCAAGTTCTGCTGATTTTCTGTAGTGCGAAATGAAGTTCTGAACAAGAATAATGGTCATTTTGGGAGGCTTTTCAATACCTGAAAATACATCTGATAGCTGAGCCTGACACATAAAGTTTTCCTAATCACTGAAATCCACCCTGGACTTCTGTTTCTATGTGGTACCACCCCCAGCCCCCCAAAATAATGAAAACAAGCTACTGAGAAGATGACAACCCAATAGGCAGTCAGGTCATGAAAAAAAAATCTTCCTGTTCTTTGAAAACAGGGCCCCCCTCCTTTCAGGGCCAAAACAAAGACTTTTTAAAGTGGGGGAAAAAAGAGAGGCGAATATGCAGGGACACTCACCTTGGTGTGGGGAGAGAAGGTGCATGTACCTGTTCCATTATTTCTGAAAAGCCAGACCCCTGCAGTTGAGACCCCAGAACAGCCAAGCACCGAATGACTATAGAAGGTGCCTGAGATATACAGAAAAATAAGCTCACACCCTTTATTTAAATTTTAATTGCTCTTTTACTTGAAATAAGTCCCCTAACTATCAGGTTAGTATCTATGATTGTAGAATCATAGAATGGTTTAGGTTGGAAGGGACCTTCAAGATCACCTAGTTCCAACGCTCCTGCCGTGGGATAGAGTGCTCAGCTCCATCTCCATCCTCTTACCCGAAGTCCCCCATTCTCCGAACAGGCAGAGCTTCCTGTGAAAGCTTGGGCTAAGATGAACTTTGGTCTTCAGGCTCAACTGTTTTCTCCAGAAAATCCTACTGAGCGCAACAAGGTACTGTTACTGCAAGGACGAGGTCCTGGAGGAAGCGGCTACCTTTCAAAATGTGTCAGAAGGGACCCCTGATCTCACCGATAACAGTAGCAAATGGTGACATTGTCAAAAAGATTATTAACCATGGATAGTCTGTGGTGTTACTGTCCCTGCAGAGGAAACCAGTGGTCACTGCTGTTTTGAGAAAAGCCAGCAGTGGAAATTTTTTGAAAGATAATACATATTAGCTACTGTTTAAGAATAAGTAATCAAATAATTCACAGTGGTAAAGTCCAATGGGTTATTTTTCTCCCCACGATGCAGCCTATGTATAAGATATTGGTGAATTAACGATATGGGAAATTTGAAAGGTCTGAATTTCATTGTTAGGAGTATATTTATCAGAAAGAAGTTCTTTTTTCCTAAATATTTTAAAGAAACCCTTTCAAAATTAATTTTAAATCCAACTGAAAAAGACATTAATTTGCAAATTCTCAGAAAATTCATTCTGATTTCAAAAGGTAAGTGCTGCAATTTTCAGCACATGTTGTATGTATAAGTACAAAACAAAGAAGCTGAATTTCTGTTTTAAGTGCAAAATTGCTTAAAGCCAAATTCAAATATGAAGGCACTGACCGTAACAATTGTAACAATTAGAAAGAGCAATCAATTATAAATTAGCTAAGCTGAAACCTAATTTTTTCAAAATTAATGCATTTAGCTGTAGACTGTCTGAAAAGATCTCTGTACTATGTGCTATAATTTTAGGAAAGATGTGCTACAGTCTTCATATGTAACAGATTTTTCTGAAGATGCTAGCTCCTCTAAATAAAATGTCTTTATTCTTTAGATGTAGCATTTTAGACAGTAGCCATATTCTGTTTCCAAAACATCTGGAAAGTAACTGAGAGGCTATTGCACAGGGGCTGAAGTCTTAAGGGACTGATGCTCATAATTCGTTTAAGATCATTGAAATGCTACATCGCCACACATGGTGTTCCCACGTTTGGACGTAACACCTGCAGTGAAGGCATTTTACCCTTTGCAGTTGTTGGCCCCGTACTTACATTGGTGACCACCGCCAGAATGGCTATGCCTTGCATGATGGGCTGCCAGGCGCCGATGTCTTGTGCCTTCTGCGGAACCATGCGCCTGAACTGGGTCGTCAGCTTCCACGCATCCAACCGGATTTCCAACATGTTGTTAATAAGAGCCAGAAGAGGAGCCAGGGGGAACGACGCCACAAACAGAGTGACAAAGCCAAATTGTATAACTGTCAAAGGGGGAGAGGTTACATACATTGATGGGGCTTTCACTCACTGGAGATAAGCACATATGAGCACATATGCTTTATATACTCAAACCGTGGGAGAGACATCTTCTGTATGAGAAGATAGGAGTGCAAAGTGCTGAAAAACCCTGCCAGGTGGAGGGGCCAGGAAAACGTTACAAGTCACAACACAGCAAGAGAAACTATTGTAGGTATTTAAACATCCGTTTCTTTCTTGTGTCTTCATCATGAAGACTTGGAAATCTAATGACTAACCTAGTCTATCTGTCTCCGTGCTGTGCTGGATAGCCTCAACTAACAATCACCTTACTGGTGTCCAGGTGCTGCAACAAGTATGCTGGCAATGGTGTGACAGAATGGATGGTGGCAACAAACTGGAAATCTGCCAGCTCCCAAGAGACCAGCAAGTCCTGGTGACCGCAGGTCCCCATCAGAGCAGACCGACACAGGGCTCTACTGCACAACACTGGAACGTGGTAGTGGTCTGCCTTCTGGATGCATTTCGTGGAGGATGAGGCAAAGAAGCAGCAGTTCTTCTCCTTGTACAATCATGTGCTGTTTCCTAGTTATAAACTGGATCGAGGCGTAGCTGCTTAATAAAAGCTTGCAACGCTATCTATAATGGCTCATCAAAACTCGCCTTGGAAAAACATTCATGTCCTCTGTCTATACGCTTATTAAGCATTGCTGGTACGAAGATTTTCTTTAGAGCATGTTCGTACCCAGCAGCAACACTGAACCCCAACTAAACTGCCACTTACCCATTTCAAGATATTCGTAAAACAGTCCAAGTTTTCCAATGGGCTGCAGGTGGTAGTCCTGTTCCCAGCGTGGAACAACTTTTTCTGATCGAGCAGCTGCACAGTATCTTCCGATTAGATTCTTAACCCAACTATCAGCCAGGGAGAAAAAGACCACTAAAATAAATAAAATAACCTAAAAAGTTCAGTAAATGGAAAAAAAATTACATTCGTGCTGTTATAGCTTTGAACAGTGGATTTAGTTATTCTTGAATTACTGAAAATTTCCTTCAAACATGAGTATAATCTTCTGTTGCCTTATCCTGAAAGCAGTTATTTACAACCATAAATAAGAGTGTAAAGCTGTAATGTAACAGAATCATAGTGATTTATATTTATGTCGTACAGGTAAATGACCACATAAAATTCAAGGTAACAAAAAAGCTAGTTAAATGTAGGCCTGTGGTTGGACAGTTTAATTCCTTCTGCTGACAAAATTAACAGAATCATGGAATGGTTGAAGTTGGAAGGCACCTCTGGAGGTCATCTGGTCCAACCCCTTCTTGCACAGGCAGGGCCACCTAGAGCCGGTTGTCCACGACCATGTCCAGACAGCTTTTGAATATCTCCAAGGATGGAGCCTCCACAACTTCCCTGGGCAACCTGTGCCAGTGCTTGGTCACTCTTACAGTAAAAAATTGTTTTCTAATGTTCAGGGGGAACATCCTGTGTTTCAGTTTGTGCCCTTTGCCTCTGGTCCTATCACTGGACATTAGTCACTGAGATTAGTCTGTCTCCCTCTACTTTACTCTTGCCCTTCAGGTATTTGTACACATTGATGAGATCCCCTGAGCCTCCTCTACTCCAGGCTGATCAGTACCAGCTCTCTCAGACTGTCCTCATATGTGCGGTGCTCCAGTTCCTTAATCATCCTTGTAGCCCTTTGTTGGACTTTCTTCAGTATGTCCATGTCTCTCTTGTACTGGTGGGCCCAAAACTGGATACAATACTCCAGGTGTGGCCTCCCTAGTGCTGAGTAGAGGGGAAGGATCACCTCCCTCAACCTGCTGGCAACGCTCCTCCTAATGCAGTTGAAGATACCGTTAGCCTTTTTTGCCATAAGGACACATTGCTGGCTCAAGTTCAACTTGGGTGGCCACCAGGACCCCCAGTCCCTTTTCTGCCAAGCTGCTTTCCAGCTGGGTGGCCCCCAGCATATACTGATGTATGGGATTGTTCTCCCCCAGGCGCAGGACTTTGACCTTCCCGTTGTTGAATTCCATGAGATTCTTGTCAGCCCATTTCTCCAGCCTGTCAAGGTCCCTCTGGGCAGTAGCACAACCCTCTGACTTATCAGGTTGGTGTTATCAGCAAACTTGCACTCTGTCCCCTCATCCAGATCACTAACGAAGATGTGAAACAGGACGGACCCAGTAGTGATCCCTGGGGTACACTGCTAGTGACAAGCCTCCAACTAGACTTCATGCCACTGATCAGCACCCTCTGGGCCTGGCCATTCAGCCAGTTTTCAGTCCACCTCACTGTCTGCTCATGCAGCCCATACTTCAATAGCTTCTGTATGAGGCTTTTATGGAAGACAATGTCAACAGCCTTACTGAAGTCCAGGTAGACAATATCCACTGCTCTCCCCTCATATACTGAGCCAGTCATTTCATCATAGAAGGTTAGCAGGTTGGTCAACCATGGCTTCCCCATGGTGAATTCATGCTGACTACTCCTGATGACTTTCTTATCCTTCATATGTCTGGAAACGGTTTCCAGGATTAGCTGCTCCTTCACCTTCCCAGGGATCGAGGTGAGGCTGATATTCTCATCCGAAAGGCTTGCAGGAGAATTTAAGAAAACTGATGAATTGGCTGTAGCCATTTTCAGCATCAAAGAACCATATTAAAAAAAGGGGGGATGGGGGCGAATGTCTATCAACAGAGAAAAACCCCAAATGGTTTATACTTGCAGAGATGCAGAATGAGAAGGCAGTTAAGAACCAGACCCAGAAGTGATACTCAGCACTTCAACACCTAAATGTTACTTGTCACTCTGGGAAGTGAATTAAAAATTCTGGTCAGATGAATTTATTTCCAGTACACAGAAGGGGGAGTCAGTTGTCTATGGCTGGAGCTGACATCTGCAGGCATGTTCAGCCTAGGAACCCTTCCCCAGGGAAAAGAAGAGGTTGAAAAGACGGATGGGTCTACAGGTCCACCCTGCAACCAGCAGCACACGCAGAGCATTGGGGTCTGGAGGAACCGTACCTCAGCAGAGCACCCTAGCCTCAGCCCTACGCAGTATTTATGACACACTTTGAAATGGGGCCACTGTGCAGCAAACGAGGACAATTCGTGGGCTTGGAAGAACCACAGCCAGAGGGTATACAATGCCATGGGCTGGTGCTTATGGCATTCAGGAGGGCATGAGCAAACTGGGAGTTCCCTACTCCAAGTAACATAACAGCCAGTGATCAGCATAATAAAGAACAAGTCCTGCGAGAAAGAACAGGGTCCTGCACAGTATATGAACCTCAATGAAATGGAGGGCATGTGTGGTTAGCACTTTGCTTATTGTTTACATTAAAACATGACCTTACAGAGTTCTCTCCCACTGAAAGAGAACGTCTAGGGACTATGAATGTCACATATGACTGTAAAACTAAATGAGTTAACTTAGTAACTTATACATGACTTTTAAAAGCCCAATGTCTAACAACAAATCATTCCACTCAATATTAAGCAGCAGTCTTTAGTTTAATACTTTCAGACCTTCTATTGCCTCAGTTTTAAATATCCAACCTGAAATACATTGAGTCTGATTTGCAGAGGAAGGAAGCATTTCTGATTAGAACTAAAATCAGTCAGAACGACAGAGACAGGAGCTCAGAGCTACCAGACCAAAAACATCCAAACTGTCTAAAAAGGCCCCAAAAGACTAGCCATATTCTTCTAGAATACGATATGCGCCTATCAAATTTAGTGTCCAAATGCCTGAACGCATCAAGCAAAAGCAGTACCTTTCAAATATGAAAGAGCAGATTACTTAATAGTTTGAACTTACGGAAGAAGCACTTCTTGAATGTTGTTCCAGATTGCTTTACCTCCTACTATGATGGCAAGCTGAGTTGTGAGTTCAAGGAGACATCCGCCTGGATCACACTGAAGGTTGGGAGAGACATGAAACATTTTTGAAGTTGGATAATGTTTCAGGCATGAATGAAGCATTGAAAATAATGCATTCCTGGTTTATGATGATAACATTTCTTAAAGCAATATAAGACGACTATTTAGGCAAACCTTTCCAGTAAGGTATGCAAAAGCCAATTCCAGTCATGTGGTCACATATGACAGGTTGACAAGACACCAGTGAAAGAGTGCCATACCAGGTGAAGTCATGCAGATCTGTACTGTGCTGTCACCAGGCGAGGGTCACCCAGCAGAACAGGAATCCTTCTGCTGATGTTCTCCCTTTCCTGTGTGCCAATTTACAGATTGTCGGACCATGGGAAAATAAGCTTGTCTGGGTACGCGTAATGCATTTCTAAGCCCAACTGGTCTCGTGTCATATTCTTTTATGCTAGCGGTCACTAAGGAGGCGATTGGCTTGGGAGGCAGTCATGTTTTGAACCCTCAAGTTAAATATGCACAACTATGCTATACACTCCTAACTGCAGCAGAATACCTGGACTAATGGCTCCTGCTGCTTAAAACCAAACATTATCATACATTCTTACCTCTTCATTGCGATACTTTCCTAGCCAATAAACTGGATTTCCAGGGTGACCTACAAATTTACCCTTAAAGAAGGCTATGTAGAAGCATGAAGAATAGTAGTTGACAAACTGGAACAAGAACATCTTTGTGGTCAGACTGTTTTCATAATCTGTCTGTGTCCTTGGAAGCTCTGCAATTAAAAAAAAATAATTAAAAAAGTGCCAACCAACAAGTAACCTACAAGCTTCTTTAGAACCTCAGCTGGAGAAGTACGTGTATGCCTTGTATTCCTTAATATGACTGAGAGCATTATGAATTAGATTGTACATAATCCCCATATATACTGTAACCATTATGCTAATTCTAAAACTATATGGGTTGTAAAAAGGAAAGAACTTTCCCCCTGACAATAAAGAAAAAGAACAAGCAAAAATTCTGATAACTCAGGGAAAAAAAAGCACCCAAATCCAGCACACTCAGGAAAGATGCAAATATAACACTTTGAACTGATGAAACAGTATTAAATGAAACTATATTAAAACACTGCACTACTTCACACATCTAAAGTAAAATAGCTACTTTAATGTTGATGGTCTGGATATAAAGAATAATAATATTTGCAACTGTTTATCTATTTAATAACATGGAAATGGCATCAAGCTTTGGAAAAGTGACCTTATTTCATTCATTTACAAGAAAACAGCTATTTTCCCCATAAACAAAAGCTAATGTAATTGAATGTGTTAGGCGTTACTGATCTGTTTTCATAAAGCTTGGTTATTATAGTAATTTTCTTTGCTTTCCCTGTTTCACAAGCACAAAACTGTAAACAATTGATCTTTCATGCTGACTATACAAGGAGTTTTCAGGCAGAGAGAGATGAATATCATATAGCTTTGATATTGA
Organism: Vanellus vanellus; assembly: GCF_965231255.1. Taxonomy (NCBI): domain Eukaryota; kingdom Metazoa; phylum Chordata; class Aves; order Charadriiformes; family Charadriidae; genus Vanellus; species Vanellus vanellus. Next base: position 34,549,439 of record NC_138905.1, on the reverse strand, counting down.
GAAAACCTGTATTTGAAAGTTTCTAGGTGGTATTGTGTGATTTGGTGGGAAAATTCTGAAATATATGGTACAGGTGTCCATTTATTGGCATTCTTATTATACACACAAATGCCACTTTTTCTTGCTATTTTACCCCAAGTTTCTATGTGAGGTACAGCAGCGGCATACCGAAGTCAGTAATCAGGATTGCCACTTTTTCATAGATGATGTTGAGAACCATAATGACTATAAAGCTGATGAGTGAAGCAGTTACTGAAGTGGCTGTCTGTGGAGTCAGGTACTTGCGGATCGCCTCCGTTCCGTTAATGTGCTGCGACAACGTCGCAGAAAACACCAGGAAAACCGAGAGCCTGTAGACAATGATTCCAATAACTGAAGCAATAATCAAAAGAATCTGCCAAGGGAACGCAAGAAAGATGTTAATATTGAACCACTGGCTTTGGGAAAAGGTGAGTTTGAAATACTTTTTACAATAGGCAAAAGGAAACCAATTGTGTGCCTGTCATTCTATCGTGTCAGATGAGTGCGAGGGGATGCTCAAATAAGATAGAAGGCAATAAATTTAGAATCCATAAAAGAAGACTTTTTTTTTTTTTCATGCAGCATAGTCAATCTGCAGGAAAGAAAAAAGATAGTCTGGTTTATGACTATTAACAAGGTTTGTACTGATGCGAACAAAGATAATGAGATGCGTAATCAAATCTTACACCTCGAGGCACGTGATGGAAGAAATCTCCCTCTTTTGACAGTGGGCAACTGGCAGGATGGCAAATGTACTAGCAAGTCCACATGGGTTATGGAGGGGGCTGTACCTTCTCTTTCACATGGTAATATTACAGACCCCTCAAAGGAATAGACAAATTTTAAGCCAAGTTATGTAATCCGCAGGAGTTGTAATAATGATCCATGCACCCCATCTTGCTTGCCATCTCCTCTCTTTCTGCTTTTCCTCCTGCTTTTATTTTTTGCTAGTTTTCTAGCTATTATTCAGACTGACGTCCACAGAGCTGTGATTTTTTTTTTTTCACTATCTCTGCAAACTGCCATGAATCCACGTACCTCCCCGCTCCCGGCACATAATAAGAGAGTGCAGCAACACAAATGACAAAGCTAGACCAAATCTCTTCCCTTCAACCTGAAGTCCTGCCTATTTAAATCCAACAGCAAGCCAGTATTCTTTCCCTTGTCTTTCAGATGTGTTAACATTGAGGCTCTTCTGGGCTGCCAGCCACCACTCTATCTCCTGGCTGTCTCCTGTCACCTAGGATGAGGTCTTTTCCAGCTGCAGTTTGTGCTACAGGCGAGGAAGACATGCAGCATGCTAAAACACTGAGCTTTTCAAGGCGACCTCTCTGGGTATGCTTGCCATGTTAGATATTGTTTCATGGGTGACTGGGCTGCTTTCACATTTTAGTTGTAATTAAAGCAGCGGCTCTGGAAGATTAGACAGTGCCCAGCTTTGCTCTGTTAAGTGAAATGAAAAACCTGAAAGAGGCCCAGGACTGTGAGACACGATATTGAAGCAAACGGCTGGAACAAGTAGGATAGAAACTGGCAGGGAGGAGAGTACATAAACAGTCTTTCCTCTGCTGCCCGCCCCAAAAGCAAAGACATTTATCTTAAAATAATCAAAGAAAAACCAATGGACCACATTCACAAGCATAACTCACAAGCTACAGCTGCAGGATATTTTGACATATTTTCGTTTGACTATACGCTAATGAGTATTTGGTGACTACAGCCACCTTCTCCATGTGGCTCCATAGCTTAATGGGCTTGGCTTATGCATAAGGTGGAAACACAACTGAATCTGTTCCTTTGTTATCTTTTGTTCAGTTCAGGAGAATCCCTTTTTATAGACTTTCTGGAGAAGTGAATTCATGAGGTGAAAGAATAAGAGAAGAACTTACCCAGAAGAAGATTGCACTTGTACAGAAAGTCATCCGTAGGCACTTCCCACAGGCAGTGTATGGCACATGTTCTTCTTGCTGTAAAAGATTTAGAAACAAATCAAGGATGCACCCAATCTTTTCTTCATATTTTTGGGTGCTGCAATTTATGATATTGAGGGCAGAAAAAAGGGAAGAGTTCTCTGGGTTTGTGTCCCTTCCTGCTTTGTTGTCCTGAAAACTCACATTTATTCATGATTTAAAAAGTCTTGCCTGATTACATGTGTCTTTATCTTTTTTTTCTTTGCTGCCCGTTCTAAGATACAAATGACTTCCATAGATGCTTCCACTCAGCTCTTATTGACTTCAACAGTGACAGAGTGCATAGTCTTTTCCAATGGACCCATCCTTCTTGTCTGATCATGGCATCCAAAGCCATCAGCTTTCAAACCTCCTTAGCTAAAATTAGCTGGCACTAAAATTTTGGTCCCTGATCTCCGTATTCCTCAATTTACCCCATAGGAACAATGGGATAGCTTTCCCAAGGAAAATGCCTACCTCAATATGTGAAAATTCAATGAGTCTTTATAGGATCTCTGAGGAGCAAAATAATTATATTTTTGCCTATTCTTCACCCTTTGAACTGTCTGAAAGGAACTTTCTAGCTATGACTTTATACCTTAAAGGTGGCAGAGGTTTATAAGCTTTTAAAAAGAACCAGTTTTTTTGTAGTACAAGATATAAAAAGAAGATCTATATAGGACAGTTTCAACTATGGCAGTTAATTTTTAAACTTTTCAGGTGCCCTCTAATAAAAATCAGTGTAATGTGGATGGAATGTGAAGGCGATGCAAATGATCAGATAAATACTGGAGTAATATATTGACAGAGAATAATAAAAAGTGAAGCTAAGCTGGAGTGAGCTACAGAAGCTAAAGCTACTCAAAATATCTAATAAATAGAGATCTAAAGTACGATCCTCATAAATATGAATCCTATTTCATTGAAATGAGGATTATCCTTGTCCCTGTGAGTTTGCTGCTATTGAGCGTAGCTGCAGCCACACGCACTTAGCAACAATACCTATTCATACATGTTTCAAACAGAAACACCTTTGGTTAAAAAACCAGTCTTGGCATGATATATAAGGTAACATCTTCCCCTCTATTTCACCCTTTTTTCCTGATGCATTCTTAGGCAAAGATAGCAAATGCTCTGTGATCTTGGCCTCTGGCAGCAACACTGAATCATTTCTTGGGGGATTTAATAAAGTAGACTTAGTCTCCTAAGCTGGGGACGATGCTTACTTCTGTTTATTTATGACACAGGAACCTCAGCAGTGCAAGCTCCTCAAACAGGCAATTACTTTAAGGTGCCTACAGTTAGGTATAAATTCCCTCTCACGCATCTGTACTTTCTAAAAGTTCACTATTTCCAGACCAGCTTATCGGCTCTCCTTGAAGCACTGCTGATTTATACAGCTCCAGTGCAGATTCACCATTTCCACAGTGTCCTGCCACCACGCGTCTATCGCAGTAGCCATCACCGGTTATCAGAATATTCCTTACCTGTGTGATTTCGTTCATTACTACATGAGTGCATCGAGCTTCATATTCCGGGCGAACTTGTTCTTCTTGCTCTAAGTACTCAACTGTGTCCCATTCATACTCCAGTTCAGCTTGCCGTCGCTTCCAAAACTCCAAAAACAAAGTAACTATCCAGAAGATAAACAAAAGGGAGCAATACCATGTGAGTGTTGGACACTGCCTGACCCCTTGGGCTATAACATGTGGCTCATGTTTTCCATACAGATTTCCACAGACATGGAATAAAACCCTTATTGGCTACTTTGATGATAAAAATAACTGGGTCTCCTTCTTTATGTGATTATTGCTTTGGATATACAGATACTTTAATAAGAGGAACCTGAGGTAAATGGTGGTGTAAGCACATGCTAAAGAATACAGGTAAATTTATTTGCTTTCTGCCTAAGGCTGGAGTAAGAGTACTTTGGATTTCATACTATAGACTACTTTTGAAAAAGTTTATCATGGGATGAGTAAGAGAGCAAGTTGGTTGGATAGGCGAAGAAAAAATGCCGGAGAGTGCAGGACTTCTAGAAAAGGAAAACACAGTATGCCAAAAATTGTCACAGGGAAAAGCTCATGTTCATTCAGTCTGCAATTTTTGTGCAGACAAGTTACCATTCTGCAGGTAATCAATGCTAGTTCAGGTAAAGTGGCTGAAACAGCCATCTTTCCTCCTCTGCTCGCATGAATCTGAAGGGGCTGCAGCTCTTTTTGCATGCCCTGGAGCTTAGAAACTCCCTGGAACAGCAGTTCCCCTGGACTGTGCTCCTACAACTGGAAGCGTCGGGGTCCAGGTGATATGTGATACTGCAGATGCCTAAGTGGTACTGGTGAGACATGGATCCAGCCAAACTCATTGCCTTGGCCTGAGATGTGATGCAGGTAGATCTGGCAGCAGAGGCAATGACAGACCCAGCTGAGGAGGCTGGGAGGGACTCAGGACGATGGGTGTCAGTACCAGGCTCCCCAGTGCACCCTGATGTTTTATTACTGAAGACTCAGAAGACTCAGATCAAATGAGTGGTGTGGCTCTGCAAGCACTGCCTCCAGGAGGAGTCAGTATCCCATCGCTGCACTCCTCATTACTCCTGTTGTCTGGGAGTAATTGACCGTAAAAGACTTGTCTTTAATTAGTTTGGCCCCTCATCCTGACTGATGAAACATCGATGGCATGCAGTTACAAGTCCAAACATTAAAGGTTATTTCCAAAAGCAGGTGTGGTCAGTAAACCCCAAACTGAAGCATTTAAAAACCAGGAAACTCCGTGGACTGGGCTGTGAGATGACCTTGGCGTCTGCACACAGGCGAAACCCCAGGAAACCCTCCTCCCCGCATTGTTCAGGGGCCTCTTTCACAAGGGCTTCTCCGCTACTTCATGCTTAGGAGCACAAAGACCATTCCAAGCAGTGGGCCAGAGGATCACATCTGCCGTCTCCTGCAGAGCAAGGAGGTTAGTCTTCCATGAACCTCTAACCGCTGGTTGGGGCCCCAGCCCAAATCACAGGAAGCTACAGGCTACCCAGATTTGCTCCAGCTGCAAATCCAGCTGCTGCTGGGGAGTCGAGAGGTGCAGGACCTCCTTCAGTGACAGCCTCTGTGCTAACAGCGAAAGCAGGGCACTTAAGGTGGGGACAGCCCTCTCAGCCCCAATACAAAGAAAACTTCTACTCACTAAAATAAGCCAGCAACCAAGTTGCATCTTTCCAAGCAGGGAGGAGCTGCTGCTGGATTTGTTATTTTCCTTTTATTTTTAATCAGTGTTTTGTTTTTTTTTTTTTAACAGTGGAAGCAAATGAAGTTTCAGAATCAGGAGATCCGAGCACTAATTCCACCTCACATCGGTAATTTGCAGTGTTCCCTTCCACGTGTCCCTCAAAGCTGCCGTTCAGCATGGCCCAGGTATTCTGCCTCTGAAACTGTGTCACCAAGGACTGAAAAGAAATGCCTCCACTGGAGAACATGTGTTTGTTTAACTGATCTTGTTCAGGGAGGGGATCCAGTGATGGCAGCAAGTGAAGTGGAAGCTGCTGCTTTAGGAGCTTCGCCAATTTAGTCGTGCCATCACGGGAGAAGTGGCAGAAGCGCTGGGCCAGAGCATTAACGTATAGAGGGTTAATTCCTGAGGCCAAATTCCCTGGTGTTTTATAGGGCTTTGAGATCTTTGAAGGGAATATACTAAAAAAATACGCAATTATTAAAAAGTATATTGCTGATAATGATGCAATAATATATCTAAAAATCTAATATTCCTTTAATTGTTTTGGACCAGGAGGTCTACAGAAGTATTAGAGCAAGATGAAAACTACAGCTGGAATTGTAGCGGAACCAGGGGTCATTTGGATGCAGTACAGTTTTGACTGAACTTCTGTAATACAATTCACCTCTTTGTATAGTGGACTTATGATAAGAATACTAATAGACCTTGTAGCCACCACTATAACCATGCAGCTTAACTTTGTAATTATTACTCTTGGAACCATTCTTCAAAACAGGAAACACCATTTTTAATTAAAAAGGAAATCGCAAATAAATTAACTATTCAGATGACAGGAGATGATTACGTTAGTATCAAACTTCTAACTTTTTCTTTTTTATTTGTTTAGAGAATTTCCTGATGGTATTTTGATTTTAACATACATTTTGAAAGAAATCTTCTTTTTAAAATGTTTTATCTTATAACTCTCTAAAGCAGTGGCTATTTTGAAGCGCTTTAGGTCATCATAGGAAAATAAAAATACAGTGTTTTAAAAAGAAAGCAAATTATATATTCGTGTAATGAATTCAAAGTGCTATATGAATTATTTTCTCTACAGTACCCTGTATACAGACCTAACATATAACTTATTTTGGTAATTTCCAGATAAGAAAGTACAATACAAGCTGGTTAACAAAGTTGCTAATATGAACAAATGCAACTGTTTCTGGGAAAATAAACCTTGCCTAATCCCTTAAATATAGCACCAAGTGGTTTCACCCATGGGAAACATCCTGGTTTCAGTTACAATTTCTCTTCTAAAGGATAAATATAGTGCTTGTAACTACTACACTTTGTATAGTCAGTTTCTTAAATAAAGACAGGAGGAAAAAATTCCTGGGAAATATAATGAACGGCTATTTTTCAATTCTCTTGCGCAGTCACACAGCTGTTAATAGGCACAGGCAGCTCCAAAACTCTCTGGAAAAAAACCCCAGCTCCTCTGCCAGATATACTTAAGCATGTGGCTGGCTCCCGCTGAGTGGACGAGGCAGCTCTAATCACTTCTCTCAGACTTTTCTCCAAGTTAAACGAAACCAAACAGACACCGAAGACCAACTTGGAGTTCTACAATTTTTTGCTTTCTTAAGATGCTAAAAAAGAGTTCCTGTGAATGTACGTATCTTCTACGGAACTACCTACTAGTGAATTCCTGAGTGCTAGAAAATGAAGTCGTTGCAAATTTATCTGTGTTTTCTTGGCTGATGCTGGAGGCTTGGCCAAGATTAGATGACAAACCACAGTTGTTAAAATCGACTTACCCCATATTCCCATAAATACTGCAAACACCAGTGTTCCAAAGCTATCAAATATGCAGAGTTTCTGGAAAAATGGAAAAGAAAAAAACGGCTTAAAATATAATCGACCATTTTTTCTCTTCTATACTGACCCTGAACAGAAGCTGCTTACTGAACATGTTGATTTTTAGCTTTTATGTAGTTTAATAAATAATCTTTATTGATAGTATTTCCTCAATTTCTGTCAATGTACACCACCCTCCAGTAAATTAAGGAAATTAAATGCAAAGCCCAGAATTAAAACTATAATCCAAATATGCAGCAAGAGGGTAGTAAAACGGTGTACTACCAAACTTCCTTCCATCTGTTGCATAGGAAGAGGAAAAACAGTGTTTCTGCTCTGGGAACTCAGTATAGAGTTATGTATTTTTAATACAGCCACAAAAAGGCCATTGGACACATCTGGTTCTCATGAGCAGGATGACAACAAATCAAGCTGGTTAGTAAGAACACATTCTGATGAGATACCTCTGTGGTCACAATTTGCCTTTTCTTTCCATCATAGCCTTTTCCCTGTACTCTTACTTATTTACCCTTTAAGTGTGCTGAAGCAACACATTAAAGCTGGGCAAAATATTTTTGATGAATAGCTGAAAAATTGAGTTTCGGGAGTGATCGTATCTATGGAAAGGAATGACAAAAGGCTAAGATTAGCCTAGTGAGACAAGGTGATGGAGAAAGAAAGCAAAGTTCCTCTAGATAGGAACTCAGAGCAAGAGTCTGGCTGTGTCACGGCTAACAGGACACGGCTGTGTCACAGCTTCTGTCACGGCCAGCATCAGCCTCTCCTTGTACCCATCTCCTCTTTGACAACACGGGTCAAATTCAAGGCACAGATCCAGATAACTTCTTTGTGGAGGGAGGGGGCAGGATTTAATGTCAAAACACGCTTTAAACATTTCCTTAGCAAAATTGATTCAGAGCTACTGAATCAAGACTTTAGCAATTGGATTGTTTTTTTTTTTTCCCCAGAAAAGGAAGAAGTACCCCCAAATGAAACCAAAAAGTGTTTAGTTTTCAATTAAAAAACCACTTTAGTCCTGCATCAAATATGTGAAACAAAAAACTATGTGAAATAAAAACCCCAATTTTTTTTCATCTTATATCAAATTGAAGCAATGAACGTTGTTGTTTTCACTTTTCAAAGTTCAGTCGTTATGTCAAAAGGAACAACTATTTGCACAGTTCTAGCAATTCTGCAGGACTTTAGTGGAGGAACAACACTGTTTTATATGTAGTACTAGAGAAAGTGCAAGTAAAGTTCAATAGCGTGTTTAGAAGCTGTAAATGTAGTTACCTTGGACGATTCACAAGTGATGGTGAGGTTCCAGTAGGTACATACTTTATCACACTGAGGGCACATTATGATATTACCTCCTATGTTGGGATCACATACTTCTTGGCTAAAAACAAAACTAGTCAGTCACTCACCAACACTAAATTCCTTAGTCCTTTTCGCACATGAGTACAGTGCAACAATCTCAGGGAACTGAGAAATAAATTACCAGTGATCTGCTCTCAAGAATTCCCTCCCCGCCCCGGCAACACATCCCCATTTCCATTCTTAGCCCTCATCCCAAAAATGGATGATATAGGAGGGAAATAATTTCCATCCCTCATACATGGTGGTAATTCTCAAAACTGGTCACATGAAAAATAAAACAACTCTTCAAAGATCTCACACTCTTCAATAGGAAACCCACACTTGCATGCTCACATGTGCTACCCTAGCAAGTCCGAGGGGAGAAGGAAGAGGAACACTGCCTACCAGAGCAAGGAACAGCTGCAGAACCGAAACGGCTACCTAGTCCCTGTCGTCTTCTAAAGAGGATCACATTGGAAAACGTGCAGAGGGGGGCTGCTAGGATGAGTCAAGGAATGGCAGATCTGTCATATCAAGAGATAGCAAAAGAGTTGCCATCTAACTGGTACGTACTAACCTAGTACGGTGAGGCTGAAAGGTGATTTGATAAATAACACCATTGGGATAAACACCAGGGAGGGAGATGAACTATTTAACTAAATGATAAAATTGGCATAAGGCTAAAATGGGTATAAATTGGCCACAGGAGTGAAGCTCTGGCACAGCCCTTCAGCATGTTTTATAAAGATAAGCACCCTTCCAGAAGGGGGTATACGGTGTGATGGCCTGTAGACGATTTGGCACAATGACCCAGTTTTTTTTTTTTTTCTTGGGTAGTTGTGCCATGGTTGAATTTCATCATGTTCTGATGAGGGAATCTGTGTCATGGGTATGCCTCTCCTCCCAGCGTATGGCGGGCAGCTGAAGCCCCCTGTGCTGTTGCTCTTCCTGTATTCTTCTCTCAAAATAGAGGAAAGAAATTTTGGGGGGGGGGGGGGGGTATCAGGGTCTTTGGATATCTCCTTTAAGGATTACCACAGTGTTACGGCAATTTGTATCGACTTCTGATTGTCACCCTTTTCTTCATGTTTCTACACTAGGTGTGGTGGACTTAGTGCAAAATGTAAATAAAATGATGAAATAACAAACTCTCAGATGCCTACCACTGTAATGGTCCATGGGCATCCATTACTCTTCTTATGTCATATTTTATACCTTTACCTTCAAATCCACAGCCCTTGCTGTTCTCAGGCCCTTTCATTTTGCCTTTTGTATGATGCAGTGTCTTGCAAACCCTGTACGGTTCCCCTCTGTAGGGGACTGATCAAAATTGCACGTGATATTAAAATAGGCCTGATCAGGTACCTCCATGTGCAGTTGTCCTTTGTCAGGCATCCATACAGAAAACAGCCAACTCCCACAACCGCAGCCACAATCAGCATGTTAGTGTAAAAGCCCAGCCAAGCAAAGTAGATTCCAATTTTCTCTCCATAGTATTTCCTGTGGAGGGGAAAAGGTGTTTTTTTCTGAAATGCAAGTAAATTCTCTTTTCCTTTTCAAATGGCTCTTCATGTAATACATTTTGTGCCAACTCCTATTGTCATATTCCTCTGGTTTGAACTTTGGGATTGCAGAAGTATTGCGGCTAGGTATTTCTATCACCACTTTTATGCTTTTATAAGAGGATAGGAAGGGGAGGAAAAAAAGGAAAAAGAGAAAGATCATACCTCACAAAGAAAATTTTTAAGTGGTTGCCTTTTCATGAATTTGCTTATCATGAAACCAAGCTCAACGTATGCTCCCACCCATGAGCAGATATGGGTGTATCTGCCCTCAGAACTGAGCTGTGTCTCTCTGACATCCCCAAACCCAGACCTGTCATGCAAATTCCTAGTTCCCTCTGCATTAGTCCAGCCCCAGTCACACCAACCTGATGAAATCCAGGGGCTGCAGTTTGAAAATGTTTTTAGGATGAGCCCATTCTCTGTAGAGAAGATAGCGTTCGCTTGGGCAGTCGGGATCAGTTGACGGGTGCCTAAAACTAGACTGCAAAACAGAAAGAGCGTGAGAAGCAGATACTGATAACCCAAGCAGCACAGATCAGCTCTCATCTCTGCAGGCTCTGTGCCATGAAGCCAGAGCCTGGAATAGCCTTTTAGCCCAGTCCCGCTGCAAGCCAGGAAGAGGAGCAGGAAGGCAGCTCTGGGAGCGCACCAGGATTCAGGAGAGAGGGTTATCAGAAAAGCACCAAATGCTAAAGCAAACGCTTTACATATGTGAGCTGAAAAAATCTAAGCACATGTCAGCGTCTTGGCACTTAAGAATAGAGAATAGAAAAGGATCCATTCTAATTAGGGAACAGGACTGAATTAAAATGGATTTTAAGTAGCTCTAACACGCTAACATGCTTTGCTTCAAAATAATATTGTGCTGGAATGAAGGCTGGAAAGTCTGAGAGATAAATCCAGGGCTTCTAGTCTCTGTTTTAAATTTAAAAGAGAGTTCGCATGGAGATAATCCTTGTGGTTTTTCTAGGTTATTTGAAAACCTATTTCAATAAAGCTTATTTCATTGGAGGGAATTTTCCATTCTTATCTGTGGTGCAACAAGGCAAGTGACATTTGTAGAAATCTATAGGCTGCTTTTGATTTTCAGAGTAGCTGTGATATATGATTTTAGTTGTATAAAAAGAGAGTCATTAATTACTAGGCATACTGAGTCCAAATTCCCCATGCCATGATAGAAACAGCCTGCGAGGCAGGTTTTAAATCTTTAAAAGGAAACCTTAAAAATGGATAGTCGCGAATGATAGTAATTCTATCCTGTAAAGCTTTAGGTTACTTACAAGAAACATGATTTGTCTTGATTCTGCCTTAAAGATGTCCTTGAAACCCTTGGAGGCCTGCTGAATATTTTAAGCAGAGTCCAACCAGCTGAAGCAGTTCCCATTCCTGACCTCCCATGTTCTCCCTGTCTTCTCAACAGAACACACCTCGGACACGGAACGGTGGCTCTGATGAGGGAGGAGGTGTGGGGGTGTGGGTATGTAATAGGTGTAATGCAGAGAATCAGCACTCAGTCTTTGCTTACTGTATCCCATTTGTGGCCTCACATGGAGTTTTTCCTTAGTCAAATACTCTGAAATTTGATTTTTTTTCTCCTTCATTTTCTTTTTCTGTGCTATTCCTGGCCTTCGTATGCAAAACGATTTTCAGATAACTTGCCTGATATAATTCAAAAATAAAAAGCTTCTGACGTGTAGTCACAAAAGCTGGATTTATTATTATTGCAAGGTGAAATTCAAGCCAGTTCAGCTTTTCTCCACGTGACTCGGACATCACCTGTGCGGTGCTGGACTGGCCAGACAGAGCCTTCCTGCAGAAACCCGAGTTTCCCTGCACATATGTCGCAATGTTTGGGATCTGTGGGAATGTTTCTCGCTGTGTGAGACTGTCACGCATCCTAAGATGGGATTTTTAGTCTACATCTTTATTAACAATGTTGATGTTTTACATGAATTTTAATACTGAGAATTTGAATACTAAAAAAGAAGGGACAATGTTAAAATTGGTTTAGAACTGACGATATAGTGCATCATGGGAACTCTCCCTCGGGCCAGGCACTTTACTGAACTACATCTCCCAGAGAACACAAGGTTAACACCTCCTAAATGAAATATATTGTTTTTCAGTTATGGAGCTACATTTTTAACCAGCAGTGCTTTGGAAGAAAATCTCTTTAGCCAAACTATGTCCTATTCTACTCTATGGATATAATAACCAGTCAAGGTGTAAGACAATCAATAGTGCTTGTACGTTCTGATAGAAACCCCACAGATATAGTTCAGACCTCTATTTTGAAATATATTTTAGTTTACAAGCACTGGACTTACATCATGAAGGGGAAATGCCGCTTTGTAGATTCCGGTGTCCAGTAATTTGTTAATGCCAAACTTTTTCACATTGTTTTTGGTTGCATATTCCACACGGGACAGGATAAAATGAACCTGAAATTTATAAAATATTTTTGTGTCTCTTGCAATCTGAAAGTAATCATACAGAACTATACCTGTTTCTGCATATAATTGAATTAGGACAGGGTAACAAGTGCAGACAAAATTAATTGCACAGGGTATATGAACCATTCAAATCCTTCCTTTAAATTCAGGAGGAAGAGAAATGGGACAAATGTAAGGAATGTTTCCCTTCTGGATTGTCCAGGCTGTTTCATAAATGACACAGAACTATTGTGTCCCAAATATTTCTAATTTTTCAGTATGCTGTCATGAAGACAATTGCACTGGTATGATTAAAGGAATCTTTCCTTTTTTAAGATGAAATGCCAGAAACACTCCATGGACTCACAATTCGGCTTCTAGTTGCAGGATTGAAAAATGTGTCTTTGTCTTGAATATAAAAGTTGGACAGATGTTCCTTTTGAAAAGGGGCAGTGAAAAACTCTTGCTCAGGTTTGATGATATTTTCATCCACGCTGAAGAGTCTACTAAACCAGTTGAACGCCGAGTCTCGGGTTTTCAGGTCACTGGGTTGCAGAGGCAATTTGATGTGCATAACCTCGGCGTATGTGCACAGCACTTCCCAAGGCGCATGCACTTTCACAAAAATCAGTTTTTCATCCAAAACCTGAAATGGAAGAGTATTAAAAATATGCGTGTAAGAAAATGAAAGCAGAGGACTTTTCATAACACTTCGTAAACTATCCAGAATTTTCTTTCTCTTTACAGCTCACAGATGACTTACTCAAAGTCGTATTTGTTGTCCATCTATCTTAGCAAACACATCATTAGCTTCTCTAAAAGCACTGACATGAGGTGGAAACACTCAGGCATAGAAAGGTATATAAAAAAAGACAGCTAAATGTTCCCCTAAAGCTTAATGTTTACATCTCTGCAAAGTATTTTACAAAACAATTTAAGTTCAACAATGTTTCCCCCATCCGGGTTCGTTAGGAGCGTTTGTACTTGTAGCCTGGCAGGGCAGCTGTGCCTTTGGAGCTGTCGGTGACTCCCCAGCAGCTCAAGTACAACCCCAGGGTGACATGACTTGATGGAAGCAGGCTGGGCACCCGTGGGTGGTGCTGGGCAACACGAATTCCAAGCTTCATAGGGAGAAGGGGGAGAAGGAAAGGGAACTCAGCAGAGAATGACAGCACGGGGCGCATTTGCTCCCAGTTGCACGCCCAAACCAGCACCAGCGTGCAGTGGGAACCCTGACAGCCACACTTGTCTCCTGTCTACACGCCACCTTGTAGACCTTCTATTGGCACCCAGCCACATGAAATTACATTATGTAGCTCATTGGCTCAGGAACATCGGTGAGATATCTGATCTAGCCTGGGGAAGCTTCCAGTTTCAAAAGTTTTTCAGTCATGACCGTGGCAGAGCTACTGAAAACTGCAACGCGTAAGTATAGCAAGAGGGCCACATCGGACTTCCAGCAAGTGGTTTACTTTCTGACGAATGCGAAGAGCCAGGCTGCATCCTTGGACGTGCTGCAGGAGCCCTCACCGCAGAAATCAAATAAATACCGTGATGCCATGGATTCTGAGTATAATTTGGGAGGAAGGGGCAAAGCGACCTTTTCTGGAGCTCAATATAGACAAGCAAACAACACCAAATTTAGAATGGAAGTGATTGTCCTGGACCTCCCTGGGAGACCTGGACAGAGTGCTGCAGCCCTGCAGGGCAGGAAGGACAGGGGCTCGGAGGGGCTCTACCCCTCCCTGCAAGAGACAGCAGCTCCGGCAGCTGCTCTGCCTTATCACAGCACTCGTGAACTGCCCACGGGTGACTCCGCAGCCCAAAATATACGAAGAATGATAGTTACAACCACTTGCATGGCGCCAGGCCTTGCAAGGAGCGGGGTCAAGTGCAGGAGCCCTGCACTGCTCTTCTGGCAGGGACATTCTGCCCTGGACACCCACTGGCTTCCCACACCTCCTACACAGCCAGAGTAGGAGGGGAACCTCTCCACAGAGTGTAGACAGTAATTTTTATCTTCCAAGCCCTGAGCAAACACAACCTATATAATCTCCCAACTTCCCATCTTTTATTTTGCAAAGGAAGGAACAGACACAAAGTTTAAAAGATATCACGTCAGATCACAGAGGCGCTACTAGCAGAAAAAAGGTGGGTATTTTTCTCCTCAGAGGAGAGAAAAGTTACGGTAAATTCATATATCCAGTTCCCCTATTCCCATAGGGGTGGCTTTGCTCTCAGACACAGCCGTTCACACAGAGAAGAGCACTCACCGATCTCGTTGCTTCAAGTTGCAAGCCGTTGTTTATCAGGTTTGATTCATACACTTGTCTCTTCCTCTGTTAAAAGGCATTGAACACTGTAAAACACCTGTTCCAAATTTCACAAATATGTATGCATAGAAGAATGGAATTGCCTCCCAAAATGAAGACTCATTGCGTTGTTAGCTCTATAGCCCACTTGACAGCTACTGTGGATCACCATTAGTAAGGCACAGTCTACCTAATCCTGATCAGGTTTTTTTCTGTCTGATATGCAATATTGCCATCAAATGCAGTTGTGGAGAATTCACCCTCTTAGTTTCTGGTACATTACCGAGGTAAAAATGTGCCCCAAATTTTGAATTCTGAGAGCATTACCTCTGAAACTTCTGATCACCTTTACCTTTAGTCACTAATTGAACTACTGACGGCAGCCTCCCTTCCCCCATTAATCTGCCCTTTAGAAAGTCTTCATCTCAAGGGCTTTCCACCCTTCTTTCCTTCCAGTAACTTGTAACTTCACTCTTCTTTCACAGTAATTATATGAGTTCACACAGTGGTTCAAACTGTAGTGGCCCTCTACACTTCAGTCCCTGAATAAGCATCCCCAAAGGAAGAAGCCGAGAGCTGTAGGACTTGTAGTGTCAGTGATGCTATTCTAGGAGCGTGCAATGTCCCCAGAAGGACATGGCAAGTTTTCTTCAGTAAAGATGAAATTCATGGATCGTTTTAATTTCACTTCACAGTTACCAGCACCTGGCAGGTGGTGATTTACAAAAAATCTGAACTGTCTTTGCCATCTTGAATTTGCTTCTCCACACACATGACCTCCTGCCAAAAAATACACACAGAAACAAGCAGCCCCTCTCCCGACAAAAGACAAAATACACAACCTAATAAGGGATTTATAAGAAATTTTGAAAGTTCATATGAAGTAATCCAATTTAAAAGCTATATCTGCATCGACAGGCTAGTTCCCCAGTGAGCTATTTGTTTATGTAAGTCAAGGGTAGCCAGTTCTCCCTGGCCTACAGACTGCATGTCAAAATATCAGCATGGGAAAGGAGGGGACAGCTATAGGCAGCTGGGGCTGGGGGAGGGCTTCTGTGAGCAGTTGGCCAGAAGGAGATGACACTAATGCATGGGGGACCGATGGCTTCATTCCTGAAGCAGGCTAGGCATGCAGCGAAGTTCTCAGAGTGACTTGGTGGTACTACTTTCTTAGTCCCAGATTGCTTTCATGCCACTGGCCAACCTTTTGGTTGTTTGGATGCCCTGTGCTTAAAGGATTCTGCACCTCCCACTACAGTAACTTAAAAAGAAGAATGGTCGCCTGGTTCTCTGTAGCCAAACTGCCTGCCTTAAGATCCGTGCGTAAGATCCAGGCCCGTTGCTACTGTGAAGGACCAGAGTCAATGAATGACCCTTTAGACAAAGTCTTAGGAACTTTGATAGGTACATGGGAACTGGTCTTCAGGACTAGACCTGAGATCCACTTGCTCTAGGGGGCAAAAAACAGATGCTTCAGCAAAAAGGGCAAAAATCTTCCACAGGCACAGGTCAGTTGTATCTCCACAGGCTGTTGTAAATCCCCAAAGCAGAAAAAACAAGTTTTCCAAAACTCTAGCAAGTCTTGGAGTTAATAATTATAGAACTGAATATTAACATAAACAGCCTATCCCCTTCATACTTTGTTCTTTCTCAGCTGCAGCACCTGCATGTGGCAATGGTCATGATGGACTAATTTCATATTTTCATATTAAAAGGTATTTCTTTTATCTGTTCTGGGTTTTCTGCCTTTTTATTCCAGTGAATATCACCTTCTTCTCAGGTTAGGGACAGGAAGAGCCAAATCTGTTTTCTACTGTCATCAATACTTATAACATTTCTCCTTATTCCTCTCTTTTGCCAGGATAAAACCACAATCCTGAACTTCGATAGCACTCTTCATGGAGGTCTCTCTCCATGTCCCATTAATCCACTTGTTTATTGGTGACAGTATAATGCTATTTATGTTTTTTCATTGTGTATATAACGTGTATCTATATGTAATATGCACATTTATAATATATTGTATATATCTAACACTTTCTATTATCTAGAATTTTGATGGTAGCTGAACCTTGAAGCGGACACTTAATACAGTTGTTTCCTGTGACAACTAAGTCTCTTCCTTGTACTAACGGCACTCACTTAGAATCCCAAATATGAATGAGTATTTTCCTTGCAGTAACGTATTTCCTTGCATTTTTCAACGTTTCACAGGTAACAGTGCTCTCCATTCTCCTTCAAAGCTAAAGGTTCACAGTCACCTTGGCTTCTGAGTAAACTACATGATGATTTCCTCTGCAATTTTTGTTATTATATCATAACTCGATCCCCTTACCAGATCATTAATATATGTAGTACACAACACAGGTGTTGTTTGTTATTCCGTTTTTAACTCTTCTGCCATTTCATCCTACCTCCTTGCTTCTTCCATATTCATGTTGCTTCATAAGGTGCGTAATACTGAATCATGAAAATATTTCAACCTGAATTCTGCTTTGTTTCAGCAGATAAAAAAGGCAGAAGGTTAAATACCTATTTAATTTCTTCCTAAATAGCATAAAGATGGATGCAGGGCAATTTTCATTTGTAGAAGCCTAATACTTTTTTTTTTTGTTTAATCTTACCATCAGATTGCTTTAATAATTTATTATGGCAAGGAGTTCCCCAAATTAATTTTGCCCTCAAAATCTTAGAGGAATATTGACAATATTAAGGTTTCTAATAATGCATTAATGCAAGGAGTGAGAAACAAAGCCCCTGGGAGCCTTTGCTAATTAGGGGCTTTGCTATTTTATATAAATGATTGAATTACGCGTATGATGATCTATGGAGGAGCCAGACTTTTACCCAGAGGAGTCTATAGTGGTTTTGCGTTGACTGGGGAATACAGCATAAAGATATGATAGCTTATTAGGCTGGAAGGTGGAGACTGTCCAAAGTTCATCTTTGTATCCGGCATTTTGCTCAGCTACCTGCACGGCTAAGTTGTGATAATAACATAATCATGGTACTGCTGCTGATCTAAACCTGAAATACATTTTGATGACTGAAGGGCTATCCCATAGACTAAGACACTACAGGATACATAATCATATACGATCTTAAGAAAGTGAAAGCATAGTGTAAGTAAACGCCAAGTATTACAGGCATGTAGAAGGGTTAGCTCTCAGGAGCTCCTTTTTCACCATAATGCTTTCAGCATGTGGTGATTACCTTGCCAAGCTGAGGAGACTAAGAAGATTGTGGGTCTGGAAATTGGTAGCAGACCACTAGCAGTTTTTCTCCTTTGTGTTTTGTAAACGGTAGGAGGCATGTGCTTTGATTACAGTGACAGAAGAACGCCAACTCCTATCTTTGTTTAGTTTCTTTTGCACAAAGGTAAAAGTTCCCCACAACAGTATCCGTGTGGCTTCAGGGGAGAAAAGCCTAACAAGGACAGAGAGCTTGAATAGCCACCTCTGCCCTACCTGACAGGCAAAAGAGAAATCACAGTCAATAAGAGAAAGAGCATGGGGCCCAAAGCCTCCCCCGTGGAAATTGGCTAAAGGGAGCAGAGAGGATCACTGTCTCAGTATTAGCTGCCAACTCTCACAGTTCCTTTGATGGTATTTGAAAGCTTTTCCGAAAGTCCCAGCTGTCAGCATCAGGAAATTAATTGATTGAGAAGCTCCGCTTCTGTAATCTTCTTTCCCTTAAGTTTGAAGATAATCATAAAAATGTGAAGCAGAATATGCTATAAAGGCTGACTCAAAAGAAGTAAACCCAAAGAACCCCAATCACATATTTTCTGAGATACCCTCTGATTTTAAGCCAGCCTCGTGATTTTCCGAAACCTGATTCATGACCACACAGAACTGGCAAGACTGCAGTCTAGCCCTGCTCTCAACAGCGGCTTCTAGTTGTTCTGTTTGGAAAGGGCCATTTCTGGTCCTATGAATGTATGTAACTTCAGAGGAATCCCCTCCTTCCATTTGTCTTCCCATCCTTCTGTCATCCTTCCTTCCATCCATTAGGCAAAGTAAAATTTGGGTTTGGGGTGGTGTCAGGAACAGAGATTTTTTTCCTGCCATCCTCTGCTGCCTCAAATCACCGCTTAAAATGGCACTGAGGTACCCCTCTTGCTGTAAACCCAAGTATTATTCTGTCGCCGCAGGTGTGACGCGTGCTAAACAGCAGGAGAAGTACAATTAGTTTTTTTAAGTTCTCCAAGCTGTTTGTTTGTCGGCTACCTAAACTGAAAAAGTCTAGAGGCAGGAACTGTTCATTGTTTGCTTATGAAGACAAACTTCTCCAGCCTTGCTGAAATTCTCCATAAGACTGTACTTAAAAAAAAAAGATGTGTGTAATATTTTCTGTGAATTATAGTTTTCATTTAATTTGAAAAAAAAACCCCAAACCCTACAAAAATTGTCTGTTTCTGTGAAGCACAGATTACTTCATGGCTGGAAATGAAGGTTTTGCCCACATTCCTACTTAAATTACTGACAGTCTTTCCGTTTATTTCTGTTGGGGGAAGCAGATGGACTAGAATGACGTTCTGCATCGATCTATTTTTAATTCACCTTTCTGGTGCCAACCCTTTAACTTTCAACAATGAGCTCCTTGAGGACCCCAAGAGATAAAACTGGCATTTTGGAGCATTTCTGGAAAGACTGGTGATATTTAATTTCTATTCTGATGATAACTTATCCTGACAAATAGGGTACATAAATTGTAGGTTTAATATACATACTTTGGGCAGGAATTTCAATTGCTTGCAAGGTACAGTTTCCAGAATCTGCTCCTGACAGTTTGATTTTCGCTAATGCTTGCAAAATTAATTGTATACCAACTTAAAAGTGTTTGGGGTTTGAATTGAGTTGCATATCTGTACCTCACCTGATAACTTTTCAATCTGTCATCTATGTTAGAAACTTCATGAGGATGTTATTTCAATAGTTTGACTTTGCCTCCTTTAAACCAGATTTCGGAAAACCATGAAAAGCACAGCACCACTGCGCATCTTCCAAGTGTTTCAGAATCCCATATTTTTGTTCCTTCTCTCCAAATCACCCCAGTGTTTTCAGTGAAGTTATTTCCTTCACTTCTCTGAGATGTTTTCCCAACAATGCTGCTAATTCATATAAATTAATGCTAGGACATTTTCTCAGTTGCACTCACGCAATTCTTTTGAAAAAGGACAGAAAGCCATTCAAATCAAATATAATGATGGTCCCAGGACCTGATTCTTCTCTTGCTGGAGAAGAATAGATGGATCTGTGCCCCATTTCTCTGAATCCAACAAATCGGCTACCTAGGTTGAGGTCTGATTTTCAGATCCTTCCAACTAAATTCACTAAGTGTTTGGGGATGACTCCACTCTCAGTATCACACAAAACCACCCAGTGCAGTACTCAAAACTTTTCACTTGAGAAATGCAGATTTATAGATATCCACTAACAATTTAAATTCTGCTCCAATTTCTACATCATCCAATCAGGTAGTGTGCAGTGCACATCTGACAGAATTTGTCCCAGTGACTACACTCTTGGTCCCCACATTTCACAGACCTGTAACGTTGCACAGGGCCAGTGGAGACCTTGCTGCTGACCTCAGTGAGGTGAGGATTCCACCCTACGAGAACAGACTTCACTGGATCTGCTATTCTTTAATAACCTGGAATTTCCAAATTCTGTGAACAATAAACCTCTGGATAATAGCTCTATAAAACTGTCAGGAGAGTCAAAGAAAGAGGAGCATGAGGAAGGAACCTATTCAGGCTTAAAGCACCTTGAATGACACAAGATACTGCTTATAAAATTTGGCATTTTCAGTCAATCACTGATCACAGACAGACAGTATTTAAAGCTGACAGCAAATGGCAATACTCATTTTGATATCTTGTATATCACCACAAGAGTAGAAGTCACTTGCCCTAGAAAAAAAAACATAACCAAATAAAAAATGGTGTCAGTAAAGACAAGCTATCACCTAGGTTTTATGCCAGTACTGACGAAACCTGTATGTATCTTGGGCAGCACAATCCCCACAACATTTTGGGAACAGTGGTTGGCCAAAATGTTAATTCTCTCCCTAGAATTCCAAGGATGCAAAACTGTACCATAAATGTCATCTTCCTTTCCATCTCAAACATAAGGTATGCATGTTTTGTTTCTTCTTTAAAATTTTCTATTCGGGTTTATTTTTTTGTTACTTCTCAGTTTGTCACCTTTCACCCCTAGCAGGAGTGTGAGGTAGGTCCCAAGGCAGCATCCTGCATGGGAGGAGGTGCAGCAAGAAAAATGTTATCAGTGCTGCCAATATCTGTGCAGCATTTGCTCAGGGAACGAAGATTTGCAGCACATACAGCTCCCTCCGCTCGCATAGCAAGTGAGCTCAAGTGAGACAACGGACCTCTCTGAGATGACTAAAGTGTTTGTGTGCTTGGAGCTGACCTGCGCCTATCCCATGCTAAAAAGTTAGAAAGCTCTTCACATTTTAAAAGACTGTTCCTGCAACAACAGATAAAGGAAATGCATTTCTAAACTGATGACACCTGTATGTGAGGCATTAGAGAGGGAGACAGTACTTCTGAGTTGTATCACAGGAGTCTGATTATGACCAGGTGACTCATTTCACCTTATGTGACAGACACATTGAACAAACCCCTCTTCTCACTTCCTCCACCTTTCAGTGCCCTCTGGTACTTTACCCTACGCGTAACGTTTTGCCTGTTTCACAGTCAGCTTTGGATTTTTTCATTAGTTCTCCAGCTCAGTGTCATCACACTTGTACCCTTTGTTCTTGTCCTTGGAAGTCCTCTGTCACCGCCACTTCTTTATCCTTGTCTCTTTCTATGCTTTCTACTGCCCTTTCAGCACTGTATGGGTTTCCACTATCAAAATTCTTGCCTGCAACTTCCACAGTACGTCTACGGCTTCAGATTCTCCCTGTCCACGGAAATCCTGGCTCTGAAAACTGCTATCAGCTTCCTTCTGACACACCCAGTTCACCCCAACTGTGTCTCAATCTCCTGGCCATACTTCTGTCCATACAGCCAGGCCGCACAACTGGCTCTTGTTCATTTTGCCGTCCACCAAGACCATGAGGGCCTCTTCCACAGAGCTGCTCCCCAGCCACTCAGTCTTCACCTTATCTGATCATCAGTCTAACATACTCTTGTTCTCACATTTGTTGCATGCAGGTAGACCGCTTGCTCTTCCTCCGCACACCACAGGCTCAATGTGGCTGCAGATCTTTGTGGGACTGAGACCTTTGAAAGTAAACTTTTTTTCCGAGCACCTAGAGCACTACCTGCAATCTCCTGGTCTAATTATTCACGGTTTCACTCTGGCTTATGTCCTAACATTAATGCTGCACTAAAAACACTAACCCATTGCTCACATGTAATTTCCATCACCGTTTGGACAAGACGCTCATTATATTTTTAAATACATTTGGGCAATGGCCAAATATTATAAACATAAATGTAAAATGTTAATTGATAAAAACAATTGTTTCCAAAGGGGCAGGTTTTTGTTTCTAATTACCTCTTCCAATTAATTTTTATTGCTGATCCTGTGATCATGTGTAATGCAACATCCACCCACTGCAGGACTCCCTCAAACCCTACTAACGACATTCCTTATGGCTGCCCCGTTAATGTCAGTGACAACGCTGTGTAAATGAATATCAACCAACTTAGCTACGGGCCTTTTTACTCCTACTCTTCTCTTTCCTAAACTGCAAATCATTATTGGTATATGAGCTGCTTTCAGTGATATCTTTGTCCTTGCCTGACTCTACCAGAGCCTGCTGCTGGGAACATGGAGAGTTGCTACATCAGAGAAGGAAGCGGGCGGGTGGGAGAGTGCAGATGTCAAGGAGACTACAATCCCAAGGATGGATATTTCTCAGCCAGTTCACAATTGAAATAGCTCAGTGGCATGGCTGAGCTTGTTTATGTGGCCCTGGGTGCCATAATGAATGCAGTCCATTGATAGACCTACTGGAATAATTAAAAAATAAGAGTGAAAAACCTATGATTGTCCTTCACAGTTGCTAAGGAGCATCAAGCAGTCACTGGCTTGAGTCAGAATTTTTTTGCAAGGTCCCTGGGAGGGCCAAGCTGTTGAGGTGTCAAGGGAAGGAGTGGTACAGGGAGAAATTGCCCTAGTCTGAAGATCTTCATGTCTAACTGGGAACCTGATACCAGATTTTTCTGCTCGCACCTCCTGAAGGGTTCCCTCCCAGAAGGATGCTCTGAGGTCACTTACCACACACTGACAGACACACTGTGCAGTGCTCTGCCCATTTACACACCAATCTACGGCTTGAGCTCACCCTGTTCCCTGCTCAGTTTGATGGGCTTCAGTCTCCCAGCTCCCAAGAGCACTCCGAGGACAGGGCAATGCAATTGCCATTCTGAGTGAGGGCACTGTCCTTTCTGCCCACTGCTCTTAACATCCAGCAAACAGTTCAGATTTACACTGAAAATAACTTACCTTTTGCTTTTTACGATCACTTCTCTTATGAGTCATTTTTTTGCTTTCATCTTCATACACCAAAACAAAGTCAATTCTTCGCTGCC
Source organism: Vanellus vanellus (assembly GCF_965231255.1). Classification (NCBI taxonomy): domain Eukaryota; kingdom Metazoa; phylum Chordata; class Aves; order Charadriiformes; family Charadriidae; genus Vanellus; species Vanellus vanellus. The sequence goes on along the minus strand of NC_138905.1, from coordinate 34,526,168 downwards.
CATCACTGAAGAACAAGGAATCAGGCTTATCATCAAAATCAGCCTGGAAGGCAAGTAGGATAGGTTAATATGAAGAACTCATCGGTTCCTCACTTTGTTCCTGTTACACAGTATTTCAGTGAACAGAGAAATTCAACATATCAGACTCATATAACATGAAGACCAAAGTGACAACAAAAGTAGCATGGAGTAGAAGGGAGGGAAAAAAGAGTTTGGGAGGTCTCTGCATGACATAGGAACAGCAGAACTTTGACCTAATTTTGTTCTTTCAACATAGCATATTACCTTTTGGCAATGGGAGGAGCACTGGGATGCAGCATCATTCCCAAATAATGCATCTGTCAAGTAATTTGCATGCCGTCATGGATACAACATTAGATAGTCTGTCTACAAGATATGTTGTTGCCCGATGGGAGTCTGCGAATTAGTGCGTTCCCATCTGTCCCCTTACCTGCCAGAAGTTTACGCATCTCTGCAATCCAAAAAAAGACCCAAACAAAAAGCCCAGTAGCTTCATGCACCCTAATACCCAAACCCGCTATTGCCCAGAGAACAAGGAACATGACCAGGCTGCAGATGAACTCTCAAAATGGACACATCCTATGTGGATTTATTTCTCTTTTTATTCACAACATCTCAGCAAGCAAAAAAACATTGTTGTATGCCACATATCCATCATGTTATAATACATGCCAAAATCAAAAGGATTACTATATCCATAAGCCATTATCTAGTCCCTGGAGGAAAGTAAGATAGATTGTCATATCCACTAATAACATCTTAATGTGTTATTTCATGTGTGAAATGATACAGACACATTGATGTCGGGGGAACCTGAATCCTCAAGTAATGATTTTGTAGATTCTTAAGAGTACTCTGAAGGCACTATCACATGTAACAACTCCTTCTTTCAAGTAATATATCTCTGTAATGTTACCACAATTGTCATGTAATGAGCACCAAACTCTCAGGTATTCGGCCAAATCCATCCATGGAGGGCGGTGCCACTGAAGCTGACAGATATCGAATGTCTGAAATGGGACTCAGCGCTGCATTAGAGATGGTAAGACCTCAAAAACTGGCAAGATGCCCATACAGAACCACAGATGACCCTTGGCTTCCAGTTGGCTGGGCAGGCAGCGTGGCCCAGGGCAGGATCAGGCCAGGCAAAATGACGCAGAATAATCTCTTGAACACGCTGTGCCTTTGAGGGCATGGAAAAGATTCCGAGATGTCCTATCCCTGAAATTTCCCTTTCAGTGCAGACCAAATTTCATGAGGAATGCCAGGTCCAGTTTTGGGAGCTTTGGGATATCTGGTCCACAGAAAAGCACATGGAAATGTGATTATGGTGTCAGAGACCCCTTGAGTGCAGACTGAAATGGTGGTCCTTCAACTGTGATAAAACTGAGAAGAATGCCAGTCTTCAGCCAGGAGCATCCCAGTTCCAGGGGGCATAAAGTGTTTTAGGAACCACATTTGTCAGTGTTTCCAAAACAAAATCTCCCCAGAGTTTTATTCTAAACCTCTCCCTGTAGACTATTTTGTTACTGTTTGTTGTCTGAGTCAAAACAGTCGACCACGATGTGTATCCCCGTAATTATGACAAAACTTCCATATTTTAAATAAACTCGGGGGAGTTTAAACTCACTTTTTTTTATGTTGTATGTGCAAAAGCTGGGATCTGCTGCAAAGAGGTCCCGTTAACTTAGCTGCTTCAAACAGAGTCTGAGCAGATTCTTGATTAGAACAGTTCTCTTTGAATCCCACCTGGGCCTAGCGATTTGTGACAAACCTCACAGCAAGCAGTTGCTGACATACATACATGCATACATATATATGTTGACATACGGCCAATATACACATATATTCTACATAAGTTTCATAACCTGGCCTGGATTCAGAAACTACCTAGGCAGTCACCCAATCAACATACAACTGCACACTGTGAATAAAGTTTTAGGAAAAAAAAAATGCTTTAAACTTTCAGATGGCATCACCAGCCCACAATGAGACTGAGTACCTCTGTCACCTAAAGCACATAAATTTCTAAGTTCTTGAGAGCTAGAGGTGGCATAGTCCCATCAAGCAATGAGGCTTCACCCTGACAAGTTTTCCTCCCGCCGAGGCCAAGCCCTGGGTGTGAAACGCAGCCCTGCCGCGACCGTTCCCAGTCTCATTTAAAAACATGATCGCGATGATTTCACGTCGACTAGATTCCCACTGGGAGGAAAGCATCAACAACAACGGCCAACAGCCCCCGTTGGGAGACGGCTCGGGAGCAGCAGCAGCGCGGGTGCGGGGAGGCGACGGTGGCCGGGCACAGAGCCCGGCCCCGCAGCCGCCGCTCTGCCCCCGGCACCCCCGCACCCTCCGGCCAGGGCTAAAATTGCTGCGTGTTGCAACGCTGGAAACACAGAACCCAAACCTTGTGATAATGAATAAGGAGGGGAAGTGCTGCCGCTGCATAAAACCAGAAGGTTTTTTAATTGGGCTTCTTCATTTTTTGAATGGTGGGAACAGCTTTATAACTCCTCTGTAAAGAGACAGAGTTTCGTTGTGAAATTCAAGCACTTGAAAGCATAAAAGCAGGAACAGCTTTGAGGCTTTTTCGCTACAGCTTTTAGCTCTTTTTCCTATATGACCTGTTCACAGGATAGAAAAGAAAGAAATGGCAGACAGCAAACATCAGATCAAGTTTTGATCTAACAAGCTTTGATCATAATCTGTGATTGCATAACTTCACCGTTGACAGAATTTTCCTTTAAACGTAGTCTCCTTTAAGCTTATAAAAATAGTATACAATTTGGCTTAACTGGATTGTCAATAACCAGATGCAAAAACTACCCGTTAACCAGTATTCTGACTCACGGATTTACTTACATACGTGATTTCATTCACATGAGTATATACATGTTGCCATACACATACACCTTTTTCCATATATATAAAAATCAAACTATGCATATATATAATGGAATATAGCTGAAAGATTAATCAATATTGTACTGCATGAATCCAGATACACAGAAGTTCATACTTATGAAGCTAACTTCTTAAATGTAATCTCTATTGCTTTTAATCACGAGGGCATTGTTCAATTGACCTATCCATAGACACTTTATACACCAATAAAATAATAAAGAATTGACTCATTAAGCCTGAATACTTAAGAGATCAAGATAAGACCCACACAAATAAATTGTAATGTAGCATTAAAAGTTGCTCAATTAAAAGTAAGAAGTAAAACGCAAATGGGAATGTAACAGTTAAGGTTCCGACAGCCATATTAACTGAGATGTGTGGTGTATCTTGTAATCCCTACTGGATAGTTTGTAATGAAAAATCATATATTATTCAACATAATTACCAGGGGAAAAACAAGACTGGAAACCAAAATGATGTGCTGTACTCTGAAGTTAATAATTCCTTTGAGACAATGTTTGTTTTTTAAAAAATATTATTTGACAGTATTACAAATGTTATTATCATACAAATGCACACAAGCTTGTATGCACAGACACATAACTTAAGGGGTCTAAAATTCCAATACATAGTTTTTCTTAAGTATCAGTAGCAAATTATAACCCAAAATAATGAACAGGCCCATTGATGCCTCTTTGTTGTGGAAGAAACAAACTCAGGGCCTATTTACTGCACTTTCTAATTTTCGTAGCCTCAGCATAATCACATTTTAAGTACTGACGGAGGCAATCGGTTGTGCACTCTAACGTTATAATAATACCCTAGTGGACAGGAGGTTAATATTGATTAACACCATTAATAAATAAAGAAAATGTAATACGTTTAGCTGTAAAATACTCATTATATTTCGCACGTACTCTGCGGTGCTTCTGAACTCTCCAAGTGCTGTACAATCAACTGCTCGCCTGCCTCCGAGGGACGGGGAACTATTAGCTGCTTTATTAACAGAAGGAATCCAAAGAAGGGGAGGGCCTGCCAGTGGATAAAGCTTTTTGGAACACTCAGGTGACACCTACGTGGGTTAGCCGAGAGGCAGCACGGCCACGTTCATGCGGGTGTACCTCTGCGTTTCAGTTCAGAGCAGGGTCAGATCAGGGGAGCGTCGGTGGCTCGTCACTACAAGGAATGAGACTGGAGGTAGCCTGTGGCAACAAAAAATGCCCAGAAATGCATATAATGCAGCCATCACCTCCTCAGCACCAAATGCCTTGTTCTACAGGCCCACTGCTTGGGTCCTCGCTACCAGGTGATGGAGGCGCAGCTGGTGGTATCCTGCCGGAGCTGGGCAGTGCTGCACTGGTGCAATCGCACTGAAGGTCCTTGGCCAGCCCTGAGCAGCCCTCGGCCATGCACACCCCCCTGCTTGCACACCTCCTCTTCATCCTCCCTGACTCCGGCTCCCCACGGCCACCTCGGCAAAGGAATAAGGAACTTCCTGCGCTCTTTGCTTATCCAGTACAAGCAGTCGTTGGTAAACAGTCTCTGTCCTCCCACACCTTGGGACAGAGTGGCACTTGGAGAAGGGACAAGTGGGACACGAAGACAAGCTTGCCCCCTCCACATAGGGCTGTAAAGGCTGAGGTAACTGGTTTGGCTCCAAGTGACCATATCATGGAACCAATCCTCAGCCCCTTGACTCAGAGCTTCTTTCCAGGAGGGAGATGACCGTGTGCTCCTCCCCACATATAACCAGGCTTGCAGGTATGTTGCTGTGTCTTACTCTTGAGACCATTCCTGTAGTCATCGTTACATGTGAGGCCTGCAGCAGAAGATGAAAGGAGACCATGCTAGTGGGAAGCTCCCTTCAGCAACAGTGATGCCCCATGCCAGGGCAGAAAAACCGGTGGCACGACAAAGAAACTCATCTTCACTTTTCCAGGCTTCTCTGGGCATTACATTGCTAAACACACAGTGGGGATAATGGTGGGAAGGGCAGCACGGAGACAAGCACGAAGAAAAATACATGCACCAGAACTGCAGTTATTTATTGTTTGCTACACCCTGGACAAGCACAGTATTGTAAGCTGTTTTTTTTTTAAATAACAAGAGATTCTGCAGGAATGACTTATTTTACTAGAAGGATAACAGAGGTGCTTTATTTTGTTCGCATGAGCCTTTGGTGTGACTGTCAATAGCACCAAACGTAATCATTACTGGAGGGATAAACTACTTGTCTGTGACCTCACATAATTTTCAGATACGCTTGAAAACAGCTTTCTCCAGCATGCCAGGGAATAAATCAGTACTGGGAAATGAGAAAGAAGAGCAGAGCCTGTGTAACATCACCTCTGCTGACAGGCACCTGCTAAAAAACCCTCCGGCTGGAGCACGGCGACAGCCTAGCAGAGGACCCGCAGGTTACACTTCAGTTGTGGGTTTTACGCAGGTGAAAATTTTAGAGTGCCTGTTCAGGAACACAGTTATTTCTCTCTACAGGCCTCAGGAAACTTCAAATCAAGTAAATAAAAAGGAAACAAATTATATTACCAGGACATCACAAAACATAATTATTTGTAAAGTGCTTTGAGATCGCCTGGAGAAAATGTTACAGAAATGTAAAGTTCTTACTATCCCAGCCATATAACAAGATCTTTTACTACTTTATGTTCTAAGTGATCGATAGAGACAACTTTCTGACATTAAGACCAACACAACCATTTACTTGTGGAAGATATAAGATATATATGATACATAAGATACTTCAGGAAGATATGTTTATTTGCATACCACATACTTATGTTGGTCTGTCTCCGTAGGGCCATAAAACTGTTGTGCCTTTAACATTTCTCCTTGTGACTCACATTTGCTAATAACAACAGAGGGCTGTTTTAGTTCTGTTTTTAGCAACAATGAGGTTACCAGCAAGCATTTGTTCAGAAGGGTTTGTTGTGGTTTGGTTTTTTTTTTTTTTCATTTCCTCAACATGCAAAGAAATTTTTAACACGTAACAAACTAAAATAAACTGAGACTAAAGACACAGTAGAAAAATGCGGGGCGTCATTACGGTCACACATTGCTGTCAGCAGAAAGCGGCTGGTAACCGGCCAGGCATCGGGATGCCTTGTCCCCCTGAGCTAAGTTTGGACCAGACACCCACTTGACTTCCTGCCTGAGCGTCACGTCGCTGCTGGCCGCAGAAGGAATTCCAGTCACTCCTGATTAGAGAGAGACCACATGTCCGTACTTTTAAAGACAGGTGACGACAGTACTCTGCTGAAAACCTGCTTTTCAGCACCTCCCGTCCTTCTCTGGATGCAGGAGGTGGGGAATTCACTCCCTTAGACTTCCCTGGAGCCTTCTCGCTGCAGAAATTGCATGTGAGGGGCAGCAGTAAAGACAATTTGAAGAAGTTATCTCCTCCTCTGCAGATGTTGACTTATCAAAAGAAATCTTACTGTTACATCCAAATTCAAACTAATCTACCTATAAAGCAGCTAAGACTGCAAAAAGAAACATCTGAGAGCTGGAAAATGCTTGAATTAAGGCTGCTTGTGCAATTTTGTCTTCCTTGTACATATTGATTATGATACATTACTGAAGTGCACAACCACATGCCATACTTCTACCCTCCTTGAAGTAGTTAGGGAGTACTCCTCCTCATCTTCTTTTTTCAATGTCTTTTTTTTTTGTTACAGCTCATCTAAAGGGCCCGAACTCCTGAAATAGGGATTTCCCTCTGACTATGCCTATGGTACTCTCTTCATAGAATCTCAATATTCTACAAATGTTGAGAAACTTAATTTCACAAGATCCCCCCAGGAGAGAAAGTAACAGTATAACCCGTGTTTTAACGGTGATCCCATAAGGCATCTAGAGATCAATACCAAAACCCGATGACCCGTCTCCTAAATTTGGAGTTTTGACACTCAGGAAATAAACAAAAGCTGGACGTGACTTTGCAAGTCTTGCACAGAAACCCTAGAGCAGAAGCAGGGATAAAGGCCAACTATCAAGGACTGCACTCAGTTTCTCTACTCATAAGAACCTTTCATTTTTTCCCTGCGATTTCCTGCCACATTTACACCTTGCTGAAGTACTACAAACAACATCCTCACAGAATTTGGGCTTTTTGGAGATTAATGTCCTACTCGTGTGCTGAATGAGGCAGGGACCTTGCGGCAATCTTAGCGCGTGATCCTCTAATTAGAGACAGCACCAGAAGAAGAACAAGACCATTTCTATTAGCCAATAACTTACTGAGTTTCTGCTACTCCAGGACGACTTGCAAAATCAAATGCAATTTCTGGAACACTTCCAGCTGCAGAGGATGATCTAAGCTTAGACAACAGGCGCAGTACTTCCCTTCTAGTCAATCATTTAAGGTTAGGCTTCCTATTCACTTTCCATTTCTAGCTACAATGAGCACTAATTCATTTCACGGACAGGCTCACTAGATCTCAATTTTATCTTTCTGGTCCCTCCAACCCACTGAAACTGCCCAGTGGCCGACAAGGAGGACCTGACACAGAAGGAGCAGTGCAGAAAAGATGCTGCTAAAACTAAACAGAAATTACAACTGCTGGTAAACATGAGTAAGCAAAAATAAAAATTGATTTTGGCAGTTGATTTTCAGAAGAAATAAAAATAAGTTCTGCCAAGACTGCTCAGAGGAGAATGTTCTAACCACAAGGTATATGACATTCCAGCTGTTTTGATGCTACTTCGCTTCATATAAATACATAACAAATTTTTCATTGAACCACAAGGAAAGTCTAAGAAGGATTTTTATAATGCCCTGGTCAGGGCACTCAGTTGGGAAATGGAAGCTCTTGGTTCTACCTCATGCTCCAAAAAATGTTTAAATATTTTTCCAGAGGCTGAATCAGCTTGAAATGAAGAACACCCTGCCGCAAAACGCTGGGGCAGGGGTAGGGGAGGTGAGGGTATCCAGCTCCCAGAAGAAAACATTTCCTGGTACTTTGAGTATTTGTTTCCTACAGCACAGGCAGTAACAACCCCCCCAGCCCAGAACTATGACAAATATTTTGCCAGCTAAGCTGCTGGAGCAGCTCCCCAAGGCTCTGGTGCACCTTGGTGCAATGAAGACTGAATCCTTCCCTTCATTTACACTGCTCTACTACTAAGGAAATCTTTTGCCTCTTTCTTTTATGATTCTGTTTCCCATTTCAGTTTGATATGGATCAAAATAGCTGTCAGTTTGGTGGCCAGGCTGAAAAATAAATTCTCGAAACAGCTCCAGTCATAACATCTACATGTAAGACAGGCCAGGCTTAATTCACCTTTTTGAGTTTGAGTTTGAATGCTTGATTGGCATCTTTTAACTTTTAAGCTCTTTTTTCATTGTATTGTATGTTCTCCTATCTGTATAAAGAAAACAGTGTATTTACTTATAGCCAGAGAAATCAGCACTGGACCTCTGCAGTCATAACACAGACCTCCTCTGTCCAAGCTAAAGGGATAACCAGTAGCAGCAGCAGCAGGATGCCATTCCTGGAGTAGGATCTGGTAGATGGCAGTGAAAGAAACGCACAGGCAGGTTCAGTTATTTGTAAATAGCTGATGGTTTAAATGTCTCCTTGAACTGGGCTGACTGGGAACCAGCTCCAGCTCTCACTACTTGGTGGCACCACTACGGTACTTTCTTGAACGATTTCTCTGCGTGAAAACTGTCACGAAGCTCTCAGGTGCTCAAAATTAATTGGTCCAATGAGCAATTCTTGACACTGTTGAACCTGTTTCTTAAACCCTTGTTTCTCGTAACACTGATGCACTTTTAGAGGTAGCTTGAATAGAAAAGACGACCTATACCCACCCAAAGCCAGTGGCGCTAATCTCTCTCATTAGAGTAAGGAAACACAGAACAGGCTTTTTTGATTTATATGGCGTTGTTCTTTTAGCTTTAGGATAAGTACATGATTTTACACCTTTTTTAACCCAGGCTTATAGCTATCTCCTTGTGCAACTGCTGACCACACTGGTACCGTTCTAGGGGAAAAAATAAAATTGGACTTATCAGCATACCAGCCGGGCATCAGGTTGGCAAAGCACGTGCCACGGCAGGGCTTGTTGGGGTCAACTGACCAGCCCTTAGAGATAAACGAGATCCGAGGTGGGGGATCGTCAGCTACAGCCAGAAGCCTGTTAGCTGCAGAAAACGTTAGGCGAGCCAGGGAACTTGAACTTTGGATAAAGGGAACGGACACCTCCAAGTCTTTTTTCTTCTTGCCATTCGGTCTCTGATTGGAGTAAGGAATTTCTAGGTGTCTCCAAGCTTTCTGTAAAAATGAATCCTGAACTCACATGTCAGCCAACTGATACCCGGGTATGCATGAATCTATAGGGTATGTGTGTTCATATGTAGGGTGTGTTCATAACTATTTATCCTTGCATACACACAGAGAAATCCTATACACGCATGTAGAAAATCATATATAGAGAGGATGTGTATGTGTGTATATCAGTTTATAGCAAATATATATTGGTCACTTTTTATTGAGTCCAGTGCCTGTGTCAACCTGCGCTTTCACATCTGAGTCAATGACTTCAGGCACCTTTCGGGAAACAGAGATACAGCAACTCAGATCCAGTCATACAGACAAACTTCACGTGCTGCAAATGCACTGTGCTGACTGTTGCACATCTATACGAGAAAAAATTACAGGTAGTCATAGTTACAGTAAAGAAGTACCCACCCATTCAGGAGTATGAAGGTTTTGCTGATCCGGCACAGTTCCATAAGAGGGAATAATCACTTGGTTCAGTTCCAGGACTAAAAATAAACATAAAAATTTTAAAACATTTTAGCATTTTGCGTGGTAAGTGGGTGTTTGTTTTTTTTTTTTTATTTTATTAAGGGTTTGGGGAGAAGCCACACTTCAGAAATTGCACTTATTTAGTGTTTCAGAGACAGAATGATTGTGGCTCTCACTTCAGTTATGATCAGCAGGTGGCAAGAGAGCAAACCATAAATTTCACCAGGATGACAAGCTAATGCTAGGAGAGCATCCTGACCAAGCTACAGTGATGCAAAGCATCCATTTGCTAGTATGTGCTATTTAGCATTTCAGAAATTCTAGCTACACTCTAGCAGCAGTTAACGTTTATCTTTCAGTTAATTGGGGTACCAGGACTGGCTCCACCTGCACAAATAACCTTAGCTCATGCTAACTGTACTTGTCAGACAATAACAAATAACAGTACCAGAGAATTCTTCAGAAATCCTGGAACGGGTGTGATACAGGCAGTGATGCTGTAACATTCACTCTACAACAGGAATGATTTTCACAGAATATAACAACACACCTACAAGTTCAATGTGTATTGATGCCCCAGTGACTCCTCACCCATTTTGCCAATATCTGTTAAAAACCAACAACCTGCAAACTGGATTGCTTTCCTGAAAATACAGCATAAAATAAAAATGATCTTGTGAAGTATGCTACTCCATGAAACCATTATCAAGCACACTGGGAAAACTGGCCACCAGATCAAGCACTGGATAACGCCTAAATTCATCCTAACAAAGCTGCTGGAAATGAATTACAGAAACACTACAATTGCCGCAAGGTATTGGGTTTAGTTTCTTAACAAATATTTTTGGGTCTTAAGAAGAAGTCAGATAACATCCTGAGGCTGAAGATAACATCAAGTGGCTGAAGGGAGAAGGCTGCTTTCTGTCTATGCATGGCAGGCAGACGGACCACATGTGTTATTTTTAGATCCTTAAAATAGAGAGGTGTCTTAGCCAAGTCAGTCCTGCACTGAGGAAAGGGTCACGGATATCAAAGGTACCTAAATGCCAGTGTTGTCTAGAAAGCATAGCCTCAACTTATCAAAAAATACTATAATACTAAAAGAAAATCGCCAAACTCCAAAATAGTCTATTCTATAGTACTCTTGGAAGGAAAGCTAAACACCCATTAGATACAATGCCAGGACAAACATAACTGATATGCCTGTTTGTTTTGGGTTTGGGTGGTTTTTTTTTTTTTTTTTTTGCTTAAAATCTTCAATGATATGTGGCCAAATTCTCAAGAATTTTTAGGAAGCTTTTTTTTTCACTGATGATGCTCATTTATACCAGCTGAAGATATGTCAAAACACTTAGAAATGGAGCACAACAAGACTGCTCTTTACAAATCAGCAGAATTCTCTCATGGCTTCTAAGCAGCTGAATTCTCTGGTTTAAATAATCTTTCATAGAGTTTGGTAGGGACTTTCTTCCAGATGTTGAGCTGTCAGTTTCCAGATCTCTATTGCGGTGATAGTGTATACTCTGGGGAGGAGACAAAAGCACGCCCATGAATATTTCCATCAACATCGCTTCAGAAACATTTGAGTCATAACCCAAAGGTTGGCCCAGTTGAATAATCAAAGTCCCTGAAGTCTCAAAAGCATTAACATCTTTAGAAATGTTTGCCAGCCTTTAGAGGGAGTGCAGGAAAATGCGGACTAGTGTAGCACACAAACATCACATGCTGAGAGCAGAATACGAGGACTCGGAAAGCACGAGCGTATCCCAGCAGCTACTGCAAGACTGCTGTATGTGCACAACATTATATTTCAATGGCTTCAGCTCAGACTAGTGTGAGAAGGACAAATACATATCCTTGATGTCAGCGTAACCGGCATCACCCTACGTTCCTTAGGGCATTCTTTCTTCTCTATCCGGACACAAATATACGCAGATACAAAGTGCTTCTGAAAACCCACAGAAAAGGGAATGTTTCTGCCCACATATAATGGGGAGGGTGAAGGAGAAATATAAGCATCTTGCTTTGAAATATAAACATCTGCTCTCAAACTCTGTGCACCGCTACACAAAACAAGCAGATGCGGGCACAGACACGAAGGCTTCTGCCAGTCACCGAACTGCAGTAACGAGGATCATGACCTAAAATGGCCTTTTGGTAAGTCCTCACGATGTGAAACTACACACCCCTCATCAGTGCTGCCTAGAAATCCCTTCAGCCAGAACTGAAGAGAAGGGGGAAATGTGGCATTCACAGCAGGATGGATAACTCCAGTTTTCCCAAATCCTGATGGATCTGGGGCTGGCCAGGAACACCCTCTGGAAAAATTTATATGTGAGTACAACTTGCTTCTGCCTCAGTGTCTCTTCCCCACGATATGGCGAGTGTCATGCACACTTTATCAGTATTTAGCATCTCAAACACATTTTTACTTGAAATACTGCTCAGTACAGTCCCTGCGCCATTGGTCCAACAAAAAGACTCATGCAAAAGGCACCTGCTGCCCTCACTTCTTATGGGACATGAGCCCAGAACTTCTCTCAAATTAAATACAGAATAATGTTTGTGTGAAGCCAAAAATACAAAGCCTTGACAGTACCTGAATGTGTACTTAGATAACATTTGTTCTGGCAGTGGTTTGCAAGGACAGCTGTGCCAATTTGTGCAGTTTTTAGCTGGAAGAGGCCACTCTAGTCTCTCAGAAGTATAAAAATGGTACCTGCAAAACCTCAGCTTTGCCAGAAAAAGCTGCCCCCACACAAAGTGCTTTTCCTGCCCCACAAAATCACTTTATTTATTTCTCCCACCTCCCCACCAGCACTATGGTAAAGCCAGTTTTAAGGATGGAGGACAAGAAAGAAAATTGCAGCACAAAAGTTTGGGGCTGGACATCAGGAAATACTTTCTAACAGCGAGAACAGTGGCAGAGCCTGCCTGGGAAGGCAGGTGAGGTCATGGGAGGTCTTCAACATCAGAGATTCTTCAGTACAGATTAATTAAATATCTTGGAACAATCTAGGCCAAGTTGCATCTGGCATGAATCTTAGGAGGATGGCCTAGGTGAGCTTTTGAGGTCCTTTCCAGATTCAGTTTCCTCTGAGTTTAAGTCTTGTCATAGAGTTCTCATAGTTATGTCCAAAAAAGATCATTGTGCTGAGATTTTATATTAAAATAATAGTTCTGCTTACCTATTTCTTCTTCTCCTGTTAATGTTTGGGTCAAAACACATCAAGTAGAGATGCTTATGTTCTGCCACTCAGCCAAGTAAAGTAAAGAAGGTGTAAAGGAACAAACAAGTCTACTGGATTTGTGCTGGCATACTCTGATTTTAATTGGCTGATGCATCAAGTTCTATCTTTAAGCAATCCTGGCAACATATGCTTTTGTCAGAAAATTTTGTCTAATTTCTTTGAATTGTAATAATAGATTTTGAGTTCATGCTCAGTGCTACCAGTCGGTCTTTGACCTAGTCCTTACAAAAGATGCTGTTGTAAAAATTTTAAGTTCTGAATTTGTGCGTGCTACTTTACAAGAACATCTCCGTGGTATCTGAGCTGCCAATACATCAGTGACATTCCCAGCCACCTGGAGATCGTTCTGCAATCCAGGACACTGAACTGCGCTGTCAACATTTCACACCTTACCACAAATATGTCTATACTCCAGTACTACGAAGTCTATGTTGATTACACACTGCTTCTTTATAACCTGTGTACATCCCATGCTTTGGGCCAGGCCATAGGAGATGAATCCTGCTGTTGATTCTATCAGTGATTTGTTTTATGAGCTTTCTCTATGGATCTGTTTTCTCACGGGTCGGCTAGCATCTCTGACTGGATTGAATAAAGATCCTAAAACTCCTTGAGAGCCAACGTAAAATGTCCCGTCTCTTCATTAGTTAATTGATATTGACAGTGGATGCTTTTGCAAGTTCGGTGATCTTCCCATTGAATGATTCAATTTTAAAGGCTTTCATGAACATTACTTAGTAGCAATCTCTACCTATTGCTATGGCAGAGGTGAGAGGCTATGGCACACTGATAGGCATGGAAGCTGCTCTCCCTTTGGAATAAATATAAACAAGAATTAAACCTTTCCTTGGGGTCTGAATTGTGAAATAGTAGAAGCTGCCCAAAATACAGGCAGTAGGGATGAAACAGGTCTTTTTGAGACTGTAAATTAAGAGGCCTGAGAATGGAAAAAAAAAAAAAACGGCGTCCAGAAGAGAAATGAAAGATGCTGTCCAAAAAAACAATAATGACAAGAAAACCGCAAAGATATTGGATAAGCTGATGTTTGAAAAGACCATGGGGCTTGGCTCTAAAAACAAGGACATTGCCAAACATGCCTGAAGCTGCCAAACCTTTCGTGCCAAAGAAATTCTTGGCTATCATCAATTTCATGTCTAACGGCAATAATCAAAGGTGAAATAGGGCAGCAGCACTCTTTAAGCTTGTAAAACACCTACACAGGCCAAATTAATAGGCACAGAATTATTCTGAGAAGTCAAAAAAGGTTATACAACACCACACTCGTAGTACCTGGTACTTCACTTCTCTCAACAAACCGGTGAGACGTTGCAAAGGACAAGATTTCAGCCCTGGCACCAAACATGGTACCTCATGAGCAATCATGCATGGAAAGCCAGGAAGTGATCTCTGGGATCCTCCAGGGTCCCCAGGCATTGCTGCTTTGCTGTAGATATCATATCACCTCTCACTTCCCTCAGAGTATCTCGTAAGAGTACTGACTGTCTGTCACAGAAGTCTGAAAAAGTGTAAGTCCCAAATCCTTACAGGGGGAAAAAGAAATTGATATAATATTGTGCTCTCCTAAGTACAGAAGCGATGTGCTCAAGAAGATCTGCTCAGCCCCTCGGTGGGATTTGCCTGCTGCGTGGGGGTGCCTCCTCCACAAGCAGGGAAGTTTACAGTATGGGTCACAGAAAAGGAGTTGTTGCAAAGCTAGACCGCGGTGCTGGGGCACGTCAACTTATCTGCATTACCTGGCTGCACACACAATGCCATCCCCCAGCAGATGCAGGTGGAAAGCACGGGAGGAAAGGGTAGCAGGCATATACCAAAGGAGAACACTGAATAGATGGCACGCATCAAACCCACGCCCTCGCTTGGCTCACAGCACTGCCCTCCTGTAGCCGTGCCTTAGACAGCAGCATTCACTGCATGCAGAAATGTAAAAACATAAATACACAATTAGACACACCAAGGTCTATTTTAAACCTCAAATAGATTGCAAAAAAAAAAAAAAAAGTATAATAACAAAATACTTCTCTGACTGGCAAAGACCAGGAAATATTTACACGCAATTTCTATCTGAATCGACATGTTCCCTGAAATGTTACTTTGACAGCCCCGTAACCACATTAGAACCGAAAAAGTAGTCATTTGTAAAGTCTATCCGTCCTAACGAAAATCAAATTAAAAGATCGTATCAGGTTTGCCACCGTGAGGCTCAGAGAACGGGATGGAGTCAAATTGTTTCCATCTGGTGGGATAAACAAGAAGATCCAATGATGGTGGGCTTTGCCCAGATATTGCTTTCTGAGTAGAGCTGATCCTGCATCACACACCTCCTCAGAAAACAGACCAACATTGTGGTAGTATCTTCCCATCTCGGCAGGCTGCAGTCATGCTAGCAGAAGATCGGTTTCGTGATACCATCATGCACGGCACCCAGGTGGCAACCAAGCAAAAAGCCCCACCTCATGGGTACCGTCTCAGAGCCCCACCTCATGAGTACCATCTCAGACAGCATGAGAAGGCATTAGGTAAAATACTGGATATGAACTGAGTCCTGGAATGAATGAAAACTACTCTGAAGCCTATCATCTAATCAAGTCAAATTACTTTCACCTTATTTCATAAAAAAGAGCAAACTACTGCTGTCTGGAATAAAAATAAAGTTTCAGAGAGATTCATGTTGTCAAAAAGGATGAGTGTTGACACATCCAAGAGAGGGTACCATGTGAAGAAATGGCAATCACTGTATCAAACCTGAGGAAATAATAATGACGGGAGAACGTCCTTAGCAGGTGAATCGGTCTAAAGATCCAGAGTCATCCCTGAATACCAGCTGGGGACTGCAGTAAAGCCACTGTCCCGAAAGGAACTTTATGTAGATGGCAGCTTCCTTAAGAATGTTCAGTCCTCTGTCTCTTGGTCCAAAAATAACAAAATTATGGTACTGAAGAATATGATTCTGTCCTGACTTTTGGGGAGAGAAGGGGGAGAAGAGGGGGACAAATTTATGCCATGTTGTTTTAAACGCCCCAGAAGATCAAAAAGGCAGAGAACTGACAATACAAAGGAGTTTCCCTACTGAGCAAAGAGTTTGCTTTTCCAAAGCTTAACACTTACCCAGAAAAGTGTGGATATTGTTATAAACGTGACTACAAGCTCTGGGGATATGAACAAAGAAAACTTTGACTATATGCTATTTAGACTAGACAAAACAACGGCCTTCCTTCCTGTTAATTTACATCAGATTATATATATGTGATATTAATTATATATGTATAAATTAATATATTAATTATATAGAATATATAAAAATAAATCTAATAGCTATTAAAAAAGCCCATCAAAACAGATCACAACCCGTTTTAAGGGCTGATCACAGAACAAATATTTTTTTCAGTTAAATGTAACCTATTCAAGCCATATGTAATATTTGCTGAAATCTGAAGTGAAGTAAAACCATCGCACAAGTCAACTTTCTCTAGAAACAGAAACTGTTGGATTGATATACTGTTTTTTGACAGCCACAATCTCTTTCGCTGATGCAGAATATTTCTTTATTGTAATTTATTTCATATGTTCAGTTCATCGTATAGGAGTACTCCCAGAGCTAAGAAACTATTTAGGAGTTGAAAAAGCAAGAATATGTATTTTCCTTTTTAAATCTATGAATCAAAGAAAGAAAGAGACACTGAGATCCATAGCTCTAAAACAAAATTAATCCAGGCCATTAACTTCCTTGAGCTACTTCCTTTGTTAAAAAAAGTCAGTTTTAAATATAAACTATCCTTGATGGTCTTGATCCTTATGTATCAAACCACATATAAAATAGTTTTGTTTAATCACCTAACAGTTTTAAACAACAACAAAAAAAATCAAATCCTCCTTAGCTAGGATGATATGTTAACCTAATTTCTTTCACTTTATAGAGTAAACGAATAAACACAAAGAGTTAAGAGAAGAATGTCTTAGGTTGTCCTTCCTAAATGTAGGTCTGATCTTTTTACCTTGCTCTTTGCCAGGTGGAGACATTATCTTTTTGATGGTTAAAGGTCTGTCTGGGTTGAAGTGACTTTTCCAGACCAGCTCTTCTCTGGGACACAGTCTCTTCTCCACTCACATATGAGGGCACCCATTATAATCACAAATTATCGATGGTTTCACCTCATTCCACCAAAATACTATTGGCTTGTGTTTAATAGCATTCATTCTTTTAAGTTCAGTTATTTGATTGGAATGTGTTTAAATTAGTTTTATTTCATACCTGTAGACCTTATTTGAAGAATACACACTACTAAACCCCATATTCTTCACTTTCTGAAAAGTTATGTATTTGAAGTGAAATTGGATTATTTTTATAACAAACTATACTTAATAACCTATTACTTATAGTTAATAAGAGATCTACACAGCTGCCTTCCGTGTGAAAGTCTTGTTCTCTTCTTATGGATGCCTGCGGTCTTACAATACATGAGAAAACTGATGACTGATTAGTACTGCCAAAATGGCTTTCCAAACTGTCAATAAATTACATTCTTTGTGCATTCAAACAGAGCAGACCTGCAGGTATCATCAACCCCAAACCTCATCTATGCCACATAATAAGAAAAACATCAATTTTAGTTTCAGACGCCCGAGTGTACCCAATGTGAAGCTATAGACGCTGCTGGATCACAAAGGAAGTGAAATGGCTTTCTTGGAACGGGATTCTTTCTTGTTTCAAAGACTATTCTTGCCATCAAGTTATCTTCTCTTACACCTGTGCAAACAAGGGATTGGGAACATGTGGTTTGGCTTTCAAAAAAGAAATACTCTTTCCTGACTAACCCTAAACAGGAAAACATTAAGTTGGGAGCGTAGTACAGAGTGTTGCTACTCTGACACCCCATGTCCTGAAACAGCCAGCTCAGGGTCGGGGTAGCTCACCAAAAACACTAAAGTAATTAGCAGGCAGTTATAGAACAAGAAATTAGACTTTGTGGAAATGATCCTACTGATAGCAATGCCTAAATATTTAAGAGGCACTCATCTGGAAGGTTGACGTGGCTCAGTAACCAAATTGTCAAACAGTTCTTATGTGTCCCGAGCTCGAAGTGGGATGCTTCCCCAAAACCTGTGGCAAAAACCCTAAATCATTTCAATGAGACCTGGACTAGCCCCAACTTCAGCTCCGATAACAAACACTGGGCTAATGAATTTTTAGTTACAAGTCTGTGAATCCAGAATAATCCCCTGAAATGCACACGCTGGCTCCTGGTTTCACTGCTACAACGCACGCCAGAGCCAACCTGTCTGCACCCAGCCTGCACACCGCACACCAGCTGACTGCAAATCACTGCAGAAATTCAGTTGCTAATTAGACTATTCTAAATGCTTTTTTCTGAAGCCCAACAGTTTACCCACCTTCAGCTGAAACGGCTGTCAGAAAGAATTCTTTTCGTTCTCATCTGTCAATAGGCAATATACAGATATAGAAACAATTTTTGGCATTAGAATGTATTAACACCCCCCACCTGCTGTAATTTTAAACAATATTTGGTATGCTTTTTGCTTGTACACGGAATGCATCCATGTCAAATAGCTAGCTAGCTTTGTCAGAGAATAAACTAATGGAATAAACTGATTAAGTCAGAAGGCTTCAGACTGATAATCTTTCCAGGCATTAATCTCAGGTTGGAATACAGGCTTGAACCATTCTCTCTTCTCCACATACACCTTCTTATAATCTATTAAGTAATGTAATTATATTAGACTGATGCAACAAATAAGCCTTCTTAAATTTTTTCGATTAAGGGCTGCTCTGTTTCAATTATATATGGAATTGGGTAGAAAACTGGTGTAATGTTGACTGTCAAATAAGCCTGTTTCATTATTGATTCAAACTACATCACATTGTTACACACTGCAGCACACATACATACATACTTTATTTCTTTCATTTTTAACAAGAGTGCAAACATTGTCATTCCTGCTGTCAAAAATGCAAGTTCTTACTTTCTAGGGTTAAGAAAAATAACTATCTATCTCAGTCACATTAAGAATGTAAGACATAAGGGATCAGCTGGGTCACTGAGTCCAGCACCAGCTTACAGATAACTTTGATTTTTAGTTTCATTAGTATCTTCTGAAAGAAAATTTTCTTTACTTGGAATAATCTTTAAGTCTGAAAAGGGGATCAAGAAGAACAGGCTGCTGTTTTTCGCTTGCAGTAAATAAAATCCAGGTGGCAGAGGATGAGATCCACTAATTCTAAAAAACCCGAAGGGCATTAGGACAGATTTGCAGAAGGTGTTAGGCCGTTAGGCATATAAAGTTACAGATAAATTCCTGCTGAGGTATTCAAAAGTGTCCAGGCAGACTGACAGTTTATATACCAAATTACATCAAACACAGCATATGGCCCTTAGTGACCAGAACCAATCCATCAATTTCATTAATTGAGTCATCAATTTCATTAACTACAGTTAATGTTTCCCTTGCTTAATAAATTATTTTAAATGCTAAATGTTTTATAAATGCACTTTCTTCTTATGTATACAGCATATTTAAAGTAACTAATAAACACGCTTGCACGCTGTTTTTCTGTATAGTTAATTAACTCTACTTACCAGAAGATGCATCAAAATACAAGCTCAGGATAAATAGTTATTATCTAGTAGGTAAGAAAGAAATCATTCAACAACAAATTAAAAATGAGAGCAAGTGTGCATTGAGCTATATACCTGCTGAAATTAAGTGTGTGTCTATGAAATTAAAGAAGGGATGTAGGCGCCTAAAACAGGATTTGGGTGTAACCCAGACGTTAAGGTCTGGAAATACAAATCAAAACACGCGGCTGTGCAACTGCTGGTGAACAGGAGCCTCCTGCATTTCCCCTGGGGGTCACTGGGGACCAGGATGGGTGTAGCCCCTGTGGTGCCTTCAGCACTGTCATTATTCAGCATAACCAATAGTTTTACTGTCTTAGCTGCTCTATCAATCAACAAGAAAAACCTCTTTCTCTTAGAAAGCCTTTAAAATAAAAATTCAAAACATGATTAAAAACTCTATACAGGTTACTACTTATTACCACCTGTAAATTAAATCAGTAACTTCAATCATTCCACTTTGGTTAATACTGCTCTGCATGGTAGAATCTGGTTTTCAGAACTCTTAAAAAAAAATACAGAAATTTATAGCTAAATGTGGCAAGTGAGCAGATCAGTAAGACTCCAAACCCAAACTCACAAACACTGAAATAGTGCTGGTTCAGGACTGTCTGTCACCACTGATGCTTACTTTAAAGAAGACAGAGGAAGGGATTGGATCCTGGTCTTCCCATTTTAGAAGTGGTTCTTACTACATGAAAGGTAAAAAGTGACACCACTTGATCCAGCACAGGAGATGCTGGTGGATTTTAAAGCAAAGGAAGTAATTTTTTATTATACATCCCAAATTGTTATCCTTTTTGTCTTCAGGACCCCATCTCCTTTCGTATACCAGGTAGGGTTGTAATGAGGATGAGTCCAGGACTGGTCAAGGAGGAGGACTTGTCCACCTAGACCTTTAACTTGGTTTTGCAAAAGATGGATACGCTATAGAGACTGTGGGAAGATTGAAAGGAAGAAAGATTATCTGATCGTCAAAGATTATCTGATTGGGTAATCTGTCCGAGGTTGTGTTCAGTCTTGGAGAAGCGGCCTCTGCTCCAGCTTCAGCATCTAACAGATGTGATGCTGAGCAAGATACTTGAACAAAGCGTTGCCCGGCTTTCCACCGCAGAGTTTTCGGGCTAACTGCCCGGGGTGTGACATCCGGGAAGCTCAGCGCTTTCACAGCAGAGCTGGCAATTTGTCACTAAGTTAACTGGAGAAGTACGGTGCGGTACTCGGAATCAGCAAGATTGGGAAACGCTCTTCTTTCTGCAGAATCAGTCCCAAAGCTTTTGTGATCGGTGAGCATTTGTTTTTTGGACAACCTTGCATGAAACGCAGCGAGTTAGTTTATCAGCCGTAAACTCAGAACAGTGTTAAGACCTAATTGTACAAAAGTGGTCGAAAATGAATTATTTTCTCGTGGCCCTGCCGCAGACACGTTCCAGGGAGGCCTGCTGTGGGATGCGGGCTCTCTCTGTTCAGCGCCTTCTCTTTGCACAGCCCACTCAGAAGTGTTTTACATTCCCCACATCTTATCACTCCAGCAGCCTGCATTCCTATCACATGGGTCCGGATTCCTGAAACTCCAGCTCTCCCTAAAAAGGGAGTTAAGGCAACCTGACACTCTCGTCCCTGTCGGATATACTGTCAGATGTGGTAAGAGCACCATAGAAACACAGAGGGGGGAAAAGGAATGAAAATGCGCAAGGCTTAGATAATTGGAGTTAAACAAGGCTTGGAGCCATGCTCCTAATGAGGAAGATAAAAAGAAATCTGCAATTACTACCAGTTTACTGAATGAGGCAGTGGACTTAAGAGGAAAAAAAGAACAGTATGATTGTGTAATTAAAAACTGTAACACGCATGCAAACAAATGGCAGGGAAATCGAAGTTGCCTGGGCAACGTTAATGCTGACGTTGCCCAACTTCTAAGTGCTTGACTTCACAACCTTAATGGTAACAATTTTTAGACATAATATATAATTAGCCACAGCCAATTAGGGATGCTATGGCTCCTGCTGGTAACCGGTAATATTTACACTTAAATATGGAGAAAGATTACTGCTGGTTATACTGTATTATTTAATTATACAGTCAGTTTAGAAATGAAATTATATCTGAAGCATTTGAGAGATTCCCTTGAGCAGAAGTGATGGAACAATTATTACTGCAATTTGGCATGAGGAAACTTTGCTGAAAGTCTAGAATTTCACCTAATCAGACAATTTGATTAGTGATCCATGTGTAGGAGCACTCTGTGCTGCTGCTGAGTAATTTCAAAATGCACTGTAAGAAAAGTAATCATAATAACTATGGACACTTTTCCTTAGCAACTCGCGTATCAAATTTATTAAGTTTCAAAAGTCAATTCAGAATAATGTAATTAGTGTAAACTCAGTACCATGATGGAAAAAAAACCCAGTGCGTTTTAGCTTATTACAATCACTATGAATATAAAGTTCTGGTTTCTGCTGACAATTCAATTCATGATGCCCAGCAACTACAGCTGGTCAAGGTCTGACAGCTTCATGCCAAACAGCTGTGGCTTTGAAGACACAGAGGTTTCTAAATTACTTTCTGGGAAAAGAGGCATTAACAAGAAGGATGCCTGTGTGCACGTGGCTTTCTAGTAACAGTAATGTGGGCAGACTGATGGAAAATAAGAGTATGCTCTTTCTGCCTGGCGTTGAAAAGTCCAATATACAACTAAAGGAAAGAAATAGATGCATGTGAAAATACCAGCTCAAGAAACTTAGACACACAGGCACATTTGGAAAATACGAAGGCAATAAAACCAAACTTCAGAGTGATCACAAACATTTTTCCCTGGACTTTGAGAACCTGGAAGTAGAAGGAGGTAAGGCCTCAACAGTTATTCCAGTCCTCTTACAAGACAAGGATGGAAAAACCCAGTGGATTCCTTTGGAGAGAAAATGCCATGCTGAAGGTCCTGGTGATTTCGGTCACTGGTAAAGAGGCCCCAGCTTTAGGTGATGGGAATGTACAGATCAGACATTGCACATTTACCAAACCAAGCCTTAAGCTGAGGCAGGGTTGGTAATGCTACCAGCTTACCAAGGTAATGCCACCATCAGACCACACCTGTGGCTGCAATTAGCCTCTTGTTGGGATGGGTGATCTGTGATCTGGCTTGTAAGCCTGATTGGTGGCTTGTCCTTTCTATCAGATGTAAGATGGCAACGCACCACTTGCCTGTGGTCATTCAACTGCAGGCCTTAGCGCTAGCTCCTGTCTTTTGTCCTTGGACAGACTGCCTGCTCCCAGTCCTCAACTTTATCTTGTAATGGACTCTTTGGCCTATAGCCTGCCTCTGTCCATGCTCTTGCCTTGCCTTTTGACTGTAAGGCTGCTCACTGGTTTTGCACAAGGTCAGTGATTTTTAAGAAGCAGAGAGTATGTGCAGCCAAAGAAGAACAAGGGCACATAAGAACACAAGACTGTGCTTATGGATCACCTCAGTGGTCCACCTAGCCCAGCCTCCTGTCCCCAAGAGTGACCAGTGGTGCTCTGGGCCAAAACCACGATTCAGTGTTCTGAAGTGTAAGATGAGGGCATGGAGGCAGTGAAGCTCCCACAGTACACAACCAGACAGAAGCAGTATATTTGTGGTTTAGATAATCTCGTGACTTTTTAATTAATTAATTTCTCTCTCCAGCTTTTGAACCTGCAACTGCTTCTTACACCTCTTGGCACTGGGAAGAGTGAGGAGCAGTAAATTTTTATTCACCTCCACTCCATGAGGTGGCATATCAGAAATCTTCTCAGATACATTACATATTGCTACAGACTCCGAGGCAGATGCCACAGAGACTTGAGGAAAAGTATCAGCAGTGCTGCCCATGGGACAACGGGAGCTTTTTGAGTGCTTGATGCGCAACGATGTTAATAATGTACTGGGTATCTAGATATTAATTATGTCACCCTGAGATTTGTGCTTATCAGCACCACATATAGAAGGATCATTCTCTGGGCAATGTCATACTTCAGATTTCAGCACGGTCACCCACCACCATTGTGAATAGGTTTTTCAGAGCAGGAACAGCGGAGACAGCTTTAGACCCACCAAAGTAAGCACATGCTAGTGTGGTGTAAAGTGCCATTTCTAGACCTCTATAACAATTGTTGCACCTTCCTAGAAGATTAGCCACACCGGAGTGAGTAAATTCAATCTAAGAACTTGTCAGGAAAGAATGCAGATGAATTTTAAAGTCCAAGTCTGCTTTTGATTGGCAGGTAACATAAAAATGTGGAAAATAGGTATTTTGATAGCTTATCTCAGGAGGAAGCAAAAGAAGTCAGGACTATATACTAATGACGCTGATGAAAAATGACTGGGTTTGAATCTCAGATACCATTCAGGTATAACAAAACCAAGCAGCAAAAATAATAAGGAGGAAAAAGCCAAACAAAAATTCCCTTGTTTTCCTCCTATCTCACCTATATCACAGTGCAATTCCATGAAATCTTAAAAAAAGCCCACAAAAGAGGAGATGCAAGCTTTGCTTTGGAAAGCATGGAAAGACATTTTACTGTGGTGTCTATAAAGAGTCCCGCTAATCTGTTTTATGATGTTATGATCATACTAGATGGCAGTAACACAGAAACAACCATCGAGCTTGCTCATGTCATACAACATCACCTCATGGGAGTACAACCAGTGCTGAGAGACCCAGCCATATTCCTCTTCACAAACTCATTTCCACTGAGACTCTAATCCATTTCTTCAAAACTGTGGAAGTGTGAGGATGTAAAAAATCAGTTTTCAGATGAAAAAGAAAACCACGCAGCCTCTACAGAGTTGTTTTTCATTTAAGCTTCAATAAGGTTGCTTACATGTCTCATTATAACAGTAGAAGAAAAGCAAGTGTGACGGGCTGATACGAGGCTAGTCATAATCCCTTGACATTGGCTATGCTGAGTTTTGTTTTATTTTTTAAGAGGAGACCACAGTGGCTTTACTGCAGACTGTATTTTTTGTGTCAAAGGGAACAAATATGACCTTTTGAAATGTGTGAATCCAGCTCATAGACTGTAAGGCAAGAAGGTACCAACAAGGTCATCCAGTCTGATCCCTGTTACACAAGCCAGAGGATTTGACCTCCTAGCTCTTGTGTCAACTCCAACTTCTGTCTGAAGGCAAATAAACTTCTCAGTTCCAAAGATTTTACTGAATTGAAGACTGATAGAATGATATCAAGGAGACCTCTTAAAATGGACAACAAATCAGGATCCGGTAAATCCATCCAAAAAATTTTCTTTCTGTGCAGCACATAGCAGTGATGGGATATGTTCATGCTGAACTCACACCGCTAGGATTTCAATGGTCACCTTTCCTGTAGCCAGACTTTGGTTTAGGTTAGTATCTGCAAAGCGGAGCAATCCCCAAACACGAAATCACCAAATGAGTCCTCTCTTCCCTGTTTGCTGCAGGTTGGTACTTTGGCTGTGCAGTCCCTGAGAGCACCTTATGTCACTTCTGAGCAACATTTCTCTTCTGCATGAGTCAAGTCTGCTCATATGGAGTCAAACTCAGCACTCTGAAGGCCAAGGCAATCACTGACCCTAAAGGTGGCATGATAAAATGAAGAAAATAGTGAAGGAAATGAAAAAGAACTGAAAGACTCTTCCTGAAAGCAAACCGGATTTCTCTAGAGCTTATTTTTTGCATGCAAGGTGTTCTTGCTGTGTCCTGAGGAAGGTGACCTGAGGAACATCCTGTTGAGGACAATAGTCACTGGGTTTGTTCAGTGAACTGTATGCAATGAGAGATGCAGAAACTCCTCTGATAGACACATTTGGTCTTATCCTAGAGTGTAGGATAAACATCTGTCCCCAAAACATTTAATTAAACTCAGAGGAAACAAACAAAAAAAGAAAGATGAGGATACACCAGCCACAACTGATAAATGGAGTATCATTGTTTAGACAGATATTTATCCTTCCACCATCAATAGCTTTGGAAGATAAACCACTGAAAAAAACCACTGGAAAACCCCCACTCTAAACAGCAATATACAGTCTCTGGGGGCTGAGACTGCAGCATTTACACACTTAAATAACTTTATGGATGCTGACAGTTCCACTTAACTCAAAAGGACTGTTCTCATGTTTGTGTCATGTTTGGCTTGGAAGGCGTCCCTACACGGACTGGTGCGCAGAGATGAGCAGCAGCTTGCTATCTCAGAAGCTTATGCTGTTGTGCGAGGACTAGAGGAGCAAACTCCAGGTAATCCTGTAAAAATCAGGATTCCTACCATGGGCTGAGAGGAGCACATGACATTTTGACAATGTAACAGCTATCAGAAGCACTACACTACTTTGGTAGACATCATAAAACGTCACTGTTTATATGAGTTTTCTTCCCCTGAAAAATTTCAGATGGGTTGTTAGTGAGATCTGATTTAACTCAGCTCTGCTAAACTGTAATATGGCTGATATTTTAAGAGGTACAAAGGATAAAACCAAGAAGCAGTGTTTATCGGTTTTGTGCCTAGGTCACATGCATTCCCAGAACCTGGCCTAATCAACATGCATATCTCTGAAGGCTGATTTCCTGAGGGACTGTGACCTAACGCTTCAGTGGGGACTGCAGCATTAACCCTCTGGTCAAGAGTACGATAAGCTGTTTTTTCACCTGCTCCAACGCTGAAGCACATCATTGCACAAAGGCACTTGGACTTCTGCCAGTGCCTGAGAGCTTTCTTGAACCTGAAGGAGTTTTCATTGCTTAAGGTAACGCGAGGTCGGGTTTTCTTTCCCCTGTCCCAGAACAACTAACCCATATCAGTTGTCCTTAGGCAGGAAACATAAGCATACTGTCAAAATTACTGCCCAATTACATGGGGAACGAGCGTACCCTGCCTTCGGTGTGTTTTACAGGAGGGCAGCCCATGCGCAGCGGTTGCCCCAAGCTACCAACACAGCTTTTTTTAGCAGCCAAGCTGATCCCATGGTGTTCCTCACCAATGCCAAGCCTCCGGGCAGCTGTGGAGCCTTTTCATTGGGCACTGAAGTGATTAACCAAATTGTAATTGCAGATCGCTGTTTGGTTAGACTTCAATGCCTATGGATCAATGAGCTATCTAATTAGAAATCTTAAGTTTGAAATAAGTTTCTAAAATTATACCCATTGCTCTTAAATTTGCATGTCTCCAAGGAGAGAGATTTGAATTTCTGTAATGAGTTTCTCAGAATGTTTGCTTTAAAGTATTTCTTACACTCAGCGGTTATGCAGTGTGTTTACAGGAGGGTCCCAAAAAGATACTTTTAATTACTTTGACTATGAAAATATTAAGTTTAAAGTCAAAACCTACAAGCATTTTTGAGCTATTTTGTGTGTGTAGATGCAATGGCTCATGTCTGTAAGCTTTCCCAGGGTCGGACCCAGAGTTTAGAAATAACCTGTATACTTTTGTTTCCAAATCAGGAAATACTTTGTAGTCTTAGCAATTGAAGGAGCCTTCAGATTTTTCTTCTAACAGCTGCAGTTTAATAACCACCTTCCACCTAAAGCCACCTTCTTCTGTGCGTAAAAGGTTTAAAAGAACTTGCAAACACCAATAAACTTACAAAAACATCTGGAGTTCTATTTGGTAAGACTGTATTGCCCTTAAAGCTTTTCCTCTCCTCACTTTAATATCAGCAAGGAACAAGTTAAAAAAATAAAAATCCAGCATTGACTCATTTATGCTTCAGGTCACATTGATTGCTTCTTTTTTTTTTTTTTTTTTTAAATAATACATTACATGTTTAAGTCTTAAAAAATATTGTAGGAGTTTTTGCTGGGCTGTTTGTCTCAAGCACAGCTATCAGTTTATAGATTAAACTGTCCTTTTGTGCAAATTCCTTCTTGTCTTTTATAGGCAGCAGAATAATTAAATGAATTTAATTATTTTTCCTAGAATAAATCAGTATATATGGAGATGATGAAAGATTTAATAAAGATATTTTCTCCATTAGGGACTAGTTCTGCATTCTTTACTATGAATAGCATTTACAAAAATAATGCTATTCCCACTGTAGTCAACGGGACTGCTCACAAGGGTAAAGTGTGCATTGTTTGACCTCATACTTGTTCATTAATGCCTATAAAAACTCCATTAGACTACTTAAGGAAAAAACACATAGAAAGAGAACACTAATAATTTTACTAATATTGCACACAAACTAATAAAACTCTCTGGCATTGCTAAAGCCCTCTGGATCATCATCTCAATCTTGGTTTTTTAAATGTTATTATCTCTAACTGCAGTGCCAAACCTAGAGCAGTGGAATTTTTTTTGCAAATAATTAATCGTATAAATATACTCTTTTTATTTTCCCTGCTGGATAAATTACCTATGGACACATTGCGATTTTTATTATATATTAAAAGTATGCATGACAACACCACAGGTGAATTGCTTCAATTCACTGCACCCACAGTTATATTACCTTAGTCCCTTACTGTAGTTTATTTTCCTGATGAACCGACTTGGAAGAACCTTTATGCCACTGGTTATGAGTTGCTGACCAGACAAAGAGGCAAATAGCTGCGCTGGTTGGCTTTATCTTTATGAATACTGACATGAGTTCTTCCTCTTTCCCTTTTACTTTCTTTCATGGTCTGTACCCAGGTCTCAACAAACGTTTCACCTCTACTTCCATCTCCTCACTCTTTCCATGTCTTCAACACTTCTTAGTATACCAGACCCTTCAGTCAAGACCCCGGTCTGCGCTTCAGGAGTCTCTCCACTGATCTAAGTTCTAGACTTTGGTGCTATCTCAGGCTCCCTCCACCGACAGCAACACACCTCAGCTTCTCCACAGGCAGGACGTGGCTCTTCAACTCCTCCACTGTGCCAGATCACAGCAGTGTGTCCTTGGATTACTGAGATCGGTTCCCGGCATCTTTAGCAGGGTGGCTACACTGACAACGTTTTGTAACCAGCTCTCATACTTTCCACCCTGATCTGCTATCCAGATGACATTTTCTCAGTTAAATATTCCTCCCACAAAGGAGGGAAAGAACCCGTAATCTTTCACCCACTGAAAAGTCACTAATCTCATCTCTTCTCCTGACCAAAAGGCATTAGCTCTGGCACCACCACAGCACGGGAGACTTAGTGGACCTCAACACAACTGCTTCTTATTCCCAATCTTCATTCCAAATTCTCTCCCCCACCCAGTTAAAATTCCTCATCTGACTGCAATTTCCAAAAGTAGTAGTGGTTGAGGGACTTGTCACGGGTCTCTGCTGCAGCAGTGAAACTGGAACCAGGATCTTCCTGCAGACGCTTTCAAAGTCAGATGCCTTCACAGAAGATCCACCCGAGGAAGCCCACAGGACAGAAACCCACCACGGACACCGGAGTTATCAGACATTTAGCCTGCTGCAGCAACTGCTCTCAAACAGCACTTGAACAGAACAGCGGTGGTGGCTGTTTCCTACAGAAGAATACCGGTGCAGCAGCTGATTCCGATGACTGTACTGTAAGCAGCCTCCTGCACAAATATTTAATGTTCCATGATAAATCACATCTAAAAAATGCTGGAGAACCTGACTAACGAGATTAACGGGGCCAGGGGAAGTCTATGAACAAAAAAATGAATGGAAGGGAAACTATAAAAGCAAAGCAAAATCTGCTATTGGTGGCGGTTCCTAAAAAGCTTTGATTTTCAGTTCTGTATAAAGAATATTGACTCATTGTTTTAGTTGGAGATTATTTAATGTAAACACTAAATTGAAGGGTTCAATCTTATTCAGCCTTTATACAATATTTTGAAACTGAGCTGCAATTTCTACCACATGAGGCATAAAATCAATTAAAGAATGTTTATGCTCCAGCAGACTCGTAACTACACTGCTTAAAGTTCAGTCAGTTTGAGTTTTGAGACATTTTTCTTGATTTTCCAATCTGAATCTGGTATTCATTAAAGATGTTTAAATGT
The DNA here is from genome assembly GCF_965231255.1 of Vanellus vanellus. Taxonomy (NCBI): domain Eukaryota; kingdom Metazoa; phylum Chordata; class Aves; order Charadriiformes; family Charadriidae; genus Vanellus; species Vanellus vanellus. The sequence goes on along the minus strand of NC_138905.1, from coordinate 34,496,627 downwards.
AGTCTCTTTCCAAAACCATTTGGTCTTCCTGGTTCTTCCTGCTAACGGGGTCTATGCTGGTCTGAATCTTACCCTTTTACAAACATAACACACACATTTTATTAACGTGACAACTGCCATTAGCAAAACTATCTAGGCTCGCCTATTTGGAATTCAGCAGGTCAAGTGCTGCATAGGAGATGGACCATCTAGACTGATCAGGTTTGGAACTGAAGGCTTGTGAAGGGGAAGCTGCTCTGACATGGATGCAGGAAAGGGATTATACTCCCATTTGACAGCATCACGCAATGGAAGAATATGTGCCAGGCTGCCTGATGGTAATGAAAGTGTAAGTCTTCTCCACTGCCTACCCTTTGCCTCTCCGCAGCCCATCCCTGATAAACCAGCAAGTGCTTTAGGTGAGTCATCTGCATAGGCAGAGTACTAAATCATGTATACACAAACGTGGGGCCTGAGCACACCTTGGCTTCCTTGGGGAAGGTATCCCATGTATACATAAGGAGGTTGGGGAGTGATTCTGAATCTTGGAGAGGAGGGGGGACTGCACAAAGATTAAATCAAGCCATTTTGAGGTCCAGGACTTTTTTTTAATTAGCTCTAGTGATGCTTCAGGATCTCACTTCTGAAGTCCATGCAGGGAATCATGCCTATGCGTCTACTGTTGTTATCATATACTGAGTTTGGGACAGGTCAGAACAAGGGGTAGAAATAATTCCATTGAACCAAGCAAAAACACCCTTCAGATGCCCTCATAATTCCTCAGGAAGCAATCAAGACACTCCTCCTGCCGTGAAGCCTTCAGATAGATGTAGGATACCCGAGTAAAGTGTGAAGGGTGGAGAAGACGAAGGGTGCTGTGCTCAGATGTTTGCTGTCTCAGACTGATTATCAAACAAAATCTATTGTTCGATGGCAATTAGCATGACTGTCAGTTTTCATTTCCCACAGGAGACATTGGCAATAAGAAAGTAAAGGGTACAGTGTCCTTCTTTATAGCTTTGCATTCCTGCCACGCTGCCACGGATACACACCAATGAAAAATAAGGCCAAAACGCCACGAAGACTTAAGCTGCCACTGTAAGGTGGTTGTGTGGGGAATACTTCTTTCGGTAGCCAAGCCAATTTATGCTGGCTTGACATGTTTGTGACGTTACAGCCTACAGCTTTCATTTCAACTTCCAGATTCATCAGACTTGAACCCTAACACGAAATGTTAACAACGTCCCAGTGGGCTCTCATCGCAGCCAGCGCAGCAGATGAACACATACGCTCTTCAGTTGGAAAACTGTTCCACCTACACTCACACTGAGCCTGGATTTGAATCCAAAAACAGTAAAGAGTGACAAGTGATACTAGGCCCATGCCTTGGTGAAAATATTTTTTAATTTTATATTAAAAACATCAATCAAATATCAGTTTAATAAGACATATTCTAGAGCAGTACTTCAGACTGTTAGAAAGGACCATGCCAGAGCCACGCACTGAAACAACAGTGACAATCCAGGAAAAGCAAACTTATTTTTTCTATTTGTTAGGACACAGAGCTCAGCACTTGCGTAACATTTCTGTTCCCGCCTTTGTTTTCTGAACGTAAGAACAATAAACAATCCAAACCCATGGCACCGTTCTTCAGTGCCCTCCTCCTTGACGTTCACACCTTGTTAAACGCATTATCCTGTTAAACCCACACCTGCAGTAGCTCCACGTGCTTAAGGCCCGCAGCACCTTTTTCAAAGTTCTTCTCATGTCAAGCACAGGATATTTAGTTTTATTACTTGTGCATTACTTATAACGCACAAAAATAAGCAACTCTTTTTCCTGACCTACCCCAGTCAATGCCAAACTTAGGCTAATGCTTTTTCATTCGACTTTTTTAGGGGGGGGGTACAAGAATGTATTATCTCAAACTAAAAATAAACAGTAAAAGAAAAAAAACCCATCGTTCTTTATAAGGGGTAAGCTGGAAGGCACTACAAACACTATTTAATTTATGACAGTCAATTGCACTCATACAAATCGCCCTTGTGTTTTGTATTTTTTTTTTACCACAGCAGAAAACATCAGTTTTAGCACCAGTTCCCCCTTGGGGTTTGCCACATGTCTAGTGGCGAACTAGACCTTAATTCCACAGCATGCAACCCATCATTTCCTAGGAAATGGCAGGTACCAAGAAATATTAGGACGAGGTGATTTAAACGATAACAACTTTATTAAACTTCCCATGCATACAGTAACAGATCTTATTCATAATCCTTCTCTAATTACTTTTGAAAGGTCCATTTGTGTGACACACAGACTGACACGACGTCTATTACGGCACGCATAGATCACCCCTTTCAGGTCTCTGGTCTCCTGAAATTTAAGCTTTCTACCTGCAACTCGATACACTGCATAAATTGCAAATCAGCTGATACTAGGACATTTTTTCTGAGTTCTTGACTGCGTTGCTTTCATTAAGCGTAACACTACAGAACTGCTGGAGGTCTCTACCATGTAATACAAGCCTGGCTGTTTCCTGCATATCAATTTTAATAAGTTTTAATTTTTACAAATGATAATGTTTGAAAAGTCATTTAAAAAGTCTGAGATGTTGAGGGTGCATAGGGTGTTCTTCCTTTTAAAAGAACTTGTAGGCTGTTTAAAAAGAGGAAAAACTTTAAGGAATCACCCGTGATAAATATCTGACATAAAATCAATGACTTAATCAGGAAAAGAAACAAAACTATTACTATTAAAGTTGTGCAAATGGCACAAGTTGATACAATGGTAGAAAACAAGTCTGTCCTACAGATTGCGGAGTTATCTGTAAACCGCACTCATATGTTCAGTACAGCTAAATCTAAAATACTAAGAATACTTTCAAAGTACAGGAAGCTTCTAATGGACAATTCAACAATGGGAATTCTGTTATAGCAGAAAAACTTTAAAAAGAGAAGGATCTGCTAAATTTGTGAAGTTTATCAGTTTCCTAAGTCCCTTCCTGATTCTTGAAATACTCTAATCTCCTCCAGAGTTTATGAATTATAAATAGCTGCAAAACAGTAATTATATTGTAGTTAAATATTTATACTCTCACTATGTGTTTTTTAGTGGTTTTGTAGAAAAAATCATTAAATCAGAATTAAAAAGTAAGTGGTACCAGCAGTGTACTGTTCAAATGCAACCATACTGGGTCACTCCTGCGTGGCTTGGACTCGGTGAAAGCGAAGTGGGCAGAAAGTAAGAAAATGAAGTTACTGAAGTATGAAGAGAGGAAGAAATGTAGGTAGACCATCAGGGTAACAGATATAAGAGGAAGGACACGAAGGTATGAAAGGTAGTTTAAATTTTGAGCATTATTACAGGCTGGTGTTTCCCGGACCTGTACAAGTCCCAGTTCTCCATGAAGAGTCTCTTGCTGCCTCAATTACACATCAGAATAAACGAGACATATGTCTACCTTCCTGCTTGCTCCTGCTCCTCCTCTCCTCGATGCACACGCACAAGAACGGTGTCGCAGACAGAGCGCAGAATCGGGAAGCAGAAATTCTTGACTCTCAGCTCATCAGACATACCCATCCCAAAGTCTTCCTCAGGACAGGGGGTGACTGAAACGTGCCCCAATAGTTTTTAGGTGAATTACAAGACGGAGAAGAAAAAGAGAATAAAACCAGGTGTGGTAAGTGTGGACTGAGGCTCTACTCATTACTGTAGGTAGACTGAAAAGCAAGATGTTGCCCTTTCAGAAACAGAATTACTGTTTTTTAAAGAATCTGCTTATAAAGCCTTGCATGTTATAAAAGTATCGGATCTGATCCCTACACCTACTGCCCAGTAGACCACTTTTAAATTTCCCACAGTGTGGGGATTACAGTCAATACATTTGCAAGACAACGCCACATTTTTCAATCAAGGAATCGAACTGTTGAGACTTTCCATTGCTTTTACAAGGCTTCTACAGAGAATTGACCATTTCACAGCATCACAAAGGGAAACACTGGAGTACTTTGTAGAACACTGTTGGTATACTGTACATTCATATCGGAGTACAGTATCAGTAATATTTGTAGGGCCATATGAGAAGTAGGTCAAGCTAATAAAACTGTTGAAGAGGAAAAAATCAAAGCTCTGGGCAGGCAATATGCTAAAATTCAGTATATGCCGTGAGGAAACAAGCAGAGAACGGAATGGTGAGCAGAAGGACTGAGGTGAAGAATAGCTACACCTGCTTTTCACCATTCGGATTACCACGTCACCCTGTAGGACAGGGTTCCAGTTGTACAGTGAGCTGCACAAAACATTATTTTAGGATGCAACTCCACAAATAATGTTGCTTGAGTAAGCCGGTACTGTTGCACATTGTTATTGTAGTTGGTAAAAACATGTGCTGAACAACAGCATGAAATATTTTTCAGAAAGAAGAGCTGGAATTCTCATCAGCACAGTATTTACATTGCGTGCCAAGAAAAAGGTTAACATGTGAACACCCTTTTCTTGGTCATCTATAAAGCATGGCTTGATAACTACTGCAGCGGTGTCAAAAGACAGGAAGATGTACACTCAAGGAACAACTAGGAGATATTTTTGAGCAAACGCAAGACAGCAAAGAGTGAGCAAGATGCTAACATAACCCAGTGAAGAGAAAAGTATTTCATGTGGAATGGTTAGGCAGAGTGGATGCCTCTGGATATTGTCTGCAGAAGTTAATTTTTCTGGAGAGCGCACTCAGATATTCTGTAAATCCCCAAACACAAGGAAACTAATTTAGACATGGTATGAGGTTTGGCACCAGGGAAAGAAAAACTTTACAGTTTATGGAACTGTCTGACGGTTTCTACGCAGAAAATAGTGGGTTTGGAGAATTTTAAAAGCTGTGGCAACCACAGGTCAATATCCTTCCCACCATTTCTGCCTGGTAACAAGACATCTCGGAAACAAATCGATGTCACCAATGTAACAATCCTCTTGAAAACAGCCTGACTCCAAAAGAAAATGTTGCCCATCTTATTTAAGCACTGGGAAGAAAAAGTTTTCTGCTTGACAAAAAAGCCTATCCTTGGGACAAAGACTTTCTTCCTTAACACAAGTCTGACCGAAACAATCCATTTCAAAGCGATGTATGGCCAGCAGCAAGGTTGTGGTGCTTTCCTATGGATTGGGACTCAAGAGCTCAGCTCTTTCCCTGGACATCTGCTTCTGGCGTGAGTGGTTTGCTAGTCATCAGTGTAGATAACCAAAACCAACTGTATGCCAATACCAGCCAGAGCGCTGCCTTTACGTGCCATGACTACAAACTTCGATATGCCATTACAATGCTTGCCTGATGAGCTATAAATACTGAGGATTGATCTTGAATAGAACTGGAAAGAGTTAGGAGGAGTCCTGCATACTTGTTAAAGCAGGGATGGCTTTCCTGGGAAAAACGCGGATGCAAGCGGTCCAACAAAACCAGAGGAAGATGGACGATTTACAAGTTTCTCAGACTAATACAATAGCTCTCCTGTAATTATACCCAATGTAAAAACCTCAAGACTGTTATCCATGTCTTTTGCAAGGCAGAATAGCAAATGTGAGAGAGCTGGGCACTGCGTAACAGGCTTTGCATAGCAACTCACAAAATCATCACCGCTCAATTTTGAGTCAATTTTGCCACATAGCATGTGTTGCTCCAAACTGCTGTATCCTGCAAGCAGAACATGCAGCTCGTGATTTGCTGCCTCTGGGAACTGAACTAACCCCAAATTTGATAGTCATGAGCAGGAAACAATTTAGTTGTTCTCTGGGGTGAAGAATGGAAAGAAAAAGGCATGTGTTGATTAATACATTGCAGTGCTGACCCACCCTTTAATTTGGAGAGTGGAGTCAAACAATTCCTCTGCCTCACTTCACATGGAAAAATGAATTTGTCTTTGGACTAATACTGTAAAACAAGGGATACTCCCACAGCATCTGAAACAAAGGCTAGTAATGTTGGAGGAAAGACAGTCCCTGATTTCCACAGACATTGGGTGAGGCTCAAACTTTATACACTTTTGGAGGGAGCTAACTGAATAAATGAGGCAAACTATATTGGCCATTATTAAGGATTAGTATTTACATGCAGCATAAGTATCAGAGTTAATACCACTAGAACTTTTTACTAATGCAGAAATTCAGTCCCAATATTAAAGATCAAAATTCAGTACTTGTCTGTAAAATTATTCACAACCCTTGAACACTAATGAGCAGGAACCCCTTTTTATTTGATAAAATTTATATAAACAAACCTATCTCCTACTTGCTTGTCTAATTGACATTTGCTTGCATTCCTTGCTTGTGAGACTCATTTTAACAAGTTAAATAGAAATAAAAGACTTCAGAGTATCTGGGGTACTGCAGCTGAAAACAGCTTCTGAATTGAAGCAAATCTCTGTCTCTTTAGTGAAATGAATAGACCTCTTCAGTGTGAACCAGCTGAGAACCAACCCCTTTTGGGCTGTTTTCTGGAAACGCTTTAACAGAATTCATTCCCACAGTAAATACAAATGGCATTGTCCTGGGCAGTGCTGCAGTTGGGACAAGACTAACATACACTGTCTTTGAAATTAAAACACTCTGGTCATTTTACTGTCCGCATTTCTGGTAGACGCGCTATGCATTTTTTTTTCCCCAGCAGAATTACTATCTTTCTACGCTTTGCCAATTTTCTCCTTTAGTGTTTCTTTTGGGGGGGGGGGGGGGGGTAATTTCCCCTCTCCTTGCCTTGGCTGTCAAATTAAGGCACGCAAGTCCGGCAGGAGGAGGCGGGCCGGCTGCTGTCCCTCCAGGCTGGTGGCAGCCGCAGGGACCGGCCCAGGGGGATGCTGCGTGCACGGGGGGTGGGGGTGGGATGAGGGTGGTGAGGGGGCGATGGCATTCTTCGCGTTTTCCAAGGGAACGAGGCACCTCGACACGGGCTGTGCCTGTGCTGGGAGATCGCTGCCCACACCGAAAGTCTCTCCCAGCATCGCACTTAACTGCGAAGTGCTGCTTCGAGGCCGCCTCACGCTTTTCCCTCCCAGGTGAGGGAGAGGAACAGGTGAAGTTTTCGGTGCCCCTCTGCCGACTAAGCCGCGCTGGTGCTACGACAGCGGGAGCCGCTGCGTGAGGAAACCCCCGCGGCTGCCCCACGCCGCCAGCGGGGACAAAGAGATCACCCGGTTTCCACGGGAAAGCCATCAGAAGTTGCAGCAGAAGGAGGTGAGCTGTGGTGGCGGCACCCTGCCTGCCAAGCCCCGCCGGTCCCCGGCCCCTGCCCTCCCCACCCACGACACCGGCTCCGCGACGAACTTCCCGCAGCCCCGGGACACGGACACACGCACGGGGGGAGGGGGTGTCACAACCCTCTCCGCGCCAGCCCCCTACTCACCGATCTCCCCATCATCATCATCTTCCTCTTCTCCCTCCTCCTCCTCCCCCTCCAGATCCAGCAGCACGTCTTGATTCTCCGCGTTCATCTTCCCGAAGTTGCGGCTTCCCCACCCCCCCACCCCTCGCCGCCCCCCGGCTCCGGCGCCCGCTCTCCCGCCGCCGGGGAGCCCAACCCGCCCCGAAGCCCTCCCCTGCCCCGGAGGCGGAGCGGCGGCGGCGGCGGGGCGGGGGCGGCGGTGGCGGGGGGCGGGCGCAGCGGTGGCCGCCGTCGCCGTCTCCGCCACCTCCCGGCAGGCTGTTGTGCCCATGGGCGGGCGGGCTGAGCGCCGGGCGGTGGGTCACAGCCCTTCCCGGGGCTCTCAGCCTCGCACAGCTCCTGCCCGCCCAGCGCCGAACCTCGGGAAGGGTGAGCTCTAGGCGGGATTGGAGACGGGCAGCGCTGGATTTAATCACAGAATCATAGAATTGCGGAGGTTGGAAGGGACCTTTAAGATCATCCATTAACCATTAAGTCCAACCATTAACCTACCCTGACAAAACCACTTCTAAACTATGTCCCCAAGTACCACATCTACCCTTCTTTTAAACACCTCCAGGGATGGCGAATCCACCACCTCCCTGGGCAGCCTATTCCAATGTTTAATAACCCTTTCAGTGAAAAAAAATTTCCTAATATTCAATCTAAACCTCGCCTGGCATAACTTGAACCCATTTCCTCTTGTCCTGTCACTTGTCACTAGGGAGAAGAGGTCAGCCCCCACCTCGCTACAACTGCCTTTCCTCAGCCCCTCACATCATTACCGCCTGATAACTAACCTGCACTTGGCCAGAGCTGGCAGAACAGGGAGAAGGCACCTACTGGTCTTGGGGCAGAGAGGGGCAGAGCTTGTTCTTAAAGTCGTGCACTGAAAGCAGGTGCATTTATTTACTTCATTATCAGCATTCTGAATGATTAAAAGGGGAAGCTGGAAAAACATTATCTTATTCATTGTGCATTTTGTTCTGGTTTTTGCAGTTGGCCACATCATAGAATTCATATATGTGATCATGGAATCATAGAATCGTCTAGGTTGGAAGGGACCTTTAAGATCATCGAGACCAACCATCAACCTAACACTGCCAAACCCACCACTAAACCATGTCCCTCAGCACCACATCTACCCATCCTTTAAACATCTCCAAGGATGGCGATTCCACCACTTCCCTGGGCAGCCTGTACCAATGTTTGATAACCCTTTCGGTGAAGAGATTTTTCCTAATATCCAATGTAAACCTACCCTGGTGTAACTTGAGGCCATTTCCTCTTGTTCTAGCAAATCAGATCATAAGCTTACCAAACGCCATGTTAAAACTAATTAGGGAACAGTTTTTCTTAACAGGATCCAGAGTGAAGACTTTACAAAGATTATTCTGCTGTACCTTTTGGAAACTAGGTCAGGAGTGAAAGCCCTGGGTCTCTTTAACATATGTCATGTTATGCACCGAAGCATTGAAGGACTCACCATTGCTAAATACTTCTGAAAATGTGAAGCCCACATATGTAAGAAACCCCAAACCTCTAAGTTTTGGCAGAGTTATTTGGAGAAGGTAGCAGAAGTTGAAGGGGGAAGAGTCAAGGACTGAATAAAAAGCCCATCTCTAGAGCTCTACCTTATGTGTTCAACTCAGTTGACTGTTTCACTGGCGAGAAGTTTTCCTCATCTCCCTCTTTGTCTACAGATACAAACCAGGAGAATTTTGCAATACAGGGATCGCAGAACTGTCACTATGCAGAAATGCCGAGGGGGCAGAAGTGCTGACAAAAAGGGATTTGAGTGCTCAGCAATCTACCAGTCTACTCACATCTATTGGTTCCGGGGGAAAAGTAGAGAGTTCCTCAAACGGAAAGACATCTGGAGGGATGCCCAGAGAGGAACTAGACCAAGCTTGAACAGTGGGAAGAAATGAAAATAGGACTGGAAAAAATGCATTGAAGAAATGGAGGAGTCCTGTTTAGGGAAAGAAGACCAAGATAACCCTTTTTCTTCTGTGTAAAGCAATAAATCCCTTAAAGTAATCTATTTTCAATCTCTATTCTATTGCTGATACCAAAATGGCCCACAGGACCCAGGATGTGTACAAACCTTTTGTCAGATAATCTTGTTGCTTGCTAATATGGTTATCTGTTGTCAGGCAGCTGCTGTTTAGGGTCACAGCAGTACAGCAAGTCTAAGTACAAGCGCTTTCAGACAAAAATTAGTTGAGAAATTTAATTGGGAAGTCTTAGAGCAGCTCTGCTTAGCAAAGACCTGCTCACATTGATCGCTTGAAAAGAGAAGTAGTCTGCAAGGACATCGGTGAATTCATCACAACAGGAACTACGTCTCCCGGCCTCATTGATGCCAGCACCGGTATTAGCAAATGAGCGTTATCTGCACCATCTGACACCGAGCGTTTTTCTCACTCTGTTAGATAAAGAAAGCAGCATAGAGCTGAACCGGAGAAGGAAGGCAATATGATGGGGGGATACCCAGGAGGGGGTAATGATGCATAGTGAGACACGCATTTTCTTGTGTCCCAAGTTTGATGTACAGTGTGCTGCCCTGTGACACAGCCAGTCTGCCTCTGACCCTCTCAGCATGTGCCTTACTCGTCACAACTCCTTGTAAGGTTTCACACTTAGTGAGGTTACAGGGACAGAGTGAATGACCTCACTCCTTGCCAGGAGCGTTTACCCCAGGCTGCCTCAGCCACAGACACCACGTGGTTTCGATGCGTCCAGCAAACTGTTGCACTGACATCTTTATATACCTCTATTGTGTAATATTCAGGTGCCTTCCTTCCTTGTGAGTCCTCTCCAAACTGTGGTCCCACTGGTGACATCTTATTTCCTAAGTGATGGGAGGAGAGCGGGGATTGTTACAGACAAGGTACAGCCTAATACTGTGACGTGAGATTTGTGCACTCTCAGATACACACCAGGGACATCATTGTTACCTTAGTTACCTACTTTCTATTTTCACTTTTCATGAATGAAAATGTAATACAGAAGCTGCAAAATGAAAAAAAAAAAGTGTAGAAAAGAAGAGCACTCCAAAAGCAGGCTATACACAAACTGTTTTTTTAACTTGAGCCTACTAAAAATGCAGGTAGAGGATCTACCTCTTCAGTCCTGCTCTCGCTATAAGATTTCTCCCAACAATTACAGAGCACAAAGATTTTGTGGGCTTCATTCAGCCTTCAATACCTGAACGTTCAATCTCATAGCTTGCTTTAGGGCCGAGCTTTGCAGTTATCTGAAAAGGCCATGGGAATACTGCATCTAAAATTCCCCTAAAACTTTTTGAAAATGCATAGCTATTTGGGCTTTTTTTTCTTAACTTTATACCTGATGCAAATATTTCCATGTGTACTTTTGGCAAATCACCAAAGCTTCAGAAGCTTGGTTTGGTTACTCCTGAAAAACAGAGATTAAAAAAAAAACCCAACCAACCACCAAATGAAGAGAAAAATGCAACAGCACCACCCTGCTGCCATCTCTTTGTCAGACGGATAATAACAAAAGATCCACTCGAATTGCAGTTGTGTAACATCTGGCTGACGAATAGAGTTTTTCAAGTCAGCTGAAAAGAAAAAGTTAAGCTAAAACAAATTCTCCTCCCGCCCTCCCCCCCCACCCCCCAGCATAGCTGTTTTTAATTTTATTGAAAAATAAATAAAAATGTTTTAACATTCCTGGTAGTAAGAAACAGAGCAAAGTCCATGGAGCCAGTGGAAAATCACTTCCATGGGTAAGGGTTTCATAGCAACCATACCGACACAGGTCAGGAAGAGACTAAAAGAGATTATTTAGTCCAGTGGCAACAAAAGTTTGGCCCAGGCACCAAGTCTGCAACTGACATGGATCTGTGCTGGCACCAGGGTCTCCCGGTCACAGGGCCTTTGGCAATGAATCTGGCACTGAGCATCAAAAATGTGCTGTTGATCACTGGTCTGGTCCAGCCCCCAGCGGTAGAACAGGTCATATCCAGACATTGGTGACAAAGATTTGCCCGTCATGTGCTTCACAGTTGCTGGTGAGGGGACCACAAGGTCCCCAGGTAAGCTCTTGCCAGGGTTTCACGCCTGTCGATATTCAGCCAAAATCTTTTTGCAGCAGTCGAAGCTGTTTTCTTCTTGTCCTTCTCCCAGCATCCATGAGAAGAGCTGGTTGTTGTCCTCTTCATAATAACATCTTACATATGGAAAACTATCACCTTAATTGCTCTGAAGTTTTTCTCATCCAGGGTACACAAACCCAGGTCTTTCAGCCTTCCAGCACATACTACTGTCCGTGCTTTTCCTCTCTGCTAAGAAGTTAGCGTAAAAAATTCAGTGTGAGGCTCTATGGAAGGAGAAGGTGATATTACTTTACAAAATCTCCAAGTACATTGGCTTTACCCACTTACAGTCATTTTTTCAATCGTTTATTCACTTACACTCTCACACCCACATACTCACAAGAACCAAGATGTAAGTGTTTGGGTGGTCTGGCCTAGGTCACTTGTGTCCAACACGGAGGATGAGGGGGCGTGGAGTCTCCATCCTCAGAGATAATCAAAAGCCACCTGGACACAGTGCTGGGCAACCAGCTCTAGGTGGCTCTGCTTGAGCGGGGAAGTGGGACCAGATGACCTCCATAGGAGCCTTCCAACCTCAGCCGTTCTGCAATTCTGTGAAGGGACATCAGGTATCAGGTCCTCGTCACATCTGTTAAACAAGGACAAACTAATTTTTGGACAGGACTTTTATACTCAAAAATTACTACAGCATGATTCTTTCACATCAGAATTTTGCTTACTTCCACCTCCATAAATTTTAGGCAAGTCTGCTCCAAGTTCCTTACGGCCACAGTCTGTATTCCAGCTGGGGTGAAAGGAAAAGGAATGGCATAGGTGATGTGCTGTAACCTTCTTCCCATCTTCCTTTTGTTAGATTGTAGGGTCTTCTGCTGACAGGTAGACTGTGGTTGGCTTTACTGGAGCACGGGTCTCCCGGGCTTAACACAGGCAACAGTCCTCAATTTTACCCTCGTAGACTGTGTCCTTGCTCATGAATGTGGTCCATTTTTACATTGTTCTGCTGTTTTCTTCTTGTGCTTATGCAGCTATATCCACTCATACTTAATTTCTGCCATCTTAATATTTCCATTACAAGTCAGTACCTTTGTACACCTCCTTTCACTGCCTAACCCTTTATTTTAAGGTACAGCACCCAACAACAAATGCTGTATTCCAGGTAAGAACTCACCCACAGTGAATACAATTGCTGTACCCTTTTGAATGTGACGCTCCTTCTAACATATCCCGGAGCAACAATTACTTTTTCTGCAGCAGTATCTTGTTGTCATCTCATATTTCTATTGCACTCTCCAGGAAGTCCTAGATTAATTTCTGCAGTTGAGCTCTTTGTCAGGCTATTTCCCCTTTTGTATTTCTGTAGTTGATTTTCTGCTTCTAAGTGGACATTTACCCCCCCCCCCCCCCCCCGTTTTTACTATATTGCCTCATTTGATCAACTCTTTCTCATTTGTCAAGATAATTTTGAATTCAAATGTTGTCTCTCACAGTGCTTGTGAACTGCTGGGGGCTAAAATCCATACTGCTTAAACCATAGGCATAGCAGAATAAAGACCATGAGCATCAAGCAAGCAGGCAGTCAGCAAATGTGGAGGACTTGTAGGTCAAGTGTACTTAAGAAAAAAAGCTTGGAGGGAAAGAGTTTTGTGGGAAAGCCATCAGTTATTGAAAGATACTGTATTAAGGCCGCTACAGCAAATTATAGGAGTGAAGACAAAATTTGGGAAGAATAGCAGGAGACAAGTATCGCTTGTATGAGGAATTCTTTAAGGATATGAAGGTCAAAGTGGTGGGATTCATTGCAGAGCAGAGAACACAGCTGTCTTTCTGTTCTGCATTCTTAGGTGGAATGAAAGAAGTAATTATCCCGGAGACCAAACAAAGTCTATTACTTCACATTTCGTAAAACATTAGACTTTTTAATAACTGCTGGGATATTGTGCCTTTGTGTCTGAAAGCAGGTGAATTTTAAAGCATTACTGAAAGAGTTTGAAACTCAGTAACAGAAAAGAGACTTTTGAACCACTCTATTAGATAGCCTGCAAACCCCCCTGTTCTAACAGAGAAATAAAATCAGGGAAAAAATAAAAACAAATAAAATGGTCATTCCCCACAACAAATTCCCTTAAGTGCACCAAATTATTGAGAAATTTGCTGCATTAAAAGTCAGCAGAAGAAAACGTAGGGAATGTACTTCCAGTTCACCAAACCATATATTTTCCGCGGTACTGTTAAATCAGTGCTTACAGTCTGTTCAAGACTAGAGAAAAATGACCGTGAAGAGTTTGGAGTTCATTTTGTTTCACCGAGCTGTTGTGCTTATTTCAGTATGATTCGCAGACAGGGAGAGCAGTGAAAGGGAAATTAAAATTACCCAAACACTGTATAGCTCTAATATTTTTCTTTTACTTTGGTCACGTTTCCAATAGTATGTAATCCTCTGAGATTTCTTAATTCTCACTCGCATGCAACCTTCAGTCTGAGATGACAACTTCAGTCTCTTTTGCCCTCTATTGAAGTGAATTGGTAATAACAATTGCCAATAAAATGTGAGCTACAATATATAAAAGAGGATATAAATAATTGATCTCAGACCAGTGGCGTGTGTAATTACTTTATGTAGAAGTCTCATAAGTGTTGCCAAGTCTTCTGCTGGCTCTTACCTATGTGTTCATTTTACCTTCTTTCTCTAGCTGTCCTTAGTATGGGATGCAGGCACGGTAATTACATGGCAAATTTTTTGTCTGGTGTTTCTAACCTATTTAATACAAAACTTTTCATTCTTAGGAAAGATCTATGCATGGCCAGTGGATATCTCAGAATAATAGACTCGGAGTTCAAACAGTTTTATTTTTCTAACACAAATGTCTCACCTCAAATATTTCAGCATATTTAAATTTCAGGGTGTTAATGGGGTTATTTCACCAGGTGAATTACAAACAATTGCATACAATCATTTCATTTGCAGTGTGCTATACCAGTTTTATGATATTTTAATTGTACTTACAAAAAAAAAAAATGTAGTCCCACATTTGTCTGGATGTCCCCATGTCCCAGGAAATGACTGTAGCAAATCTTACTTCAAGAGAGAGCATCTTCTCAGTCATCCTGCCTTACCCTGCCAAGAGCTCATTAGACTACAAACAATACTATAGGGAGGTGGTGTGGAAGGCAAAGTCACCCACATGGGTTAATTAGTTCAGGTATAGTACATTACTAAAATGATTCGTCCTTTCAGAGCTTGTGCTGGTACCTCTGCATGTTGCTGTCCTTTGCATGGGGATACACCATGGGGATATAGCTCTGAATTAGCTGCGGTATCTGGGCATCAGGTTCAACTGATGGAGAAGGTATGTCCCACACTTGTGAGGCTGCGAACAGATTTTGTGCTCTGAGAAGATGCAAAGAGCTACATTTAGTACTGGCCAGAACTCCACGGAAATCGTTAAACTAATTTGAGTGTAGCACAGCATTACCGTGTCCAAGTGCAAGTACAGTCTGGATAGGAAGGTAAAGGAGAGGAATACACACAAGCATGTCATATAACCGAGTGTTCAGACTACACTGGGCAGTGCTAACAGTGGGATATAGATTCTCAGAAGAGTAAAAAACTGAACTTACCTTGTGATAAATATACATGTGGGAGTTTTATCAATAATAAGGTCAGAAAGGGTTGTCTTGGCACAATCAGACCAACTCATGTGGGTTACATCCCCTCCCCTCATCGTCACCGTCTCCCCTTCCTGCGTTGGCCGATGCATCCCACACTGCAGCTAATGTTAATTTTTACTGTACTTCCAGCGGGATAAACGAGTGCTCCCTCCGCATGCTTTCAGAAAGGCTCTGTGATTGTGGTAACAAAGTGCTTTCAGTGACTGCTATTGTACATCTCCACCAATTGCAAGCACAGATTTTCCATTAGAAGTTGAAGAGAGGGGAAGAAGACAAATTCTGAAATCAACCCCACAATTAGATAAATGAAGACTTAATGTCAAAATACTTCACAGCACTTTTAAGGATAATTTGGTTCTATCCATTCTATCTAATGAAGCAATCTGAAAATAAATTGTCAATAACTGTATCCTGCAGGGATAGAATAGGACCTTCTGGCTTTAATGAAAAACCTGGCAATCAAGCTTCATAAGGCTTTACTTATAGCTGAAAGCATGAATATAAACGCACAAAAATACAGTTAGCAACAGTTTGATTCAAGTTTGCGATTTCGGTACTCAGCAGTTCCTCCCAATAGGCAGAGGGAAGCTTCAGACTCCTTTGGCTCCTTCTCTTCCAGCAGAAAGGAAACAGCTGTCTGCTATTTCCAGAGCATATTTTTTATATCAGGATGAGTAGCTCTCCTGCTGGGGCTGGTCTTAATTTGCAACAGTCCCTCATCTAATCTTCAGCAACATCCCTGCTGCTGGGTTGTTCTGCTCTTAGATGCTATGTCTGTACTTGCTTGTGGTCATGTAAGTGGTGTACATCAGTGAACTCCACGATTCATGACGTGACAGCGTTCTGTGACAGGCTGTAACACTTGCGCAGGAGTTGGAGGAGCACATGTGTCTGTCTGCATGTGCATATCAATGCCCCTTCCTCTCTTCTGCAAAAGGAAAGGGTCTGGTCACCGATCCTTCTTCACTCTGTTGTGCCAGGTCGTACCTCACTGTATTTCACCTTTGCTCCAGGAAGGAATTATGCTGATGATAGGCAGATAGGGAGAGTCCAGATCCTCCTGGAAGACGTGGAAGGAGGGGTTCTGCTGTATCCTGGTTTGGAGCCCCAGGAGGAACACTGATGTACTCTGCAAAGTCTCCTCATTGCACTTGAAAGAGAAATTGATCCGTTTTCGCATAACTTTCATGCCTTGCAAAATGCAAGGTAGAAACCCACTCTTATTTACTACTATGAAGCATTAAATATATATGTCTGCAGAGTGTGAGAATTTCCCAACCTCAAGGTATGACTTGGTTTTAAGCAGCTTCTTTTTTCTTTCCCCGTATCATTTTTCTCTTTTATTTTCTATCGAAAGCAAGCTTATATGAGCCTTAAGACGTTACTGGGATAAGACAGATTTTCACCAGATAGAAGTAGGAAAGGAAACAGATAGAAGTGCAAGGAAGCTGGGACCGCAGACTAAGTTACCCATCCTTTGCCGTGGTGAAAATCACCTGTGGTGATTTTAAAGTGAGGAGTTTGCTCTGTTTGTCTCTGTGGCTTCAGCCTCCTCAGCGCAGGCTGCTGCATCGCCAGGGACGTGGATGCTTTCTGCTGCCCGGGATCCTGTTTTGTTACCGCTTCCTGCTTCGGCCTCTTGCCAGAAAATCACCTTGGAAACCCAGGCACCAGTTTCCATGGTCACTTGGAGCAGCATATGTTTCCTTCCATTGCGTTGGGCATTAGGAGGAGGAAACCCACAAGCTTTTTTTGCCAGAGTAAGTTCGGTGGGATTGGACTCAAAGAGCTGCATCCTGACCTTATTTCCTCCATCAAATCCCCAGCAAAACCACGGGAGCTGCAGAGTGTAAACAAGGGCAGAATGTGGCTTTACATGGACATGTTCAGCCCGAGCTGTGAAATGACGTCTTACAAACAACTTGCCTCTGACTGATTACCAGCCCAGAGAAACGCAAGAGTGAGATAAACAGGAACAAAATGGAACTTTGTTATCCCCCAGATGCAGGCACATAAAATGCCACGAACAAGAAATAAAAGCCTTTGAAAGGACCCACCTGATGGCTGAGGTGAAAACCAGCAGCAGCTGGTCAAGCTAAAGGTATGACTGTGCCAGTATCCAGTACTTAGAAATGGCTTGGGGGTGGTTGTGGAAAAAAGTGTGAGAAATAGCACGAGCGTTTTTCCTGACTCTCAGGATCGTGAAATCAGCTAGTTGGGTTCAAGCACTGTAGGATCAAAGGCTAACCATCCAGATGAGGAACTTGTTGATGTCCTAGAAGAAAAAATAAGAATGCTCCTCAAGCTGGTGTGTGAAGACCTGAAGCTCCTCGTTGTCGTGACCGCACAGGCTGCAGCAGAAACATCTTCACATCAGGTATCGTACTCAGGGCAGGGGAAATACGGGAAATACATCATGCTCCTCTGTGGCCGGGACTTTTCCAGGCAAAGGTTGTCACTGTTCCCCTTTCAGCTCAAATCTAGTTTTCTTCTGACAGGTGCTATACCCATCTAGTTCCTTACAGAAACAAAGTTCCTAACCAGAGGGTCCAGGGTGCAGATGAACTGGTGAATCACAAAGTGATCAAGGCCACATTGTGATCCTGCAGAGTACCAGAATCTATTTAGCACTTTGAATCAGTTTTCCAGATCTGTAATTTGAAGCCATTGTGATTGTTTGGTGAACGGTAACTCTGCTCGTTGCAACTGGAAAGGAAAGCAAGAAATCCTCCCCATTTACAGGTGTGACCATTCTCAAAAGTGGATCTGAGACACCAAATCACTCCAGCTCCTGCTTCTTCATTCTTTTTTTTTTTCTTAACCATGCTTTCGGAAGGAAAAGTATTAGGGAAACAGTAAATCTGAAGTTAAATACCATAAGAATATTTTCTGTTAAATTGGATGTTTCAGTACGGGGATGTGAGTGGAGACACATCACTGCCAATGCACAGAAGGGTGTGAACAGATTTGAGCTTATTTTGCCCAAGCTATGAGCTGCCTCGATGCCAGCCAGCCAGTCCAGAAGCTACATAAACATGATAGCATGCCTGATGTGCTGCTATCTCTCTCTAAGCCAATATGCCCTTGCAACCCAAAATAGCCCTGCATATTATTTCCCGCATTATACTGACATATGCAGAAACTAAATTATAGGATTGCTGTGGCCCTTTCAAAACCAGTTTATAAAGAATCAGTCCAGTAAATTCCTGTTATCTGGGGCACACTCCATCCACATGGGATGGCCCATTAAATCACGCTAACTCTCCCAGCGAAACATTCGTGGAAGCTACTGTTGAACGATGTGTCGGTTCCCCGTTATGTGATACCCCCTCAGAACAGCCAGGATGCTTTTACTGTATCTGTATTGCCATCAGTGACTTTGGTTCCCCTGAAAGCAGCTGATGGTTTTCAGTAACCACAGCTCAAGTGAAGAGTTCACCTCCGCATTGATCAGTTTTGTGCGTACCCTGCAGAGGCGCGGATAGAGTTACAGCCTTCTCCTGCTAACAAGAGAGAAGGAAATCAACTCTGCTTGTATTAACTTGCAAGTTCACTTCGGAAACGTCTATTTGCACCTTCACTACCTGCTTATTTGCAATTTCACCACCATACTTTAGTATTTCATCAATGAAGTCCGGTTTCTAAACAGATACAGTAAATTCTGTGGGTGTACTGCAGCACAGCCTTCATCTTACCATGGGTAGGGTGCAACGAGAACTGGGTCCTTCCCTGGGCATCAAGACCCCCCCAAGGGGTTGTGTTCACTTTTAGTGATATTTTTTTGTTGGCCATACACTCCATGTAGATGAACTGCTCCAGCAAAGTCTAATATTTGGCCTGGCTCCCTAACCTTTATTTACTTCTTTGCTAGGAGATTACCTTCTTTCTAATTATCCATGCCTAGCCTGCAAACATCAGTTTCTCTTGACCTCCCTCCCTTTACTGGACAAGACTAATATTAATTCCGTTAAAGCTGATTTCTGCTAAAATTGTTTTCAATAATCCATTTTTTTCTGGTGCAGTTATTTAAGCCGGAGCAACTTGGCTTGGCTGTAGGAATGTGGCGTGTCAAACTAATTTGTTTGTCACTCTTTCTAAAATGACATTAAAAATAATTAAACAACATGAGATGGCTGCGATATTAATTGAGAAGAATGTAGGAAATGCCAAAATGCTGCTTGTCTGCACATCCTTTGTGGGTTTACCCAGTGTACTTCAGTTTACACTCCATAAAACAGCATCATGTTACTTTTTCCTCGTAAGTCTTATGGGAAAAAATAATAACAACAGCAGCAATAATAATAATAACAACATAATTACACATAATAATTATGCGCACAGAAGGTCTGTATAATAACTGATGCTCAGGAACGGAGTCTTAGCTAGCTAAAATAAGATAAACTTGGAGCCCTGCAATGGGAAGCCTTATGAATAAGTGCTTGTGACAGAGTCACTTCAGAGAAGGAGCGTCCGAGCAGAGCCCGTGGGAAATTTAGCTGGACGCAGCCCTGCTCATGGACCGTGGTAGATGCAGGATAGCGTGGCTAAAGCAAAAAGCCAAACGGTTTCTTCTATTAGTGGGTCCTACTTTCTGTCAGATGGGTGAAGCAAAGGTTCTGTAGAGAAAATAGTATTTAATAATGTAACTGCCGTTAGTGTCTGAATGGAAGTTGCAAAAGCCTTTTCTGACTTGGACATCCCTGACCTTACAACTTCCAAGTTTTTTTCAACAGCAGCCTTTGTGTGTGTGTAATACAAACCAGTTCATATTGTCCATACAGTATTTATATCATTTACAACAGAGAAGAAAACTTCTATAAAATAAATTCCCTGATCATGTCTGTGAGTGATGGATCTCTGCCGCTGAAACGACACAGAATATATTGCATCCAGCTTTATTCTCAGTCACTGAATATAAATGTCTTGCTCCACGCTGGACTAAGTTGCGCCTGCATGGTGATTTTTCTGCTTCCCAATGCGACCGGCAGCTCTTGAGTAGTCTCATCGAACAACATACACGTGCTGCAGCTACCTGCGGATGCAGCGCTCTTAACTTCCCTCACGTCTGCCAACGTTTTGATGGTTGGTAAGACCTTTTTAACACGAGGTCATGCATTAGAGAAGAAGGACACGGCATTTTTGCCAGGCACACGGACTAGCGGTGGGCTGCCTTGGCAGTGACCTACCCTTTGTGTTTGCAGCAAGAAGCTCCCGCTGAACCCACACACAGTCTCCAGTCCATCTCAGCACAGATAAAATGGATTTTGGTTCGGTTTGTTTGGGCTTGGTTTAAAACACAGAGGAGGTTGTACAAGCCACAAGGAAAGCATCCCATTGCTCTAGTCTGGAGGGCTGTGAAGAGCACTCCAATATTTCAGGGAGGAGATGAGGATTTAAACCTTCCCACCCCATTCCTGGGGAACGTGGGAATCCATCCATCTCTCTTTTAGAAGGGATAGGGGAGAGGGGCCACGTCTTTACGCTGGTGTGAGGGAAATCTGTTTCCTTTTCATCCCCTCTGTGCACGCCTCTCTGCTTAGGGCCCTGGAGATCCCTCACGTTTGTGGTACTTCTGCCCTTGGAGATGCACCTCTCCTGGTCCCACAAAGGGACCTAAACATGCTTTTTCCCAGATGTTTCTAGGGATCATCTTCCTGGTGTGGCCTTCCAGGGAGAAGGAACAGTGATGTTCGGTGGCATGCAAGAGACATCTGAGCGTGCTGCCACACTAAGGGACATCAGGCAGCACTGCTTTTTCAAATTACAGCCAGGCACAGCTGGCTGTGAGCTGAGACTGATGCATTGGTGGGTAGGTTGATGGTGGAAGGAGCCCAGTGTCAGACAGGAGTCTCCTGTGGTCATGAGGGGAACAAACCGAGGTCCTCAGCAACCCCCAGCTATACACCTGCAATTCCGAGACCGGCTGTAATGTCTGCCTGGCAGTAGCACAGTACAGTATTTTGGTTTGGTTTTATATTTCCTTTTGTTGAAGAAGAACATTTCTGACTCTCTAGTCTGAACCTTCAACTTTGATATATCCAATCAGCGCAGGAAGTTTTCTCTAGGAACCTCAGACCTTTGTAAAGGTCGAATCTCAAAGTCAGAATTTCATTCTGAACGACGGTTTCAGCGAGGGTTAGGGTGCATTAGGCTAGGGCTTGGGCAAAAATCTCCTCATAGCAGTTTGGTCCTAACAGCTGTTTTTCATTCAGAATGACATGTAAGAAACAGCAAAGCTCCTTCGTGGAATTAGATAGAAACAAAAAGAGCTGTTGCCAAGAACATGGCATATACACCATTGTAAGGATCCCAGATAAAAGAGAAGGTTATCTTTGGGCTGAATACAAATGCAGAGGTGAGGGCATGGTTTGATGGAGCTAGACATGAAGAGAAGCAGCAAAACTAGCACAGGCTGACACAGAAACATCAGAAAAGCAAGGAGGTAACCAGAGCAAGCATTAGACACGTGGCCTCATAAAAAAATTCTATAGCCAGAGACTACTTTCTGTGAGAGCTCTCCTGCAAGAATTTTGAAATTGAGAAGAAAACGCTTGCCCTTTTTTGATAACTTTGGCTTTAGTCTTTGTATGTAAAAAGGACAAAAGTCAGGAATAAATCTGAGTTCCACATCAGTTTTTCTTCCTGAAAGAGGCTTCCAGTAAGACTCCAAACGGTGAATAGCAGTTTGTATCCAAAAAGGAAAAGCATCTCTCCCCAGAATCTTGCCATCATTCCAGCAGGCTCTCTGCGGGAGGTGGGGTCCTGCCAAGCAGAGAGGAATTCAAATTGTAATAGTTTAAAAACATTGTAACCATTTAAAAAAAAAAAAAAAGTAAAAATTGTTTAAAAAAAAAAGGCAAAAAATTAAATTGTAACTATTAAAAAAAATTGAAACTCCTCCAATGTGCCATGCCATGAATAACTAATACAACAGTAAGAAAAGCAACACATAATTATCATTATAGCCTGTGCTTGTTTCATATCTCAACTAGAGGACCCCACCTCTCCTCTCCTACTTTCACACTGAGCGAGGAGACACCAAGCCAGCAGTGGTAGCACTTCTCCATGGAGACATGCTGTGCCCAGCCAGCAGGAGCAGGGTGTCTTGCCCTAGAGCTCCGACCTTGACCGGCCTGGAGGAACCTCCCTCTGCCCCTTACTCTAACGCTGTTTCCAGACTAACTTGCTTCAAGTAGCACTTGGAGCCTTGAACGCCAGGAACAGAGTTTTCTTCTGGTCCCACAAGGAGCTATAGAGTGTCATGGAAGCACCATGAAAGGTCTAACGGAGTTTGAGCATTAGATCCTCCTTCTTTGGGGCATTTCTTGCCTGTACAGTAGCTTGGGCTTGCTTGAAGAAAGCCTCTTCCTACATAATCTGCAAAGCTTCCTCATAGCTTCCTCAGAAGAGAAAAAATCTTCCTTTCCTGCGAGGTCAAGGGGCCAGCACCTGCGAAACATCCTTTTGACTCAAGCGGTCAAAGTTTAAAGAGACTGTATACCTGTATAAAAAAGGAAAGGGCGGTTGTAGCAGAAGGCCTTCTGGGGGTTGTGCAGACAAAATGAGTCACTAAGGGAATCAATGTATGAAAGTGAAAGCAGGTAGGCAGCTCAAGCCTGGAAGCGCAGAGGAGCAGCAGCTCCTGTGAAGTTTGTTTGTGCATTCGTTAACCTGAGCCTTGTGGGACTAGTTAGTTCTTCAGTGAATTTCCATTTCCTAGAGCTCTTTGAAACTTCCTGGAGTTGCAGTATTCCCTGAAAATCCAGGCTAGGCTTATTATTTACAATGTGTTTATCATTTTTGAAGTGCAGAATGTGGGAAAAGGGTGCTGACACCAATGGGGTACAGACAGAAAACGAAGCAAAATGATAATTTTCTAAACATATGCTTTCATTAAGAATGAATTACCAGATGGTTCTGGCAGCGTTCGTTATGGCCGGTGGTACAATGCACTCACAAATTCAAAGGAGAGCCGCTCTCCCTTGTGAATAGGAGAAGAGCTTAGTAGAGGAAATATTCTCAGAATAAATACCACCAGTACAAAAGAGGAAAAGGCTGCCCATTAGCTTCTAATAAAACTAGAAAATAGGTGTTTGTTTTAAAGAAAATAGAGTGGCCCTTGAAATTTGGCTGTTCCTATTTACATTTTGAAATGGGTATGGCCATACAAATGTTATGGGCTTTGAATATCTGGACATCGAGAAGTTGCCTCTTCAGAAGAGGTGTCCATCACCTAAGCCAAACTGCTGGGATCAGCCTGGCTTTTGGGAAGGGCACAGGAAGGCAGAGCGATGGGCATAGGCAAACCATGTCTTCTGGCTGATTTCAGGAGGTCCGGACCCTTCAGCCGTGCATGTCAGCACACAATAACATTATGCAGCTGTCCCCATTTCCTGCTGCCACATCGGCCACCTTCAGATGGCCTCAGAGTTCAGTGAAGGAGCCAACTGTCTACCTGGTATTATGGATATCTGGGGATTTTAAGGGGTCCTAGATGAATTATATTGCTAATCAGAACTCTAGATGAGCTTTTTCCCCAGTCATACCTGGGATGGCTTTTCATAGAAACAAAAGTAATTTATTAACTAGTGTTCATTAGGATCCATAAAATGGTGTGTGTAATGATGATATTGAGATGGGATGTGTGAAAATGGCATTTGTAAGATGCTTCACCCCTATAATGTCACTCACCACTGTCGGAAGCAATCTGTTACTAGGAAGCCTCAGCAGATGTTATTGCACTCTCTGGGGGAA
Source organism: Vanellus vanellus (assembly GCF_965231255.1). NCBI lineage: Eukaryota > Metazoa > Chordata > Aves > Charadriiformes > Charadriidae > Vanellus > Vanellus vanellus. Next base: position 34,472,736 of record NC_138905.1, on the reverse strand, counting down.
GGGATGCCATTAGGCATTTTGGCGGAGGGAAAGGCCATTATGCTTGAGAACTCCTTTCCAATCCCACAGAGGTTAATAATTCCCGACAATTATTTCATTGATCTTGATCTAAGGATTACAAGACACCACGAGGCTAAGAAACTCTCAAGATGACAGGACAAATCACTGGTAGATCAAGGAGCACCAAAAGAAAGAATCCAGGCTCACAGGTCGGTAAAGAGGAGTATGTTTTATTTACAGAGTACTTGTGCCTGTCTATAAAAATGGATCTTTATGGAAAAAGTTAGCTGAATATTCCAGAATTGGATAGTTAGAAAGAAAACTCCTCATTAGCTTTGGATAAAATATTTTTTGATGTATAAGTTTTCCCATAAATAACATTAAATAAATTACATGAGTGCAGCATGTAGCTGATGCACAAGCATTTTTCTACAGAGAAATTCCTAGGGAAAACTCTTCAGCTGATACATACTGAAGTAGCTCCAGTGATTCCAATTGCGTTAGGAGACTTCCGTCTGCCTAGTATGTATGTATGTCTGTAATCTAGAAATACACTTAATCTGCCGCTGAAAGTAACTGAAAAAAAAAAAATCCTAATACAAATACAATGTTTTACCAATAAGATAAATAATATCAAATTGTCATGATCTTATAAGAAAGAGTATGTAGTTATTTCATCTGGGCACTTCTTAGTTTCCTGATCCCGGTTTAAAAGCATCACTGCTAGCGTGGAGGGATTTCCACCGCTGTATTTAGCACTATGCGGCAGTCATGTTAGTGCAATTAAACACACGTTCACTCATGCGTGCCCAGTGTAGGCACTAACGGCCACTTAACTAAAGTCACTTTTAGCCATAATTTATATGCAGCCCTGGGGTAGCTCGTTAGTTCTCTCTCACTGCTATTTACATACCCAGGAGCTTTGTCAAAGAGCTGGGCACGGTGTACAGCTACCTCTGCAGCAGGCGGCGAGCCGCTGGAGGGAAACCCAGAGCGAACCAGTCAGCCTGCTGGTGGCAGCATGCTCCCACGTACCGCCGCGGCCCGCGGGGACCCCGGCGCTCGCTCACCCCCCGCTGAAGCGAGCGGAGGCGTGGAAGCGGTCACCCAGGGGAAAAATAGAAAGAAAGGAAGGGAAGGAAAGAAGGAAAAGAAAGGAAGGGAAGGAAAGAAGGAAAAGAAAGGAAGGGAAGGAAAGAAGGAAAAGAAAGGAAAGAAGAAAGGAAAGAAGAAAAGAAGAAGGAACAAAAGGAAAGAAGAAAGGAAAGAAGAAAAGAAGAAGGAACAAAAGGAAAGAAGAAAAGAAAGAAGAAGGAAAGAAGGAGGAAAGAAGAAAAGAAAGAAGGAGGAAAGAAGAAAAGAAAGAAGAAGGAGGAAAGAAGAAAAGAAAGAAGGGAAGAAGAAAGAAAGAATAAGGAAAGAAGAAGAAAAAAAACCCAAAGAATAAAGGAAAGAAGAAGGAAAGAAAGAAAGAAAGAAGGAGGAACGAAAGGAAAGAAGAAAAGAAAGAAGGAGGAAAGAAGAAAAAAGAAGAAGGAAAGAAGAAATAATAAGGAAAGAAGAAGAAAAAAACAACAAAAAGGAAATAAGAAAGGAAAGGAAAGAAAGAAGGAAAGAAGAAGGAACGGAAGGAAAGAAGAAGGAAAGAAGAAAAGAAAGAAGGAAAGAAAAGGAAAGAAAGGAAAGAAGAAGGCAAGAAAAGAGAGAAAACACAAAAAGAGGGAAAAAAGAGAAAACAGACACTAACAGGTTGGGATTTGGAAATGTTATTAAACAGAGCAGGTTAGGTGATGTTACTCTAGGAACATAAGTTTTTAATTATTGTTTTAAAGCTCTGGAGGGCTTTAAACAATTAAAAAGTATTAGACATTTCATGGCATTTTGATGTAAATATGACCACACACAATGTAAGGAGGAAAACATTTTGTATGATTTATATCCTCATGTATGCACTCTGTATTTGAATATACTGATTTATTTCCCATGTACGTAAGTTCCTTTAGTAAACTGGATTTAACTCATAACTTATGCTGAATGTTTTGGTAATTTTTCCCCTGCAAAGCATTAATACACAAGAAATACACAAGTGCTGGTCAGATTTTGGCTCCCAGTTACTTATTTCAGTGCCTAGCAAATGATTTTTCAGAGGAAAGAAAAGCTTTCACTTGCACAAATGAACTTCTAGCACCAAAAATTTAGTTTGCCAACCCAGCTTGGGGAGTGCAACATGGAACAGCAGTGCTGTTCAACGCACGAGAATCTCAGAAACAGACTTAGAATCATAGAACAGTTTAGGTTGGAAAGCACCTTGAAGATCATCGAGTTCCAGCCCCCCTGCCACAGGCAGGGACAACTCCCACTAGACCAGGTTGCCCAAGGCCATGTCCAGCCTGGCCTTAAACACCTCCAGGGATGGGGCCTCAACAACCTCTCTGGGCAGCCTATTCCAGTGCCTCACCACCCTCAAAGTGAAAAACTTCTTCCTAATGTTTAATCTAAACCTGCCCTCTTCCAGTTTAAAGCCATTCCCCCTCGTCCTATCGCTACATGCCCTAGTAAAAAGTCCTTCTCCAGCTGTCCTATAGGCCCCCTTTAGGTACTGGAAGGCCGCAATAAGATCTCCCCGGAGCCTTCTTTTCTCCAGGCTGAACAACCCCAACTCTTTCAGCCTCTCCTCATGAAAGGCGCTCCAGTCCTCAAATCATCCTCGTGGCCCTCCTCTGGACACGCTCCAGGAGGTCCATGTCCTTGTGTTGGGGACTCCAGAGCTGGATGCAGTACTCCAGGTGGGGTCTCACAAGAGTGGAGTAGAGGGGCAGAATCACCTCCTTTGACCTGCTGGCCACACTTCTTTTGATGCAGCCCAGGATACGGTTGGCCTTCTGGGCTGGGATCACACACTGCTGGCTCATGTTGAGCTTCTCGTCAATCAGCACCCCCAGGTCCTTCTCAGGGCTGCTCTCCAGCCATTCCCCGCCGAGCCTGTATTTGTGCTTGGGATTGCCCCGACCAAGATGTAAGACCTTGCACTTGGCGTTGTTGAACTGCATGAGGTTGGCTTGGGCCCACCTCTCCAGCCTGTCCAGGTCCCTCTGGATGGCATCCCTCCCCTCCAGCGTGTCTACCTCGCCAAACAGCTTGGTATCATTGGCAAATTTGCTGAGGGTGCACTTGACCCCACTGTCCATGTCACTGACAAAGATGTTGAACAGTACAGGTCCCAGTACCGACCCCTGAGGAATGCTGCTTGTCACTGGTCTCCACTTGGACATTGAGCCGTTGACCGCAACTCTTTGAGTGCGACCATCGAGCCAGTTCTTTATCCACCGAGCGGTCCATTTGTCGAATCCATGTCTCTCCAATTTAGAGACCAGGATATCGTGTGGGATGGTATCAAACACTTTGCACAAGTCCAGGTAGATGACATTGGTTGCTCTTTCTTTGTCTACTGCCGCTGTAACCCCTTTGTAGAAGGCCACCAGTTTCGTCAGGCATGACTTGCCCTTGGTGAAGCCATGCTGGCTGTCACCAAGCTCCTCCTTCTGGAAGATTATTCCTCAAAATAGGTGGTGTCGATCCAAGTGAGTCCTTCCTTTACATCTATGTACTGGAAGCAAATTTGCAACAAGGAGAAGCTGCCCTGGTGCAGTGTACTCATGGAGGACCCATCCATTCCTCCCGTGGATCCTCATTAATTAATTAAAATTAAAATATAGGCAACATATTAAAAAATAGACAAAATAAAGATTGAAATCCTGAACATTTCAGTCAACTTTAGACTTTTTTTTTAGATTTACCTTCTTTCCTTTCCAACTTTAGCCCATGAAATCCACCACACCAAAGAAACAAAGGCATTACCCCATGTTTTGTTTTGTTTACTAAACAATTTACAGAATTACATTTTTTTTTTTTTTAGCTGGACCACTGTAAATTTCATTCAGTACAGCTGAGTGGGAGAGGGAGGGTATAGGAGAAGCTGCCAGGGAGCTTATAGTAACTCCCTCAGTTTCATTCACTTAGTGCTGTCCGAAACTCCTGTTCAGGCACGTCCCATCTTGTCCTGTTGAAGCAAGGTCTGTCTGGACCTCCCGTCAGTGGAAAACCAGAAGCAGTGAAGTTCCGGTTTGCCATGTCCAGCCACTCTCAGTGCCTGGTAAGCTCCTTCCTTGATCCCAACATGCCCATTTCCCCCTTTTCAGCAAGGAAACCCCAGGTACAGACAGCAAAGCAGCTGCTTTCACCAGCTGGATCTCAGTGTAGGATGATTTACAGAGAGGGAAGGAGAAGTGGCATGGAGAGCCACCACGTCAATGTAATGGCAGATGAACTCCTCTATAGGATCTTTCCTTTAGCAACAGATAAGGAAGCAGGACTATGCAATAACAGTTGGGGGTTTTGCTCCTCTCTTCGCTTTCAAATGCAAAAACTGCATCCTGTGTGCTGGATAACATGTTTTGGTGTTGAGTGGTGCTTTGAGGCTGTGTGTTCACTACACGTTTTCAGTTTAACACGTTTTCCTCTGTCTCTGTCTGCAAGGGGCACTATTTTTTCCCCAGAACACAACAATCTGTCCTGGTTTGAGGTAAAACAGGACCAATTTGGTTCAGTAACTTTGCTTTTTAGCTAGGTCTCTTCTAACTACTGACATTAGCAGCACATTTTGCAGACAATGTTCACTCTCTCAGAGTGATAAGACCAATGTTTATAGCTGATGCCCAGGCATGGGATGCAGAGAGGCTCTCGCTTATACCTATTGCCATAACAGCCACGGGCAACCAACTCTGTTATTTGCCCCGTTGGAGGGTCGGAAGCAGAAAAGCGTAGAGGGGTCCCACCTGTGGGGAGGAGTGGACAGGACAGGTGATCCAAAACTGACCAACAGGGTATTCCATCCCATCTGCCTCATGCTCAGTATAAAAGCTGAGGGATCAAAGGGTCAGCTCTTTTTCTTCAGCGACTGGTGTCTGAGGAGGACTCTGTCTGTTCTTCTGCCTTTGATCCCAATCCAGAATCCAGATCCTGAATCCAGTTTCCATCCATCACTGAGTCCAGTCTGGAACTTCCTCAGTGCCAGCCAGTGATGTGATTGTCATCCTGGGAGTTTGATATGGTTTTGTATATATTTCATTATTTTCTTTTTATTTTATTATTAATCTTCCATTAGTTTAGTTCCTTCTAAACTCAGAAGTCCCCTTTTCCCTCCTCTGCCTCTCTCTTAGAAGAGGGTTAGGGGGACCATCTGTCAGTCCCATCTGGGGTGCCCCACATCCCCAGTAGCCGATTCAGCCTAAACCACGACACAATCTAAAATGGAGGTTATCTTTATGCAGCATTCCCATCCTGGCCAAACACTTCTGTAGAAGCAATTGCCTTAATTAACAGAAGAAATGGGGTCCCTATAAGACCCTACGGGGTCCACTACAGGACCCCATTTCGCTGTGAAAGTAATCTCCCTAAGTTCTGTGTGCTGAAGTAAAGTAACTGGATTCAAAGTGTTTGCCTTTATATTTTACAGTCTTCTTCCTCTACTCTCAGCCACGCAAAGAAGTGTTATCTCCATTTTTGCTGTGACAGAATGGTACTTAATGTGACTCACTAGACTGCAAATCCACATGTAAATAAAAGGAATTCAGACAGGATGCAGCCATTGTACAGGAGTGATTCAGATGTTTTGATTTTGCCTACAAGGGAAATGATGTTTCATGGGCTGTAAAAATAGAGGAAAGTTAGTGGTGCTCACAGAGATTCATAGAATCATAGAATAGTTTGGGTTGGAAGCGACCTTTAAAGGTCATCTAGTTCAACCCCCCTGCAATAGGCAGGGACATCTTCAACCTAGATCAGGCTGCTCAGAGCCCCGTCCAGCCTGACCTTGAATATTCCCAGGGATGGGGCATCTACCACCTCTCTGGGCAACTGTGCCAGAGTTTCACCACCTTCATGTCTTGTGCTGTCTCTCAGAGTCCTCGCAAGGCTTCTCTCTAGCACAATACAAAACAGAGATGATATATTGATGCGATGCTTCTTTGAGAGCAGAAGGAATAGACCCTTCTGTACTTAAGTTGATGACAAAATATTTGGTGTTACACATTTTGCACCTTCAAGAGAAGATCCATTTTTCCGATCATTCAAGTATAAAGTTTTGAGGACTTGGCGAGGTTGGGGACCAGAGTATTCATTCTTCACTTTGTCACTGGTTTTGTTTTAATTCTGTCTAAGCAAATAATTGTTAGTCTACAATTAGTGCAGAGACAATCTAAGTCCAGCACACTGACTGCTAAACAGGCAGGCTTTTCCCCCAGGTTACCTATACTCTTGGAAAGATTTGTGGGCAGAGCTCTTGCTACCATTACTATACTGAAAAACGGTTTTTTTTCACCATGAAAAAACAGGTTCCAGTATACCATTTTGGAGAAATCACCGTCTTCCTGTAACAAATCAAGCTATTGCAGGAAAGTATATTGCTAATTTAATTGTTTACACTGTAACTTTCAGCAGATGCAAGCCTTTCAGTTTGGGCTCACATCTACTTGTACTCTTCACTATTATAAGTTGAGTTTGAAGTAAGTTGAGTTTGAAGTAAGTCGAGTTAGCCTTACCCTACACATTCTCCTCCACCCAGCAGATGCAGTCCAGGGTTTCAGTGGCAGCTAGGTGATAAACCTGGCCACAGCCCTGCGTGGTCGTTTGCCGGCTGATTTGTCTGTTGGCATCAGTGTACAGCCTTGTGTGAAGGCTGTTACTGGAAATGCATTTACTGAGCTCTGTCATTGCAAAGGAATGTAACAGGATAACAGGTTATCACTATATTTTTCTTCTTCCATCTTTGTCAGGTAGAAGATTGTACTATGTTTGCTGTCAGACTATTGCAAAATGGTATATGTTATTAATCTAAGTATATTAATATAAGAATATATATTAGACACTACATCATTCCAGAGAAAGGCTTCCTACAAAGCTAGAATTGTGTGTGCTTTTGGCTTTTATATCCCGTTTCTGTTCTCTCCATCACCAGAAGTGAGATATACCACCTCTGATAAGATCTGTTCTGGACTCTGTGAGCTGTTATAGTGCTTCTTTGACTGCTGAGAGTGAGAAAAAATTCAGCTAAAAGCTGAGCGATACATGAAATAACACATTATTGGAATGAATACTTACGATCTAAATACAAGAGACTTCAAGATCCAAGATATACAGCAATGCACGTTCTGGAGAGTTTGCTCCAGTTGCTCAGAGTTTGTTAGATCTCCTTATTCATTTGTAACAGTATAAGCCCAGTATAAACAGTATGAACAGTATAAACAATAGTTTTTTTGGATTTACAGTAAAGCAAGATAGAGCGGCATCTGGCTAAGTGACTTTTATTACAATTACGAGTAGTAGTATAAACGTTAAAATATAATTCAGAAGTTATACAGCTGCTAAGAGCAAAAAAAATTATAAAAGCGTATTTCCTGCCTACAAGACATTCTGCTTCTGTTCTGTAAGAGACTATGACTGTGTTTATACTCCTGCTCTTCAGAGCCCTGCATAATATAATAGATTTTCAAAATAACTAGGTTCCTTTTCATAGCTTTCATAGACACACAGGTCAAGCCCTCATATCCAGGCGGCAAGATATAGACTGGAATAAAACTTACCGCGTATAAACTTCAGATTCCTGTATTTTGCAAGGTATAGTATTTTTAAAGTACGCTGTATATCTTTAATATATATGTTTATATATAAGCACACATTGTTCTTATTTCTTAGGAGGGATTTTTATTCCTCATATTGAAGCTGGGAGAGAGATAAAACACTTTCTGGAGTCACCTCTTTTGGAGTTCACAATTTTAATATTTTGAGTGCAAGTCTGCTGCATGCTAGACTGATGTCCAGTCGAGTATGTGCCTCTGAGTATGGATTGTACTTTCTTATTGAGTTAGAAAACCTGGCACACATGGTTTTCTCTGGAAAACACCAATGTCTTCAGGCCAAACGAGAACAGCAAGAAGCCACATACCATGCTAGCCTGAGGAGCCTCATGATTAAAGCAACCTGCATGGTATGAAATAGCAAATAGAAATGAAATTGGCTGACCACAGCTTTAATCCTCATGCTACAAAGACCATACAATCAGAAGATGTTATCTTTTTCCTTAACTACTGCATCATCTACACCAGGCTTCATGAGACACATGGTCTGAGCCAGACTGTGACAGATAAGAGCATAGGTCCCCATTCAATCAGTGCATCTCAAACCAGCCACCTGAAATCACACCTGAAAAGTGATCTAGAAGACCTAAATGATGAGTGGGAAGCTGTCTAACCTTAACTTGTGGAAAACACGTGACAGAAAAGCCTAACCCCCCTACTTGCCTCTATGACTAAGGCATATTTCATATACTCGTATATACTCATATTTCATATACTTCACATACCATTTGTTCAAGAACCGAGAGCAGGTTTCAAGTCTTCCTCTGAGTTTGCGTTACATAAATTCATAATTTAATGTGCACGGTGTTTCCTTGACGATTTCGCCCACTGCTCAAAATAATTTGTGACTTCATAACGTTTTATTTATACAATAATTACTTTGATTCCCATTAGGCTTGACTCATAACTGGATTGTTTCATTGTAGTTAGTTTTCCTAAAATTAGAATATTTTGGTTCAGATTTTAATTAACTTTGAATTGCTGAGTTCATAATTTTTCAAGAAAAAGCTTAAAATCCTGCAGAGTTGTTGTTTTCTTTCAAGGCTGCAACATATGTTCACCAATCATGCATGGTATGAAGTAACCTCAGATGATAAACTTGAAAGTCGCTTTGTTCTCCTGATCTGTTAGTCTCTGGTCACTTTGCTCACATTGCAGTGGGGAAAAAGGCACCTACTGTCTTGGATCTCTGAGTATGTCCTCATTGACAGATGGAGGAAGCTGGTTTTTTAAGTGCCCAAGTCAAATTCCAAATGGAACAGAGTCCTAAGTCAGGGAAGATGCTTTGAAGATGTTACTTTCATTTTACTCAGTATTGATAAAATGTAAGCTCATAATTCCCGTAGACACGCCTACTCCTGTGCTGGAGCTGCATGTCCATCCTGCACAGTGGTCTACCAGAGCCTCATCTTCTTTACTATAATTTTGGTGCCCTTGTTTTTGTGGTAACTTGCCAGGAGTGCTGCTACTGGAAAGTACTAGGTTCAGCCATGTAGGGCTTCTCCATGCAAAGCTTTGAGCTGTACCAAAGCCTGGGAAATTATAGTAGAATACGTGAGTTCAAGGAGCTTTCCTTCCCTACTCATGAACTCAGAGTTCAAAGTTTTAAAAGAGAGAACCATTTTTTTCAAAATAATTTAAGAATAATGATTAATATTTCAAGGATTATTATGTTTTATGATATTTTAATGATTAAATGAAATGTTGAACTACCGACTTTCAAAAATGGAGGATAGGCACCGAATATTTCTGTGAGAGGCAGCAAACAGTAAAATCAGTAATATTAACCCTCTTGGAGTGCCTTGGCAATTACCTTGGTTCCCCATCTTTCTCTAGCAGTCATGAGAGAGAGGTCAGTGAAGCAATTTGTCCCTTTGCTTTTCATGGCCTCCTCCTGCATTGTACGGCCTGGCTTGCTGTCCAAGCCTGAGAGGTCTGGAAATGCGGACAGGCTCATCAGCTGGTTTTTGAAACACAACTGTCATGGGCTCAGTTTTCATGCTGGACAAGGAGGTCTCCACCCGAGTCCCCCAGCGAGACAACCACAGTTTTGTGCAGTTTCTGCTGCCACGTCTGGACGTTAGGCCAGCCCAGCTCAGCATCTCAGGCCATCTCCTTGGCCAACTCGGGGAACGCTCAGCAGTGTGCGAGTTTCTACACAAAGTCCCTGTGGGAAGAAGGGCACCCTGGAAGAGGACCTGTTCTCCATCAAACTGTCAACCTTTAATTAGCCTCAGAAGGAAGAAAAAAAATCTGTATTTTAGCTAACCTGTTTGTAACTGTCCTACGGCAGAAAAGCAGGCAACGCTGCTCCATTATTTTCATTTGCTCAACAAGAAAAGAGACCAGCCCTCCTGTCCCTCTGGAGTCCCCAGCAGGTCAGGGTCATTCTTCATTCCCATCACCTGCAAGCACATACTGGTGAATGCCAGGTCAGAATGATGTCAGGCATCTACATATTGGAAATCTTTTTTTTCAAAGTAAAAAGATTTTTTTTATTTTTATCAAATTAAATGTAATTATTAACTTTATCAATATTTGTTTTGCTTATTTTTTTCTGTTTCCCATTTCAAACACCATACATCTGTGTGGGGCCTTATTTCAAACAGACAGTATACACTCCCCATAGAGTAGCTGCTCCTTCAAGTATATTATTGGAAAATATTTTGCTCTCAGTCATTAAAAAAGGAAGTAAACTTCGCCCAATGAAAAATAGTTTTTTAGAAATGCCTTTTGTCACTTTCAGAAAGCTCACCAAATTGCTATTTATACCTACATTTTAATTATTCCAACAGTACAAGGTGGAGGCAATAATAAAAGCTCCTTATCTGCAAATAAAATTTAATACAGGGCTACTTCAAATATAGTGTTAAGCAGTGATGGGCTTACAAACATATGTCTATGAAAACAAGTTAAATAATTATTAAATAAACTGCTGAATTGCTGATTCCTGGTGTTCCTAAATAACTGTATTAATTCCTTTGCTTTAATTAGGTCTTTCACTAGCACGTGGTACTTTATTGTTTCATATGATAATGAATGTTAGAATGAAGAAGGTTCAGGCCCCACATTGGTTCATAATTTAGCATGACTTATCAATTAACTTCATTAGTCAGATGAAACATTATTTGCACAAATAAGCATTCCAGGGCTAAACTAAAAGTGAGAAATCTCATTCACTTTCCAATAAAATCATTGATCTGCCAGTACTGGAATCTCAGCCACTGAATGAATAAACTCTTTGCTTCTCATATGCAAATATTCTCTTACTGCAATCTGATAGATTAGAGATGTTTTCTTACACGTGGGTTTTTCAAGGTCCAAGATTAATGAGAAGTTCTGATGAATATTATTGGCTAGATATGACATTTAACACACATTAATGTAATTAATCATTTAGGGCATGTAGGTAAATTGCGGTGTTTATAATACAAGGATGCATTGCAAAGTTATTTCATACATGGGGGATTTTCAAAGTCCCGCATGATGACATTGATGTAGTGCTACTACTCTGTTATAATCTTTGTATATTATTTAAGTGTAACAAATACTTCATTCATTGCCTGCCCTAAACTTTGCATTTGGTGACATTCTTGCTGCTGTGTTAATATCGGGTCTATTAAGCTGGACCTCATGGTCCATTACCCTTTCTTTTGGCCTGACCCCATGAAGTTTAAGGGTCTTGAGCACAGTGTGAAAAAGCAAAGGGTTTCACTCTCACCCAAGGAGCTCATTAGGACTTTATAGAAACACAAAAAATACTCACACAGTACCAACATTTGCACTGAGGGATACTCACCAGACAAACAGCCTGGTGTCAGGAGGTGTTCATTGTTCTCTTTTTCCAGGCCTGCACACCAATTTAGCAGGCTAACTAAAGGGATCGCTCATTTGTAATCCTCCATTTCAGCCTTTGTAGCAGAGATTCATTTGCCAGCATCTTTTAACTTTGCTTCCTTGAAATTCCCGTTTCACTTAGGACAGTGCATTTGAAATGAACTGAAACACACTGGCTAGGATTACACTCGCCAATCGCTACAGTGGGATTTGGAGGTTGTCTTTGTTTGCTGCCTCAAGGCAAGTAAACAGTCATTCACAGAACGTTTTTAAAAGACCTTTCTGCAAATTGCTTATTGACTGAGGGCCAGGTTCTGCTCTGTTTACCTGCCTTGAATAATGCTCCTTTTCTCCTGGATTGCAGTTCAGTTACCGAAGGAGCAAAGCAGGACAAATGCTGCAGGAGGCTGCCAGAGTCTGACCCCAATCAAGATAAGAATAAAGAACTGCTCTTCTGCCATTAGCAAAACAAGTTTGCTCTTCTTGGGCCGTGGTCCATCTGTCTACCTGTCTCCACACAGTGTCAGCATCTTTGGCAAATATCCTGTGTGCCATTAGTGGACGATAACACCGTTCACTATGGCTTTGGGTTCAGTATAGAACATCTCCCTTTATTAGACACTAGATCGTTAAGGCTTTTGCAGCATTCAGCCTCTGAGCACAACGACGTGGGTAGTGTCTCAACCAATCTTAAACTTTTTTTGTGGTTTTTTTTTTTTTTTTTTTTTTGTATTTAAGACTCTGACATGAAAACCCAAAGTACTGATTTTTAAATTAAACCGTTTTGCTTTCTTTGAAAGCTGGTGCCGGGCGGCAGCCTTCAGTATCATTTTCAGAATTTCCACGCTTTCTGTAAAGACAGTAACAACAGGCAAACCAAAGGGACCCACTGTACATCAGATTCTAAGGGCTTTTTATTTTTCAGGGAAACAGGAAAATTGTGCAGATAATTTTGTCTGGCAAAGATTCCTTTTAATATTTCACAATAAGGTATCTTTCCATCAGGAGAACCTATTTAGATCCCTGGCCGCTTCCCACATTCGCTGTGCAAGGTGTTGCTCTAAGAAAGAGCAACTGACATTAAAATAACTACAGCTTTGGGTTCAGCCAGGTGTGGGAAGCTGAAGTAAGAAAACTGTTGCTTGTGCATAAATGGCATCCAGGTGGGGGTTCCTCTTACTCCCTCATGTCGATACACATTATGCTATGAAATCAGTGGAGAAACATATGGCAAGTATTTGGTGTTCTGTTTTAATATACCAGCAATGCAAAAGTAGCACTGCGTGACACCTGTGTATCTTCACCGTGAGCAAACCTAGCTTTGTTAGTCAATGTGGACTTCTTCTACTTTAAAAAGAGCTACCCTGTTAAGTCAATTTGGTGCCTTCAGTGGATACAATGTAAAATAAATACAAACAAAATAGTCTGCTAAGGAAATGTCATATCCCTGCAGACTCACCAGAATGGATTTGGGTCACTGGCACAGTGCGGGAATGCTGTACATCTGCTGACAAATAAGTTCATAGTTAATTCTTGGTCAATGAACCCTGCCTGGCAAATCAGGTGTGATTTATTCACGCTCACTGCCTGTGCCCTGCTTCTTTGAGAGCCATTTTTTTGTAAAGCAAAATCCTAGGATTTCCACAGCCAATCTGCTTATTTTTTAGTTACTGTGCCATCTCCGTGTAATTGTCTCGACTCATAAGATGACAACTCTCAGAGTTCCTTAGCTCCAGCCTCAGCTTACCTCCTCTAACTAAGACAAAACAGTTGATATAATTTTGAAAGGAATTAGGGGGGCGGGGGGGAGGAGGAAGAGGCCAATGGAAAATTCTGTGCCTCGTTCAAAGGCAATTAGAAGAGTGAAGGGAGATGCTGAGAAGGGTGTGCTTTGGTGAAGTGGTAGAAAAGGGAAGGAACCACTGGTCGTCTGGGTTCACACTCAGTATGAATGAGGATTTTTTGAAAACAGCAGCCACCTACAACTTCACAGTACCTTCGACAAGTGGGAACGCCAAAGGACAAAACATGAATCCAGTTGACGGCAATTTCAACCCAGCCTTAAACAGCAAAAGAGCTCACGTGAGGACTCATATTGTCTTCATCGCAAAGTCACTGAGTTTCTCCTAAACAGCTTTTTATAGCAGATTAAATTTATCTGGTATTTCTGATATTTGGATACAGGAAGATGCAGAGCCGCTTACACGATCTATGTTGGCATCTTTGCTTTGGGGATGCAGAGAAAGGGGGCGGGGGGGCAGCAGCATTTCAACAAGCGCTGTCATTTCTGCAGTGAATGTCTGATTGTGGCCTAGGATTTTGGCCTTTGGCCTCCAAATATATTTAATCTGAGACATGGTCAAGACGCTGTAAACAGGAAGGCTCCTCAAGATATCACATCAATAATTTGGGATTTTCACTTTGTTCTCTCAGAAGCTGCGCAAACAAACAAATGCAGAAACTGTTCTTCCAGCTGCTGTTATTTTTAATTACAATGCAGAGGAAAAGTTAAGTCAGCAGTTAATTGAACTGAGTCCACTAAAAGTCATTGCTCTGTAACAGCAAAATTATATGGCTTGAAGGCTTGTTAGATAAATGGTAGCATAAAAATCACCAGTAGGTCATTGCCCATTTTAATGTTTCCTGTATGGATTTATTGGCATTCTTAAACAGGCAGAGGCTGTGTGTAACATTATTCTTTCAACACTTTTCAGGACAATATTTTTCTATTAGATGAAATTGTTACTTGGAATAAGCTGTATCCTTATTCTGGGTTCTGTTGCGTTCACCAGAATTTCACTCCCAGGTGCCTGGGGACAAGTCCTTGGCGAGACGGAAGAAGCTGAACACGAGTGTCTGCTGCATACCACCGCAGGTGCAAGAAATAAAGTCATATTAAGTCATATTAATAAATAAAATAAAGTCATATTAAGTCATATTAATAAAGTCACTATTAAAATATCACAAATATCATGGGGCTCTCACTGCTGCCTTTCAAGGGTCCATGCTCTATCTGATAGTACTGCTCAACTTCAAAGCTTTCTTCAGACTTACCGGAAACAGAAATGGAGGTTTCCAAGTGCTATCAGTCAGCTACAGCTCTTTGCACAATGGACCACGAATAGCTCATCTCTAGACTTTCCAACTATATTACCATTAATAATGTAAAAGTAATGTAATATAGGAAGTATAATATAATAACAGTAATTAGGACAACTAGAATAGGTGTAAAATAAATTGACTCTTTCCAGTGTTATCTCTATAAAAAAACCCACCCAGATGTACAGCACCTATAAAGGATCATACGTGAAACTGAGCAGAATCCCTGACAATGGTCTGATCCCGTACAGTGATATAGGAGTAGCAGGCCTTCTGAAGTGGTATCAAATGGCAAAAAAAATCATAAAGGTGAGTTTAATTAAGACCAAAGAAAAGGGTGATCGCATGAGAACTGAAGGAAAAGAGATTTATTGTAGGAGGTGCAAAGGTCGGGCAGGGGTCTATAAGGGCAGGTGATGCGAGGATATTACCAATGCCTCTTCAAGCGGAGTTATGAAAGCACACTAAAGTACAGCTACGGGTTTGATATCTGGGGAAAAAGCAAAGAGGTGACTGGACTTCGAATCAAAACGTAGTAACGTTTTTGTAAGTTAGACGTGATAGCAAGGAAAAAACTCCTGTTGTCAGCAGTTGGTGAGGTATTGCCTGTAAGCATCAAAGAGAAGATCCTATAGAGGTGACATATTATATTCCAAGTAGCTTGAGAGAATAAAACATGTCCCTCCCACATAGACTGGCATGAGAGCAGCCAGAAAACCCCATAGCCATAGACTTTGCAGGTAACCTATTCCGTGATCACTTCTGACCTTTTGAAATTGGATTCCCAACTGGAATAATAACTTGGGACATTATCATTTCCTACAAAGGGGAATTTCAGGTAAGTGTTGCCCCTGAAACATGTAGATGATTTTACTGTTTAATTTTTATGAGAGTGATTATTCAGTATTTTAGCATCAAAACCAAGTGCCAATAGTAACAAAATGTAAGTTTTCAGTTTTGTTAATGAACTTCTAGACAAAAATGATTGTGGTATTTTCAAATGAGTGTTTTCCAACCAAAAACATTTGGTCAGCAAGTGCTTGACTAGCTGTAATGAATTTAATAATGAAAAGCAAATGGTTTTTACATGGTACCATTGAGATGTTATTCATTCTTCTCCAGAGTAAAAAAAAGAAGACATTTAAATTACATGAGTGCATGGGGAAGAAAGAAGTAATTGTATACAAGGGAGTAGGTGCTATGCAAACACCTGGATAGATTACAATCTACTTTAATTGAGTAATTGATCACATCCTTTTGAATCCTATTTCAGTGACCTGAGGAGAGGGGTTAAATAGGGGTTACTGGGTGCAGTAATGTGCTTATAGGTGGCTAATGTGGAGTCAGAGTTTATGCACGTAGGACAGACAGACTGACAGTGATAGGTTAAATAACACATGGTAAACATGTCAGAGGTCCATTCCCTGACAATTACATCTCTTTGTAACATTAGGATATCTCCTAAATACTTTTTCCCTGTTGGCCCAGTGTCTCAGTTAAGTGATTTCCCAAATACGTGCTACCTAGGTATGATTTGTTATATTAAAAGCAAACTAAAACATAAAAATTGTTTCAGTAATTATTTGGAAAGATAACTGGGAAACATATGAACAGATATACACTAGTCACAATGGATATATAAATAGAAAATTGTGTTTAACTAACGTGATTAACTTCTTCATGGGAAAGAAAATGAAAACTGACAGGAGTGAAACATCCGAAGTTGACTACAAAGAGCCTTTTTGATTTAGCATCACATAAAAGATGGATATGTAACATCATCAAATGTGGTACTGACGGTGACATGTTACACTGGGGAAAAATGGTTCCTTAAATGAAATAAGAGAGCTGTATTAAATGGATATAAATTGAGGGACGTCATAAGAATTGTGATCAGGTATAGCATTTTTTCCATTAATACATAAACACTCCAAACCAGATGTGCATTTGTGCAAAGCAGAAAAAAACTGTAAGGATGAATTTTAGTGAAGAGAAAGAAAATGAACGGTTGAAAGTATTGGAAAATATAGATATTTTAAAGTAAAGAATCTTAGATCACATTTATTGTCAAAATTTATTCTCACATTTCTATGAAAATAATCAGAAAAAGGTTTACAGAGTAATAACAGAAATTCAAATACATCACTTGATACTTGTAAAAAATGGTGAAGGAAATAGCTTGTTTGCTATTTGTTTGCTTGGAGAGCAAAATGTAAATGAACATCTATAGCTTGGTATGTTAATTTGGCAGCACATTAAAAGCAGACAAGTGAAGAATGCAAAGGACACCAAGCGCAGGTAATAACAGAGAGTATCTCACATCTGAGGAGCTTCTAACCTACATAACAACCTGTAAGGTATGAAACTAAGAAAAAGAGGATTTCTTATATGCAATCCTGTATTTTCACCAAAGCATAGTTTTATGCATACAGCCTTGCACCCCGTAATACTCTGAATCCCATCACTCTTAAAATATTTAAGGTATAACCTTAATCTTAAGTGAAAGCTTAACAGTATTAACACATGCTTGAAATGGCATTCCATGTTAGGAAAAGCCATCAGTACACCAATACAGTGAACACTCTTCTAATTTGAAAAGAACCATTCCTAAAATAGATAACAATCTTTTCACTAATTTTCTAAATCAAATGCCCAAATTGGGTAAGACCCAAACCAAAGATAAGACCGAACTTTCATTTTTGTATTTGACCTCACAAAACTTGTGTAACTCTATGGTTAGAACAAAACATACTAATGCACGTTCATACTGCTTATAAAATAGTTAATTTCCAATGACATGAGTACCCTTCTACTGACTATAATTCATTCAAGCTACAATTAGCTCCAACAGAAACCCTTGGAAATTTTAATCATACGCTTTCAGCATGATTCTTATCAGACATAACCTTTCTAATTATGACTACAGGCCCCCGTGTCTATGGTATTTGCTCCACCAGGCTTCTTACCAGCTTTTAGGCAACTACAAAATCTGTATTTTCAACAGTTAAATGCACCATAGACACCGAGTTCTCCCATGGCCCATGGGAGTCAGTCACCCCCGCCGTGGCGGAGGGCAGCACCCCAGTGCCCATCCCATGCCTAAGCCTTCCTGGGAGCCCGTGTGTAGGTTTGATTTTGCTGACGTCCCTGGAAGGGCCCGTTTTGTTTGGCAGAATCCAGGTATCTATAACAGATGGGAAACCTAAAGATTGAATACAGTAGTTAAGGCCTCTATTAGCAAAAATACATTCAGTGAGAAAGAGTATATCCATTTTTTATGCTTTAGCCACGTGTACAGCTAGGCAGCCTCAGGCCAGCTGATGCAAAATCTGGAAGCAATCCCGCAGCAGAACAAGAAGACTTGTCCCCAGGTTGTAGAGAGGGGCTTTTTCCAACGCCTTCTCTCCTGCCCCACAGAGCTCGTAGCCCTCAAAAGTGCTCAGCTTAAGTGCCATGGCCTGTGATATACAAAATAAAAAAATATTGTATTTTTGTTGAAAAAAGAGTATCTGCAAAAATAGGAGCTTACAATCTTTACCCAGAAGATGCCTAAATACAGAAGAGCTTAAGGTTTTGTGGATCTCAGTCTTATCCCAGTATAAGGACCCATAAGTAAGGGCCGTAGAGGTTCTCCAAAAAGATCTAGGAATATTCTTTCTTCACCACCTTCTCTTAGTTGAGGCAGCTATCTCTCGAGGTCCAATATACATTGTAAAGCCTATTACATGGAAAATTCCCAAGTACAACATAATTACAAACTGGTTTGACGTTGCAGCGTATTTTACACAGATCTGTCACCAGGAACTTTGTTCCTGGATACTGGAATAGGCTCATAGGATGACTTAGGCTGAAAAGGACCTCAAGAGGTCTCTAGTTCAACCTCCTGCTCAAAGCAGGGCCACTTCTGAGTGCAGACTAGCTTGCTCAGGGCTTTATCCAGCCGGGTCTTGAAAACCTTGAGGGATGGAGACTGCACAACCTCTCTGGGCAGTCTCTTCCACTGCCTAACTGTCCTCAGGGGGAAAAAGCTTTTCCTTCTATCCAGTCCAAACAACTGTTGTTTCAAATTATGCCTGCTGCCTCCCGTTCTCCCTCCATGATCTGCTGTGAAGAGCCTGACTCCATCTTCTTGCTAACCTCCCCACAGGTACTGGGGAGCTGTTTGTTCCCCCTGAAGCTGTTCCTTCAGTCTCTCCTCACTGGGCAAGTGCTCCGGTCCCCATCTAGCTTGGGAACCTCTGTTGAACTCACTCCAGTTTGCCAATCTCTTTCTTGCATTGGTGGGCCCAATATCGGCCGTGATCTCTAAATATGGTCTAACGAGTGCTGAGAAGTAGGAAATAATCTCTTCCCTCAGTCCAAAAGCTGCATCCCTGTCTGTACAGCCCAGGAGGCTGCTGGCCATCCTTGCTGCCAGGGCACACAGCTGGCCCGTGCCCAGCTGCCCGCCCCCCCCCCCCCCCCCCCCCTTCCTCCCCAAGGGCTGTTCCTCCCAGCCCGAGATGCTGCAGGGGTGCTTCCCTCCTGGGGACAGCACTTTGCATTTGTCCTTGCTGAATCTCACAAAGTCCTCATAGTTCTTCTAGGTCCCCACCTTGTCCTTTTTGGAGATGGGTACAACATTTGCCTTTCTCCAGTTGTTAGGGACCTCTACGTCTCTACGACCTTTCAAAGACAACCAATATAGAGAATCATGTCATATACATGAGGACATAGATAAATACAATTTGCTCCTACTCGTTACAGGAAAAAAAAAATGTTTTAACAACATTGGGGAGACATCGTTTTGTTCAGAGACCTCAAACACAGGGGTGAAATCCTGGCTCCCTGGAAGCCTCTGGCAGAACTCCCGTTGCCTCCAGAAAATGTAACTGGAAATGTAATGGCATTTATAGTCCAGCTAGGACTTGCATTTCCTTGCTCTGAAGCTGTATTTGTCAAAGTAATCAAAAGCAACTTTTATTTTTTCAAATGTACCTGTGTTTGTCCTAAGCATGACTCAAAGCCCCTGACAATGGAAAGACTATAGTTTTTTAGTGTACATTAGATCAGATATTTACTAGGAAAATTTCTATAATTAATTAACCTTGTTAATCAAGGGAAAAATAAAAATCTGCAGAGGGCTTCTAGCTGCTGTACAAAGTTAGGAAGGTTAGTATTGCTGTACTGTGCTCTATATATCTCTGCTATTTTGCATTATTTTAATTGCAATAACAGAGGAAATTTTCAGAAGAGATTAAATTTATGCAACAGATCATTTTTACTAATTAATCTTAGGAAACTATGTAGATTTTATTGCTGCAGGAACACTTGGGCTAAGCGTATTTATTTTACTTTGTCTAAATCTAAAAGTTACTTTGTCTGAAATTGTCTTTCTACCTGACAATCAAAGAAATTGTGGGTTCCTGTAGGGATTAAGTCAGGAAGCAGTTTTCAACAACAACAAATTGAAACGTTTACACAAGGAAGTGTTGCTTTTATAAGTGATGGGAAACTTCAAATTTGATTACAAGCAACCTTTGGCTTCCTATCTGTTCAACAATAGGCCATGTTGTTAAGGGCAATTTCCATGCACAGCATGTGGGTCCCATTTTTTCATCCTTAGACATGGTTGTTTACTGTTCAGAACTGTTTATGCATTTTAATCAGGCTTATTCAGCAGCCCTTAATAAATCACCACTAAGTGAATGTACCAAAACAAGAACTATTATACAGGTTTTGTTCCCCTTATGCAGCATTTGCTGCCCTCAGGTTCCACTGGATATAAAAATAAAGAGTAAATGGGTAATTGAGTCAAAGGAATAATTATGAGACATATGATTTTAATGCCTTTTGCTGAGCCATTGCCTCCAGCAACTTCCGCTAGCTACAGGAGCCTGCCTTTAAATTCAGCCCGGGCCAGAATGACTTAACAATTGGAACCTGCCTTCAGCTCATGGCACTGGAAGGCTTTTTGATGGGATGAAGCTGACAGCCCAGTTCCTGCCTGGCAGACGTTCACATGAGACAATGCTGAAGTCATATAGATAAGCGCTTAAACATTCAGGTATCTTGAGCTCTGGAAACAACAGAGGAGAGCACTGTTGGTAAGAAATTGCTACACAGAAGTAAATCTATCTTTTCTGTTATTCATACGAGGAACGAGCCAAATTTTTTTTTTTCCTGTAGTCTGGTGAACAAAAAATTTTCCAGAGGAATTTTAATAAATGCTAATGGTTTTCTATGATAGCTCTAGTTTGTTAAAAGTAAAAAGTGTCCAGAAATGAGGTTATTTAATTTTAAGTAAACTATAAAGCTTATTTAAACTATAAAGTGTATTTAGTCTTGAAAGTCTGATTTTTCCAATCCTGCTTTTACTGGATTTTGCTGGATTACTATCTCTTCCTGTGAAAAAAAGGGAAAAAATTTTACAGACCTATAGATCACATGCAGGAAAGATGTGACACACATGGCATGCTGCCCTATGCATGTCAAAGAGGGAAAACCAAAGTAAAACGCAACAACAAAAAAGGCATGTACCGCATAGGGCAGACTTTCTCAGAAACTATTAAAATACCATGTTGGAGATTATTTAGCAGGATCCTTGCCTCAGTCTGTCAGTTTGCCCCACTGAAGCCACCAGGAGGGTGGATAGATTTGAGCCCTGTTCTCTTTGCTTGCAGAAATCCCGCTTTCCTTTGTGTCAGTGTGCTTGGTCAGGCTGCCCAGTCCCTATGTTGCTCGTAGCAATAAAAGGTTTGTCTGGCAGTCAGCAGCCACCTAAGATTCTCCACCTACTCTCCTGCTGGACCATAACCCTTAGTACAGCTTCACAGATCTTTTCTTCTCTCCCCCGTCTCCCAAATTGTTTGTGCAGCATTTATGCCCATTTCTTAAGAAGCAGGATATTTGGGGTTTTTGCTTCAATCTGTTATTGTTTACCATAATGAAAGGTTCCTTTGTGAGCAGAAAAACTGCCACAGCATAGCACAACTCTGATAGCTAAATAGTGAGATTTCCTTTGGGAAATTATAAGGCACAGTTCTCCAAAAGCCTAACTAATACGAATGGTCATCTTGACTTTAGTGGTGCTCAGCCACCATGATCAGAATGGCATGTCACCTTTCAGCTAGCTGGATCAAGCAGGCTCGAACCTCTCAAGAAGAATGCCACACTGAAATACTACTATTTTCTTCAGTAACACCTTGGCTAGACCTACACAAAAGATGGTTCCTGAATTGTGCAGGCAAAGTGCTCAATTACTAATATCAAACTGGCAATTGCACCATTCTTCCTTTGAAAATAGATAACAGTTATTCCACCTGCAGAAAGAGAAAAGATGGTGTCCTTGGATAAAAGAATGGCTATATTCAACAACAATGCTGGTTTATTTAATTGTTATTAAGCAAAACGTGGGCAAACCTCTGTTTCTTGTGCACTATTTGCAAAGCATGGCCAGCTCAGACCACATTGTCCTCTTTCCTCTGAATTTAGGTTTCTTTTTTTGTAATTCTGGTAACAGCCTTGCTTCTCTCGGTGAAAAAAATAAAATCTCCATGATGTTATGATGGTGTGCAGTGAAGAGAAACTGCCACAGAAAACCAGTCCAGTACTTTCTATGCAGTGTTACCTGAGCGGGACTTTTGCTTGACTAATGGACCATGTAATTGTATTGTAAATGTTGGGTTGAGACCTAGCTGTCAAGATTTTACTTCTTTCACAACTGCAGAAGCTATTTGTGTTTTTCTCTGCCTTGAAATTTCATTATACTACCTAACACTTCAGTTAGTTAGGAAGTGCCAGTTATGCAAGTCAGCTATATGGGACCTAACCAAATTGCGAACTTTCACCTCTGAGGGTAAAGTGCTTCTGAATGCAGTAACCCACCTCATGTGCTTCCTCGCATTACGTTACAAAGTTTAATAGAAATTAATTATGTCAATAAGTGGGCAAATATTCTCTTTCACATAGACACTCCCCACCTCCTTGATTCTCTGCTATTTCTTGGGAAACAATTATTTCTACTGTTTAAGGAACAATGCTTAAAAAAATTACTGAATTTGTTCTTTACGGAGTAAGCATGAGGAGGGCATGCACCCTCTGATAACAGGATGGTGACTGATTTTTAATAGCATTATCTGAACGTGTCTTATTGTAAGGCCCTTCTAGGTACACTAAAGAAACTAGTACGGTACAGTAATTGAAACATATGTAGGGAATAGAAAAAGCCTGTCCGTCTGCCCATTATTTTGAGACAGACTCACCTGTGACAAAGCCGTGCAGCAGCATGCTGTACCCTCTGACCTGGAGATGTTAAAGTTTTGGGAACTGTGGCAGCAGCCATAAAATACTATAGGGAGAAGACAGACTATGGGAGAGAATGGGCAGAGGAAGCCTCCAGGAAAGGGAGGGGAAATAAAGAAAACAGTGACTCGCCCACCTTCTTTAAACTACTTAAATCTATAAATTGTTAGAAGGAGATTTAATAATTTAGTCTTTTGCTAAAAATACAGCCTGAAACTATGATCTGTGAGAGGAACACAATGCTCTGACCATAGAAATAGCTGGTACTTTTAGTACTTACTACATAGATTTCAGCTGGTTAATCCAATATCGAAAAACATTCCTTAAAACAATTACACAAGTCTCTAACACCATGGCTTTCCCAAGAGGACAAAGGTACACAACAGAAGTTGTGTGAAATACCCAAGACATTCAGAAAACACCTTGCTCCGTTTTTTATATCACCAGATGCCTGAAGCATCAACACTGCTGTAAATCATACCAAGGTACAGAAGACGATGCTGGGGCTATTGGATAAGCTCTGTATTTCACATCAGCAGAGTTGTAAATATGATTTATTCTTAGGAATATAAGTCATCTTCTGAGAAATCACTGTATGTTTTATATACTGCCTTCTGAATCCTTTGTATCAGAGTTGGAGCAGTAGATCCTGCTACTGTCTAATTAAATGTGAATTACAAGTTCTGTTATATAAGCTCTCTTTCACACACTCCGCTTTATTCCCAATACGTCACAGAGGTGAAAAAAAATCCAAAGTATGAAAATGAAATTTCCAAGTAAAATCCTGTAGGACTGAAGTTTCCCATGTGTGGCTTCTGCAGGGAGAAGCATAGTTTTAAAAGTTTGACTCACATCCATATAGCTAGCTTTCAACGTGTGTTAAAATCATGCACAAAAGTCCGGGTGCATGCTGCAGTAAGAATTTGTGCACATCTGCAACATAACTTGACAGGGAATCAATTTCTTTTCACACTTCAACATTTCACTTCTGTGTATTTTTTTGCAACTTGCTGAGATCTAATGCCAAGCCAGATTTGGCGGAAATGACTTCAGTCATTTGAAACTGAGCTCTTGAAGCTTTTTATGGAACTGGATTGAAAGAATGCTAATTCCATCTGTGTTTGTTCAGAATGACGGTGATTCCTAAGCACAGCAGAGTTTCCTGGTGAATGGTTAAGTTCAGCTCGGGGTGCTGTGAAATGCTTTAGCTAAATCTAGACTTCTCAAAAGCCTGACTAACCTGGCAAAGTTTATATTGCTTTCAGGATGTCAGGACTGTAAAAAAAAAAAAAAACAGCAGGAGGTAGGAAGAGAAATAAGTGTCAAGGCAAACAGCCTCCTCAGAAATTAAAATGGCAACAACAGGGTGCCCCAAATCTTCTAATGTTGTGGGCTGGATGCCAGTTTTGCTCCTCTCTCACAAAGCAGCTGTGGCTTGCAAGGTTTGGGAGGCTTGCGAGTGGCTTGTGTGGGCAGCGGAAGCCCACATCCAACACAAGCCCACCCAGGCTCTGCTTGAGGCCGCCCCTTGCTGCTGCACAGAGAGCAAGGCAGCAGTGTAGTTTCCTACTCCGGCTAGGTCTCCCAATGCACAGAAAATATTCCCAAGCTAAAAGGAGAAAATACTGAGCTGTGATAAGGCACCAGCCTGGCCAGAGTGCACAAATCTAATTTTCGTCTCCTCCTGCACCCTGCCCTTTCCTGGAAAGAGATACCAAAGGCTTCCCCAGGTTGTCTGTGGGAGACCCAATCATTAAGTGGTACAGGTAACACTCATCCAGCAAAAGTCTGCACAGTGCATGTCACCGCAACATTTTTTGGTGTAAGCTATGCTTAAGAAGTCAGCATAGGTTCGTGCCTCACATCGTGTAGGTGCCATACTTTTTAATTGAACTGCGTCCTAAGCTTCATGGTATACAAAGATGCAGGTGTAAGCCAGAATAGCCTGGAGATGGTACAGGAACAGAGAAATAAACTTACGGTCAAAACTTAAATCCCTCCTGCAAAGCTGGAGCTTTGCTCCTAGTTTGCTGAGTACCTGTGCTACTTCTGTCACCGCTGTCCTGTGGTGTCTCTGGGCTGGAGCTAACCAGAGTAGTTTGCACCCAGGTTAGCATAACCTGACAGTGAGTTGCTTTCTCGGCCAGGACACTCAACCTCCCCATATATGACCACCATCAAAATGTCAAGGGAGTGATTTTTGAGTGGAGAGGGGAAATTTAGAGCAACATCTGCCTAAAAGTCTACAGCTGCTCTGCAACGATGACACCACCCAGCCTGAGCCTGCCAAGCTTGGTATTATTTTGAAGAATGTACTTTTGCAGACTGTTGTCTACTCTGCTTAGGTTAGACAAAACAGTGTGAGGCACCTATCTCTAAGAGTGATGAAAATGCATCTAACTTAGAAAATGGCAGATAATTATGTTATTAGAAGTGCATTTCGATGCCTAAGTCTGGAGCATTTTTTTGCCAGAGAACTTCAGGATCAATCTCAAGAAGTGCATGTACACTTTGGTAGGACTCGTGTATTATTCCTTTGGCTACAATGTCACTCAAAAGCTTACAAGCAGAAAAGTAGAGAGAGTATGGCATTATTTTTGCTGGAAAAACAAAGTTTGAAATAATTAATAAGTGAGTTCAAATAGATGTGTCTAAAGTGTCATACACAGAATCCAGTAAAATTATGACTGGGTAGAGCTGCCTTTAGCACACCTAAGCAAAGAGAGCATTAGAAAAGACCTGTATTCAATTACCTCATCACTGTCACTGCAAGCGTGCATCTGTTTCTATAGCAAGCTCCTCATTCTTGGCTATATGGAATAAAATGGCAGTAATGCAGTCCGAGCATCTCAGGCTGCCAAAGAGGAACATTGTTTGGAAGTATGGAGGCAGACAGCTCACAACACGCGAGATCTTCACACCCAGAAATGCCAGGTGTGCTGAAGTGTTTGTGTAGCTGATTTTAATAGAACGTAAAGAGCATATAAATGACTAATTTGTCTTCTTAAATCAATTTTAGGCATTTTATCCATGCTGATCAGAGATGCCTTTGGGAAAACTCGCAGTAAGAAACAGCATAGTGTGAATTTGCCCTGGGCTAGAATAGGACTTTTCCCCCATTTACATGCTTCTTTTGAATTACAAGGGTTTTCAGCTGCTGCTGTCACAAGGTCCTGGAAAATACATCTTCTCCTAATATACCTGTGCTACTGGTTTCCAACGTAGCCTACACAGTAAAATAAAGGAGCCTCCAGGAGCTTCCCCATTATGCTTTGGATACCTTGGAGTGATTTACTGGAGTGCAGACCTAAACCTTAGCTGCTTAAACCTTAAACAGCTGTCTTAGCCAGGGAGGTTTTCCTTATCAAAAAAGGGCTTGCAGAAAAATTACATGTATGTAAATCTGGCAAATAATGTAGATGCTGTAGAGGAATAAGGAATAAGAAAAATAAGGAAATTAATTAAGAATTGTTTCTGTTATTTGGATTTTGTGGTTGACTGCTGCAGCTTACGACTGACCAGGTATTTGGCAGCTTTAGAAGAAAGTAAGTAAAACGTCAACAAGTTAGTGAGAAATTACTGGAAAGAAAGTTAAGAGGAGCATCTGACGGCTAATATCCATGCTTCCTGTTAAGCAATGGGAAGGTTTTAAGAAAAGTTTGAACTAATGGCAGGATTCAGCTTAATGGAAATTGCTACAGGGAAGGAGCTGCAAGGGAGAGATCCCCCAGCTGAAGGATGGAAGTACCATCTGAGAAACAGCAGAGCTGATGTAGAAGAGGGATCATTAAGGAGACTCTGATTTAGTTGCACAGATCTTGTGCTTGGTATATCAAATTAACAGTCCACCTTGACAGTAAGACTGTACCCAGGACTCTCAGTGGGGAAGGCATAACAGTGCTGAGCATTTCATGTATGTTCCATGTACCCCGTTTTTTAAGCTCTGCAACCCAAGAAGTGAATACCATCTCTACTTACTGTATGTATCCAGGTAATACACAAGTAATGATTTTCCAGGTTCTTGGCTGGGGATCCATTTGCCATACATTTCCAGACTCCATTCACCAGAAAGGATCTGGGTTTAGGGATGCCACTAGTTTTTACACTCAAATCAGTTCATACTCCAGATCTGAACAAGGAACCTATACTTTCTCGTATTGTGCTCTCCAGCTTCTGACAAGGTAACATCTCTTTGGTCTGACTGTACGGGATTATCACATGCCTAGAGGATAAACAAAATTTGCTGGCTACTGCTCAGCAGGGCTATGGACATGTGTCCCAAAGACAAAGGGCTCAGAGGCTGCTCTGGTTTAATGAGTTCATTCAGCTATTCTACTCTACCACCCTTACTTAAGCTTACACAACTGGTTTTAGGTCTGCACTGGGAATCTCTTGAAAAATAGTATTTCCTGACTATCTTATTTCAAACCTGGATGAGTTCTCTGATCTGGTTCACAGTGCTTTGTTGGTACAGCTACGAGAGTGGAGCCAGCATATGAGCGAGAAGCCACTGATAGATGAAAGTGGGAGAGGAAGGGAACTGCTTAAACACACATTGCAATGAATGGGTTGAACTCTGGAACTACGGATGAAACCTGACATGAATTGTTAACCGTGTGGCAACTGATCACTCTCTTCCATGGAGTGCAGCAAATAGTCAAATGTTACATGTGTTGGGCTTGTATTTCACAGAAACGTGCAACTTGCTAATCATACTTTACTGAACTACACAACCGAGATTAACACAGTAACACTTTGGCATGAGAAATGGCTTTGGAGAAACCAAACCCCGAGCCTGTCTTTGAAGGTTGTCTTTGACAACCACCTTTTCCTTGGTGAATACCTTTTATTCACGCAACACAGCTGGATAGACTAACTGCACTTTCCCAAGTGTTGAATTATGGTTTCCAGTATCTCAGGCCTTTGGGAACTCTGTGAGAACTTGGTCAGTGAAAGGAAAGACAGAATAAATCCTGAAGTGTGAATAAATTTATGAGGGGTAATTGGAAAGGCAGCTACTTGCAATGCTCAAAGGCAGGTGCCCTCCTGGGAAGACTCACATTTCTGCATCTTAATATTACAATGATGCATATTACCTTCAGATGTACTCTGGGATCTACAATGCTAGATTCTGTCCTTTTCCATGGCAAGAGACAACTCCCATCTCAAAATGCCCACAGGTAAAATACTTGCATTAGTATCCTGAATTTACAAAGAGATGAAGGCCTTCAGATCTGTAAATACAAGTGCTTAATCATGGAATCACGGAATTTTCAGAGTTGGAAGGGACCTCTAGAGATCATCTAGTCCAACTCTCCTGCTAAAGCAGGATTGCCCAGAGCACATTACTCAGGACTGCATCCAGGCGGGTCTTGAAAATCTCCAGAGAAGGGGACTCCACAACCCCCCTGGGCAGCCTGTTCCAGTGCTCTGTCACCCTCACCTTAAAGAAGTTTTTCTGTGTATTTGAACGGAACTTCCTCTGTTCTAACTTGTGCCCATTACCCCTCGTCCTGTCACTGGGAACCACTGAAAAGAGACTGGCTCCATCCTCCTTCAACCCACCCTTTAGATACTTGTACGCCATAATAAGGCCTCCCCTCAGCCTTCTCTTCTCCAGGCTAGAGTCCCAGCTCTCTCAGCCTTTCCTCATAAGGGAGATGCTCCAATCCCTTAATCATCTTAGTTGCCCTTCGCTGGACTTGCTCCAGCAGTTCCCTGTCCCTCTTGAACTGGGGAGCCCAAAACTGGACACAGTTAAGACACAGTGGACACAGTTTCTTAAGCTGAGTAACAGTTAGACGATGGGAGCGTATCAGGCCAAAACTATCAGATACACTCGTTGTGGTCTTATTCTTCCTCATACTTACAGCCACTGCTGAAGACAGGTCAGACTACATGGGCCCCTGGCATAAAGCATCCTTATCAACTCTTGGTAAAAATATCTTGGTGACAACGGAGTAAGTGCCTAAACTCTGCAGGGCTAATCCACCCAAGGATGTGAAGGAAAGCTTGGGACATCCAAGCGCTTAATTCACGTCTCCCAAGGTATTAATTAGTACCGCAGCAATTAAACCATCCACCCTGTCTGCTGTCTGAGGACAGGGATGACTCCACCAAGTGGTTTTACCTATGAACCATGCTGATGTCCGAGGGATTATGCCCCTACTGCTATACAAAAATAAGGGACACACCTGCTCCAGAGGATTCTACAGCGGATATCCCCTAGATGAGCCTGGTGAACAGCTGCTTTCAAATAAAAGGATTTCTCAGTAAAATAGGGAGATGCTTTCAGGTCTTTGAGAACAGCATCCAATTTTAACTTTCTGCATGTGTGTTTGAACTGGAAAATGAGACATCTTTGCCACATTACATGGTTTGTAAGAAAATAAATAAGAATACGTGCAAGGAAGTAGAAACAGTCTGAGTCAGCCCTGCCAAAGGATGTTTATGCCAACAGAAAGCATCGTCCCGCATCTCGAGGAAAACATGATTAACAGCGCCACGCTGATCTTAATCAAATTTATTGAGACAAATGTTGAAAATTCAGCATGGGGGGGATGGGGGGGTGGGGGGGTAACTAAAGAAAAAAAAAAACACCAACAAAAAAGGCCAGATAAAAATGCCCAGAGGGAGTGAGCTAATGACTATCTTCCTATTACCTCATGGGATCATTAGGTCGACATGATCTCTCCCGCGGCCAGCACCGGAGCCGCCACCTCGCCGGGCCGGAGGCCGGAGGCCTTTCCCTTCCCCTCCACACAGGTGCAGCCCCGCAGCGGGAGGTGCGGGCCCGCCGCCATGTCGGGAGGCCGGGGGCGCCCCCCGGGCACCCCCGGCCTCCCGACATGGCGGCGGGCCCGAGACGGGGGGGAGTCGGGCGGGTAACACGGGACAACTACCCCAACACCAGGACGCGGCCGGGGCCACTCGGCTCTCCGCCCTACCCCCCCCCCCTCTTCCCCCGGGGGGCTGCCGGGCAAGGCGGCATTGTTGGCCGCGTCCATCACTCCCCGTCCCCGGCTGACATAATGAATGCGCTTGGACACACCTTCCAGCCCGGCGAAGAGGCGCGCCGCGTCTCCACGGAGAGCCCCGCCGAGCTCTCCGCTCCCTTCCCCTCAGCCCTCGGGGAGGCGCCCCGCAAAGCCCGCCCGGCCCCATAGCCCGGCGCCCCGTCCCCAGCCCAGTGAGGGGCCGCGGCGGCCGGGCTGGGCTGGGCCGGGCAGGGCGAGGGGGGTTAAAAGCCCTCGCTATGCTGCCCAGCGCCCTGTACTGGGACCTGGTGGGCTCCTCGGCTCTCCTCAACCTGCCGGCGGCGCCGGGCTTCGGCAACCTGGGCAAAAGTTTCCTCATCGAGAACTTGCTGCGGGCCGGGGCGCCGCCGAGCCCTGCCCAGCTCCGTCCCCTCCCCGCCAGCCCCGTCCCCCTCAAGCTGTGCCCCGCGGCGGAACAAATCAGCCCCTCAGGGGGTCCCTACCCGACAAGATGGGCTTTTCAAGTGCTTAACCCCTCCGCGGCGGACAGCGGCCGCCTGCCAGCGCGGGCTCCGGCGGCAGAGAGAGGCGGCGGCGTCTTCCCGCCGGCAGCCACAGGTGAGCGCCGGCCCCGTCCCGCCGCCGGGAAGACGGGGCTTCGCGAGGGCTCGGTAGGGAGAGAGGCGACCGTTCCCCTCCGCCCCGATGAGCCTGGAGGCGGCGGGAGGCCGTGCCCCGCTGGGGGCCGTGCCGCCGAGCGCCTTCTCCGCGGCGGGGTTGCGGCGGAGGGTCTCGCCCTGCCGCTGGCGACGGGACCCCGAGGCGCGGGCGAAGGGGAGCGATGGTGAGGGTGAGGCGGATCGGCGGCTTCAAAGCGGGTTTTAAACCGGGCGGGCCGGCGTCCCTGCGGGTGTAGCGAGCGCGGCAAAGCCTTGTGCCGGTAGGGAGGAGTGCTTTTAACTGCCCTTGGTCGCGGTGCTGTCACGTCGCAGCCCGAAGGGACGGCGAAAGAGCGTTCCCGCGAACGGGCGCTCCGGGAAGGTCTGAAATTCCTAATTTTGGGAGAAAAGAGGAACGGTCCCGTCCTCCTGGGTGGCGATAGCTGAGGAGGCAGCAGCCCCCTCCCTCCCCAGGTGCCCTGTCCCTGGCGGACGGCAAGGGGGGAAGGGCTTGGGGTCCTCCGACCAAAAAGAAAATTGGTGCAAAAAATAATAAATATATATATCTTTAAAGCTGTGTAAAAGGTCTGTAGTGAGCAGTTGGGTCCGGCGTCGAGGTAAAAGCCTTCGCTAGGCTGTGAGTTTGCCGGTGTCCCGGTGTCGGGGGTGCCGGCTGGGCCGCTCTGCCGCCGCCCGCCCTGAGGGGAGCGGGGGAGGCGGGAAAGGCCCCGACTTCCACGGAACGGGCCCGCCGTTCCCCGGGTCGCTGCCCTGGGAAGCAAACGGTTCCGCAAAAGATGTTTTGCTTCTGGGATGCGCCCCTTTTCGTATAAATATCTTTTGCCTGGGCATGGGCAACGATTTAAAGTGATTTTTTTTTTTTTTTCTTTGGAATGCGTACGTCTGTCAGCCGTGGAACTGTTTGAAGTTGAATACAAAGTTAATTCCTAAAGTTCGGGATTAGACTTGCCATGTATGTTATATTGTGCCTTTCCGTTACAATATACCAATTTATTTCAGCCTTTTGTGTAGTCTTCAGAATTTTTACATACGAATCATCCAGTTTTAAATGCACTTAAAGTAAGACAAACAGAATTATATTTGTTGAAGCAAGGCTTTAAGATATGAAGCCAAAAAGCTCGTTTTAGAACCAGAATTAATAACAGTTGTTTTCTTTTCAAGCATAATTTTAGTCCAGTTAAATCCTAGAAACTGTTCTGCAAAATCCAAACCGGTTTTTGATCCTTTAGCATGATGTACTTTAAAGGCAGGAAGGAGAGAGTCAAAGAAGTGTACATTAACATTTCTGAAGATTCCAGACCTTAGCTGTAGCGAGTGTTATCTTAAGCATATCAGTTTTTTAAACATGTTTATTTTAGCTAACTATAGGCCAGGCCAGGAAATAAGACAAATACAATCTTTCTGGAATTAGGTGCATATTCTTCCCGCCCCCAAAAAGCTCTAAAGAAAATGCTACATTTATGTGTACAGAGCGCATGTAATAGGGGAGATAGCAGATGCCCCAGCACTCATTGCCATAGGTAAACTTTTTCTAAGTAGTACAGAAGTTCCTGAATGCCGAGTTTTTCAAATGCTTGCTTCCAGGTTTAGTTCTTTCTTTGGTTGGCCTACAGCAGTACTCGTGAGTTTAGCAGTGTGTTGCAGGTCTGCCTAGTGATTTGGCGTTCGATCCTATGTTTCTTCTGATCCCATAGCTTCCAGGGATTTCAGAGGGACCTTTGGGCAAAAGCACCAGTCTCTTACATTTGAGCAGTGAGAAATACTAGGTTTCCTCATGCATTATGCACTCTGAAAAAAAGTCTCCTGCGAATGTAGAAGATGTACAACAAAGATGTATATATTCTAACAGGGATGTATTGCTTCTCCTCTGAATTACATGCCTTAAAGTGATGAGGGCTCTTAGGTGTCTGAACTTTCATAAATGTAAATTATATTGGAACTGTCCGGCTGAGTGAGATTTTGTTGTTTCTAAGGAGACTCTTCTTTCTAGTGTAGGCGTATGCTGGGGAACTGTTCAGACTTGGACACTTGCATTTGTGAGTAAGGCTGGGGTGTCTTGTTTACGTGGTGATAGGGCAAAAAAGTGTTTTGTCAGAATAAGAATTTTAGCCTTCAGGTAGTAATGAAGGCATTTTAACTAAGGAATTAAGACTAGGTAATGTTTTTTAATTTACAGATTTTTGTGAGTATTCACTGATTTTTGTGAGTTTTTGGAGGAATAAACTCTTTCCTATTTGGACCCCACAAATCACATAGCATTTTGCAAAATCTTGGTCTAAGTCTTTAATAAGACGATTGAACATGATAAAGTAAAATTTTTTTTTTAATCTTTCTGAACTAGCAAGTGCTTTATAGATCATGCAGGGACTAAAAGTGCACTAATAAACTAGCTTGGCATAACCCGGGATTTTTAAAATAAAATAATAATAAAAAAACCTATAGAAAAGAGAATTGAAAAATATGGGATTTTTTGGAATCCGTAATCTGTATTGCTCATGTAGTCCCAAATTCTGGTGAGGTCACCAAAAGTTCTCAGAAAGGAAGGAATATAAAATAACACCAGGGACTGAACTGAATGGGCTGAATCTTTTTACAGTTCCAAAACCAACATGTATTCACAGCACCTATCAAGGAAAGACATGAAGAAAGCACTCAATTTCAGGCTACCTTTTAACACTCCATAAAAGTGCCAAAGAACAAAAATCCTGTGTTCTTTCTGTAAACTGGAAAATTCTTATCCATGGCTGCAAAGGAGACCTGAGTGGGATGGCACTCTTCATCTGTGACATCTGGTCATGATAGCTTTTCCCTTCGTAATTCCTCAGCAGCAGTGTTTTATCAGCAAGTTTCCATTTCCATAATTTACAGGTTTGAAAGGATTTAATTTGACCATTTAAAGTGCTTATCTGCATACATATTTTGAGTTCTCCTCCAAAATAATCCTAAATGAAAAACTGGAAATGTACTCTGAAAGTACCACGTTGTAAGATACATCATCTAATGAGTGGTCTTGAAAGAAATATATTGTCTGTAGAAGATTAAAATAATCACTTTCCATCGTTATGCTGATTTTTAAAAATTAAATGTAATTAAATCATAGGTTTTAAAAGTTAATTTAGTTTATTTTGACTTAAGAGTACAACGGTGTGAACAAGCGTCATATTATATAAAACTTAAGAAGGGGAAGCAGGAGGAACGTTATTGCTAGATGATAAACTCACTTGCCTGCTACAACGGTATGCCAGTTTATACCAGCTTGGGATTCCCGCAGGCTTTCTGGCATCCTGCTCTGAAGCCCCATTGAGGGTGATGAAACACTGAACTGGGCCCACCGTCTCCAGCGGGCATGGTGAGCGCTGTGTTTCTGTCTAACTGAACCAAATTTCTCCTAACCGGTGCACTATGGGCCTGATTCTTCTCCTTCAAGACCTTTTGCCTTGATAAAATATATGCATAATACTGCCTTCTGCTTTGTGGGAACTTTGCATACAGTGTGTATTTGTAGCCCTGACTAGGTAAAGCCATGCTGTTTCTACTTTTTCAGCACTGGATAACCCAGACTGTGGTCTTCCTGTCTAAAAGCTTTTAAAAATGCACTGTTGTAAATCAGCATTTCCCAGTGAAACATATTACAGCTTATACTTGAACTGCCTCTTAAAAGATGAGGGAAGCTCCAGGTAAAAGTTCTGAGCAAACTAATGGACTCTTAAGTGTGGAGGAAGTCCTCAATTTCTGTTTGCTAATCTGGGATTCAGTCCCTCTCCTTGAACTCCTGTGCTATCATCACCTTCTGGATCAATTAGAAGACTTGACAGTTTTCCTCAGCATTTTCTGACATGGGAAAATTATCCACAGGATGCTCAGATGCAGTCTGTTGTAGCACAGGTGCTTGAAAGAGGTTCATTCCACATCTTTCCTCATGACTTGGTTTCCAAAAGCATTGGCTGGCACCAGGTCAGAGAGAAATGCACAGTTACTTTGCTACCTGAAATTATTTTCTGGAAATCTCTGCTCTTCTCAAGTGATTTGCCCTGGAGAAGAATGACAGTAAGTGTTTTACAGCCTAAATATGGTCAGTAGTGGTATGACCATGAATATGGTCATACATGGCAAGAATCTGGCTTTCTGCTTTAATCTTGGCATTTTGATATATTAACAGAGAAAGGAAACTAGAAAGTGCAATGAAACAAATAAAGCAAAAAGAAATGAGGTGACTTGCCTAAGGTAATATAGAAAAATGGTAGCATTGCACGGAAATAAACGCAAACCTTCCTCTGCAGGCTAACTTTTTGGACCAGTGTCAGTTTTTCCCCCTCAGGTGATAACAGTAATTCTATCCTGCAACAGTCTTACTTTAATCAATATACTTTATTTCCCATTTTTAGTAAAATATCTTGTGTTTATGACAACCAGGAGATATTTGAATTGCTGAAATTAGGTGGTTTTTTTTCCTTCATTTTGGACTCCCTCTTCATGAATAAATGCTTATTAATTATCGATTTCAAACCAACTGTGAAGCAGAGCATGTCCTGAAGCAACATGTAACTTTCAGTAAAATAAAAGGCAGGAAAGAGCTGAGTAGTGTATCTCAGCTCCCTCTAGGCTTGCACTAGCCTCTGGAATGTGCTACCCTCACTCAGGCAACAAGTTGTCCACTAAAGTCCCAAGATTTTCCTGTTTTGTTGGTGTTTTCTGGGGATAGAAAATTTCTTTAAGGTGCGGAGATCTATTTAGCATCTTTTCTTATGTCCTGATTGCCAGGAGCATTGAGGTTCCTGCATTCATTTAAAAGTTTGTCTTTGGAGACAGAGAAGTTTCTGTAAGTACCAGAAATCACAAACTGATTTTTCCCTGGTGCAGCATCCTTCCCTGCTTTGTGAGCCCTTTAATAGAATCAGTTTGGGGTGCCTAGCATCCCTTAAAAGTGGCTGCAAAATGGCCTTTAAAGGACAAATCTTTGTCCTCATTGTAAGGTCGCCAGAGCCAGACTAATGCCAGCTACACTCCGACCCAGCCACCAGTCTGGCAGTCTGGGCTCAGCAGTGAATATGAGCATTGGCTGGGCAGTGCTCTTGCCTCTGGCGACTCTTGCTGTGCCATCTCTGAGAAAGGAAGAAGATCCTGAGTTTGGTCCCTAGTAAGATTTAAGCGCTGCCGGAAGATCTCAAAGCTGCAGTAGGAAGACAAGTGGTGGGGTTTATAGAAAAGCAATTCACCGAGGGGAAACCATGGAATCAGTCATGCCTTCAGTTAGCAAATTAACTGCTGTAAAATGCATTTTATATTGCAGAATGAGCTGGTCTTATGAAATCTTGTAGTATATTCTTCATGTATTTAGAAAACACATGAATGTGGTAAGGATTAATCTCATCAGGCAAGCTCACAACTTGAGTGCAGATTTCAGGTTTCATTGTACTGTGGGTTTTTTTGCATTAAAAAATTCCCCTGAATTTTGGAAGGCAAGTTCTCGGCCTCCATTGTCCACCAAAGGTGTTATGCATTCTTGTATAGCGCAGCTTTGCAAAACAGCTCTTTAATTTTTCTAAATGATACTTTTGTGGTCAGTCATGAACTGTAGCAGAATTGGGAAGGTAATTTTTTTAAAAATGAAAACAAGTGAAGGTATATAAAGCAGTAGGAGGCTGTTTCAAATGTCAGATCTGTAGACCCTGATCCTTATAAAGTTAGGCACCTAAATATTTTCTGTAACCTGTGCTGTGTTTCTTTGAGGTGAGTCATCATGTTGGAGGATAAGTGGCCTTTGCTTTGTGCTGAAAAGCTCATGAGAGTTTCCCTTGAGAGGCTGCCCTTTTCTGAAGTTATACCACATAATTCTGTTGAGGTGTTTTGTATGTATGTTAAGGATTTTACCTCTTCTGCATGAATCTTGGACAATTTAGTGTTACCCTGGAATCTTGTGACTGTGAATATCTCAGACTTTAACTTGAAAAAGTATTTCCTTGTACAAATGTAAAAAGGCTACCCTCCCCCCCCGCTTTTTTAAAAAAAAAAAAAAAAAAGAATCCACGGTTCATTATTTTTTCCTTCTAACAATGTTTAGCCAGTCTTGAGACTTTTGTCTGGTTGGAGCTGGCAGTACTGCAACAAGTAAAGACTGGTCCAGGTAGGAAATTTTAGCTAATCAGTGCATACCACTGGAATAAATGGTGCGGTTTTGCCTATGGTAAGATTATGAATTAGGGATGCAACAATCAGAAACGAGTGAATTGTCCTCTTGCAGCATATGACCCTAATTTTCTGTTGCTTGAAGAAATTATTTCTACACAAATTGAAAGTCAAATAAATAACTTTAGTGCCTTTATGGCTGAATTTTATCATTTTTTACAGTCTTTATGGCTGTACAGAGGAGTGTATTCTTTTGACATTACCTAAGAAGGGTAAGAAGAATGTCACAGTAATTCAGCTGTTTATTAAAAAATAGATGTCTTGTCTAATCTAATTGTCTAAATATCTTGTCTAATCCATAATCAATACAGGGAGACACCTCCAGAGGACAACACAATTTACCTTCTTAGACGTCTTATTTTAAGGTGATGAATCATTATATAGAGCTACTTATGGCTCCTCATTGACTGTACAGGAGGTCCAAACAAGCAGGTTAGACAACACACTGAACTTTTAGACAGAGAAGTGACAGTAATGCCCCTTTTGACAGGAACTGGTAAGCAGAAAGTGCTGGGGCACAGTAGCCCATGGACATCTATTTCAGGAGAAGGACAAAGCCAGAGACAAAGCTGGTAAATCCACAGCTTTCCAGATCCCCATCTTTCTTCTCAATAGCAAGGCTGTGTACAAGGCATGGAGATGGTGGAGGTCACCTTTACTGCTGACACCAGGAGACCTATGGAGTCTCTGACAAATGGTGTGGGGTTTGGTTGCTGCTTTGGGTTGTCAGAGGTAAAACTGGCCATTCTTTGCCACCGGCCTGAGGCACCCGTGTTTCCTCAGGTGGAGAAAACCCAATCACACATGTACAGCAAATCATGCCCTAATAATAAGGCATGTGAATGATGCCTCTGAAAATTGACAGTGATTCACGTGATCTCAGCTAATCCTCAGAGTGACTCTGTCAGCCACTACATTGCTATAGATGTAAGGAAATGATGATTATGCTGTTGGCACATTTCAAGCCCTTTTCTGGTGTGACTGCTCTGCTAATTTTTGAAAGCCCCACTGAGACCCAACATAAAAATGCAAGCCCACTTCTTGCATCTGCTTTTTGTGTAGAATTTCAAAATACATATTTAGAACTTCAAAACCCTTTCTATAAACATTTCCCAACATTTTAAGACTGATCTATGTATGCTGCTGTAGTCTGCCCTTTTGGCTTGACTTTATTTGAGCATGTTTTACGGAGGAGTGAATGGGAAGCAAATAGACAGTGAATTTGGGAGTGTAGGAAAGCCAGGTCTGAGGGATGCTGTACCACAAGCTCTTGCAGTAAGTTTTGCCAGGTCCGTGTGGTGGTGACTGCCTTTGGTGGGATATGGCAGCAGCTGTTGCTTCCTTCTCATGGCCAGGGGCTCCTCTTCAGCTGGGTGAAATGCTTTGGGGGTGCACAACTGCTGCTGGAGCATTGCACTCTAAACACAGTAATTGCTGGGGACAGTTTACTTGTGCCCACTTCATGGGCCCAAAACCATCCAAGTTTCTCAGATTAAATGGGATCATTTTAGTGATAATATTTTTAATTTGCCTGCAGGGCTGCAGCCTGGGCATCAACTGTGGAAAGGAGTTCATGTGGACTTAGCAATACTTGGAGAGTGTAAGGGCTGTGTTTATGCTGCTTGAGGTCTGTCTACTCCTGTGCTGTTTCTTGTTAGCTGGCTCTAGGCAGCTTTCACAATCACTCTTCAGAGGTGTTTCAGTTCTCTTCGCAGTATTATACTACACTTTTATCAGTTAGCTGTAAAAAACCCCAACAAACTAACAGCATGTGCAGGGAAGTATCCCTGTATGGGTCATACCAGAAGTTTACCATCGATTTGCTTTTCCTCAGTAGCTGTTGTTTCTTTGATCCTTTCCTGCTGGCTAATGGCCTATGCTATTTCCCAAGTAATTTCACAACACTATGATTAGGAAAAAACAGTGGTGTTCTTGAATGATACACCATTTTTAAACTACATATCCATTTGAATCGAATTGTACTTAGGAACCTTACACATAAAATGGTGGATAGTTAGAGGGAAAACTACTAGTCCCACTGTTGGCATGACTTTTTAGTATGGGAGGGCTTTTGAATTTAGAATATCTTCAGAGCTGGCAGTATATTTTAAAATACCAGTATCTGAACTAATACCTGAGTTTTAGCACTGGGTGAGCTTGAGGTCCGTTTGCATGTTTAGTATCATTTTATTGTCTGTAAAACACTTCAAATTCACAGAGCTGAATGTAAATGAGCATTATTACTAAATTTTGAATGCAGTAATAGTGTCAAAAGAATTTATCTTTTGCAAAAAAGTGAAATAAATAATTTATTTCTATTTTACATATTTCATACTTTTATATTCATGACCTGATAAATTTTCTTTTAAATCTTATAGTATGGTTTTTGGAGTGCCCAAAGGTACTTATACCCTATTCTGATATTTCATTTTCATGCATCTGTGAAGCTAAACCTGTAAAGTCTCACCCTTGTGAAATGCTTAGTTCCACACAGTCTCTGGTTTTATGAAATGGGAATGCTAAGCAGAAAAAGAATGAGATATCTCGAACAGGAATTATTAGGATTTGGCCCATGGTTAATGTGTACTCCACATGGCTGGAAGCAGCAGCTGCTTTTTAGTTGCAGCGAACTTCATTCTGGCCAATAAATACAGAACTAATATTCTGACATTTCAGCAATTTTCAGCCTTATATGACCAGCAAACAGTGTTTGCTTCAGATTGTTTGACCAACAAATATTGGTAAAGTGGCCATGATATACGTGACCAGAAAATAAAAGCATAGGCAATGCTTTCTATATGTTGTTCTCAGCACTGATAGGTATTGTGTCATTCCTATAGGTACAATCACAGTATAATTCTGAATATAATTCTGAAATACATATACATTAAACATATAATTTTTCTCTGAGCAATTTTTAATCTGTTAATGCAGTTTCATGTAGACAGCCTCTACATAGGGCTCCTAAGGTACAGTTGAGTATCTCTGTATTATGCCAGATTTTTTAGTGATGTAACTCTGTGTAACTGCTACACATTGGTTTGAGTGCAGCAGATAGGACCTGAAGATGTAGTTTGTTACCCTTGATGTAGAATTCACTTGTGCATCAGTGTAGTTGGAGCACATCAAAGAAGTTTATAAACTAGACGTGTGCATTGGCTATAGGTTGAGGGAGACATAATGCCATTTTTTAATTCCACAGGATCTAGAATAAATCAATCTTGAGCAACAGTCTCAGAAACCGCTTGGTTCAGAGTTATGTGAGGATATCATCTGCATCTTATTTCTTAAGCAAATGTTCTGACTCCGAGGGATATGCACCATGCAGGCAGAAAAGACAGCGGTTGGTTGAGGGAATTAAGTAAAATGCCCAAGAAAGCCAGAAGCATGATTTCCATCGACTTGAGCAGAATTAGTGCCAAGATGTCTACTTTTTGATCATGGTGCTGTGCTAGTGCACTAAATCATTGCCAGCAATATCCGTGGAAATATGTGGCTTGTTTGACATTTCCTTAAGTAAAATATCTCAAGTTTTGATCCTGATCCATCTCCTGACCTTTATGCTTGCAGCTTGCTTGTTGAGAAATTTCATGAATGGAGAAAACCTATCATTTCCCATTCCTCTATCTTTATTTGCAGGAGCATGCTATCTATCTGAAGCAATAGCTTATTCAATTCCGGTTTATCCAGATATCTCCTGGCTGTGTCACATACCATTATGACCTCCACATTACCAAAAATGAGCAAGGAACTGGAAGGGAGCTAAGAAATCATAACAGGGAATATCAAGGATGGGCCAACATGTCTGACAAAAATCGTATTGCATGAATAAGGTGCTCGAGCAATGATTAGGGAGAATAGGGCATTATAGCAGTCAAGGAATATTTGAGACATGTGAAAAGGAAGCAAAGAAATTGAGTGCAGTACCTTCTGTATACTATGTTGTATATTTAGAAGTGGATGACTGTAAGGGAAACTTGATAATGGCATGAGGAACATGGCTCCCAAGGTCGGGAGGAAAAGGTCTTCACCTGGGATTTTGGAAACTGCAGCAGATTAAACATTAGCAGCAGATAAAATGCATCATCAAGAACAAGCTCTTATGTTCCGGAGGAATGGCTGAGATTACCTGGTAGGAGTTTCCCTTCTCCATCTCTTGTGCTTCTTCAGTTACAGTCAATCCTTTCCAACTTATACACCCCACCAGTTGCATTGAAGCCCCTTGGATAGGTAAGACAGGTAAAATTTGGTTGCATGTTCTTGAC
Source organism: Vanellus vanellus (assembly GCF_965231255.1). Taxonomy (NCBI): domain Eukaryota; kingdom Metazoa; phylum Chordata; class Aves; order Charadriiformes; family Charadriidae; genus Vanellus; species Vanellus vanellus. Next base: position 34,431,715 of record NC_138905.1, on the reverse strand, counting down.
CCTTTTAAGCTCCTTAGGACTCAGGTCCATATTTGATGGTCTCGTGTGAAAAAGAAGCTTTAGAATGCTAATGCCTGATGTAAACCATTCCTTTTTGTAACTGTTTTGCAAGCATACACCTTAAAATAGGCAACTAGTTCCTCTTGGAGTATATTTATATTTCATTAGAAACAGTAAAGTGTTGATGAAAAGCTGTAGTAATGAAATGCTTATCAATTTGCAGTTACAGTTGAAGAAATTTTCACCTAAGCTTGTATGAAATAAGACAAAAAATGGAGGTAAATATTTTCAAAATGTTCAGAGTTAGGCTTCTACAGCAATAGTTTATTGCTTTGGGAGATCAGCAGATATGAACATCAGAAAAGTTATTAAGATGCCCTAATATGTACTCAGGAACCTAATTTTGAATGATCTTTGGTTTTAATTCCAGTAGAAAAATTGTTAAAAATTAAGAACGTGGCTTAGATACATTTATCTATTTAGCTATCTTTCTTCCCTATTATTTAGTTCTTAATTTTTTTATCTAAGTATGCAATTCCTTTTTTTTTTAATTAATAAGGTTATTTATAGAAATTTAGAAAAACTACAGTACAAAGTTTTGAGATACTTATTTTCTGCCTAAAACAAAACAGGAAAGTGACATGTTTTGATGCTGATCACATTTTACAAGTGTACACTTCTAGCAAGTGTGAAGTAGCTATTTTCAAAAGAAAAAAATATTCCAAGTTTCATAGTTGACTAGTACAAGCAGAAATTAAAAGGTAATTAGGATTAATGGAAAAGACCATGAGCTTTATAGAAAAAAATTAAGGGATTATTAGATAATGAAGACCTTGCCAAGATTTGGAAGATTTTATAGAATTTATTCATGAAGGTTTTTTATTTATTGAAGACCATATTGGTTTGGGGACTAATAACAGCATTGAAATACAAGCAGAAAAGACAGGGTTCACTTTTAGATTCGTTTTTGGTAGGATATCATGCTTACTAGAGTTATCCAAAATAACTTTTTCAGATGCATTATACTCATTATTTCAACAATATATTATTTAAACAATGTGTTCAATCCCAATATTTAGGAAAAACTCCCATAATTATAGCAAGTACAGAAGTAAATTTCAAATCTGCAGAGTTTCATTTTTATGATAAATATATTGAGTTTTGCATATTGTATTTAAGCTACACATGTAAAGTAACCTTTCTAAATTAAAGAGCAATTACTTGGTTTATCATTGTTTGCCTTAAAAATATCACCATCTTGAAAAAAGGAAAAAGAACTTGTGGGGCAGGACTTTACACACTGACTTTTTGGAGGACTGTTGTTATGAATATCGCCTAAGCTCAATGGATAATCAATTAGATCTATGCTTTCTTTGCAGCTCTTTCCAAACACTTTTTTCTCCGAGCCCCGCCATTCTACTCAGCATGCTGCGGTGGGTCCTGTCAGCACCCTGCATCCCCCACTGCTTTTCCAAGTAAGTTTTTATGCTTCATCAGTAATGCTTGAGTTATTCTGTAAACCAAAGCAGCAGGATTTAATGTGTTCTGGAAAACTAATTGGTGATGCAATGGCAGCAGCTAATTCCTTAGTAAAATCACAGCAATCCTATTCAGAGGCTTTCCAAAGATTTATCAAACTTAAGTACACTGAGCAATTGTGAGAGGTTTCCAATGGCATTGAGACACCCAGACAGAACTAACCTAGGAAAGCTCCTTGTTTTCAGTTTGCTAGAAAAGATTCTTTAAAATCGGTAACTCTTTTAAAAATCTGTGTCAATAAACGTTTGCAAATAAGAAAAGAAAAGAGCTGAAAGATCTTAATATGGATGCTGCACTTTAATGTCTGTTAGGGTTAAATTATGATTCAGGAAGCCCTAACATTATTTGCATAAAACAGTCATTCTTTCTGTAGCAGTGAAATGCATGCATGTTTAATTTGTTTTTCTTTTTTAATTATAATGTAAAAAATTGAAGAAGTAAGTTGAAGAGAATTTTGGCCAGTATACACTATACGCTCAGGATTAAGACCTGGAACATACTTCCATTTAATCCAAATCTAAATTTAACCTTGATAGTGAAGTTTGCATGCTATAGTGTAAGAATGGATATTCATGACTTTACACATTTATGGCTCAGGAATACAAACAGAAGAGGCATTTCCTAGTCCTTCAAAATGGAGAAAAAGCACAAATTGCCTTGCAAATCCAAATGAAAATTGGAGTTTATCTGTGCTCTAACATACACTTTTTTTTATCACAGTTGCATTTGAAACCTTCCTGACTACGTGGATGCGTTTTATGAATGTTTCAGAAGGGCAGTTGCTAAGTTGAATGATTCTTGACAAGTGAGGCAGCAAATGCTGGCAGTTTAATGAGCTGCAAGTTTCTGAGCACCTCTTTAGGGGGCTGACACTTTCCCACAGAGCGTTTTACATGGCCCCGGCTCTCCCACAATGCCTGACAGCACCATGACCAATCACCACTTTCACTTTACTCATCCACACGCGACCTCACCACAATTTTTCACTGTGCAGATGAACTTTAGGAACCATTTCACATTGAAAAGGCCTGGGCAAGGGTCAGTTGCCCTTTTGTATGGCCATAAAGCAATACTCTATGTGCCAGTCTTTTCTCCTGTCTCACATTCCAAGAGATTTTCTGGACACCATTTAAAGCACTTGACTGAAAAATAAAGCAGTGAATGAAACTGACTTTTATAGACTCATTCTAGCTCATCTTCCCATATAACCCTGTCTACCTGAAAAGGGATTTAGTGGATGAGCTGAGTGTATACAGGGACTTGCTGAATACATAGGCCCATTATCAACTGCGGGGATTGTTTATTAACCAGGACTGATACACTACTATTTTGGAAGTGACCTATTAATTGTCCATTTAACTAGAATGTATTGAATTCAAATGAAAAAATGGAAACCATGACTAAAGCTTTTACTTGCTCCTTCAAGGTGGTCTCTGCCATGAAGGCAAATGAAGATTGTTCCACAGATTAAGAGGACATTTATCACTATATATTAGGATACAAAGGAAAGACTTAAAAAAAAAAAACAAAGCAAAACAAAAATCAAACCAGCAACACAGGAAATAGTTGCTAACAGATTCACATTTATGTCAGCAGAGCACCAAACCTTTTGATGCATATTCAGAGCAACAGGCTGCAAACTGACTTTTTTAATTTTGATGGAATTGTTGTAATGTATGAATGACTGCCTATCCCTCTGTACTGAAAAATCCTTTAATCCACAAACTGCAATTTAGTTTTTGTGTGAACAGTTGGAATGCACTTTGGAATATGGCGTATTCTTAAAAAAATTCTCTAGGCTAGTCAGTTGGGGGTGACTATTCATTATCCCAAACATGAGTTTCAATTTTTTTGACACAATGGCTGCTAATGCTTGTGAGCATTCTTCTCATCATTAAATTTTGTTTATTTAGGCTTTTAAAATCAGTCACATACTGTGTGCCTTAGAGTGTGTAGATTCTTCATTATTAAATTAGTCTAATACAGGTGTTAAGCTGTACCCTGCATACTGCCTGTACGGGAATTAATTGGCACCTCAGGGCTCTGGCAGGAGGTTGTTTCTTTGCTGATTGACCGTTAACAACCAGCCAGGCAAGACAAATTTTAAGGGGTCACATAATCTGGCGTTCTCTGTCCTTGGCTGACAACTCCATTGTGGCACGAAGGCCGGGAAGCAAGGACCAGCCCTGTTACGCCTCTTCCCTTGCTGGTGTCTCTCGTCCTGCGGTGGGGATGAGGAAAAGTGCCAGCTCTTCTGCTGTCAGACTGTACCTTCCAGTGAACTTGAGGTGGCTGATGATTCATCAGAAACTACTCGGAGGCTACCTGGAAAAAGGTACCTAAATTCACCAAATTTGAGCAAGAAGGAGAGAAAACATGCTTGAGGAAGAAGGGCCAGTGTGTGACCCCAGATTCATTGGCAGGATGGGAGCTTGGGGTGGGGGTCGTGAGGGTGCTATGCACTCCTCAGAGAAATATGAACCCAGCTTGCCCTTTGCAGAAACCTTCGTCGTGGCATTTTGACTTTTGTTCTGCAGATAGTTTATTTTGGTTTGGATGGAGTCTGACTGTGTCTCTCTGTGTCGTAAATATCAGGACAGTAGCCAGTAGGTTATGTTTTTTGTATCTGATCTAATATGATTTTCAAAATCAAAGTACATCTGTATAAATTTAGATTCTTTTATATTATAACATTTTAAATCATAATTACTTTTTGCCACAAGCTGTTATGGGGGACAAATGTAAAGATGGGTTCTTAAGGCGTAGAAAAATTCAAGAAAGCCATGTCTAGCAGAATGCAATGGTCCCTAAATCAGTTATGTTTGACAGTGGCAGTGTTTTTTAGGGAAGGATCATTGTATACTTACTGAGGTTCTAATATTCTTCGTCCACTGGTCACAGGTGGAGGAAGGATACAGGGGTAACGTATGTAATATCAAACCAGTGACCCATGTACCACAAAAGTGTTTAGTCAACTTTGCAAGACATACAGGTATACACTTTAGTTTCTCAGCATTATACATATGCAGTTCTACAATATCCTCAGTGTAAGTGTGTTTGTTTCTCTGTGGGTATTTAAAGACACACATACCTGTGTGTATATATGTAAAATACACAGAAGTTGAAGTGTGGTGTGGTCCCAGGGAACAGTTTGTGAAAGCTGCACCTGGTTGTAATTAGGATTTTCAAGAGCACTATATCTATTGAATAAATGTGTATAATCTCCCCCCCCCCATTACAGCTGACTAGAATAGATAGACTTCTTCACAAAAAAATGTGCGATATTTTATACAATCTGAGAAATTGAACAGCAGTACACCTTTGCAGCCGCTGTAACTATAAACCAGGGTGGCAGTCTTGGCCCTTGTACATGGGAAGCTGGACAACAGGAGGACAGCTTGCACCTTTAGAGTCTGAATTGCACACGATACAAACTAAAGCCACCTTCATGGCTTCCCTTGTACAGAAAGGTTGTCGGTGTCAGTGGCTATACAGCCATGGCACAGGTTTCTGAGTCAAAGTGCAGCTCTTTCCTGGCTTGCTTGCAACTGCCCTGTGCAATTATCACATCCAGTGCTTGATGACAGGCCCTATTCAACTGGCTTCTGGTACTTCTCCCTGGGTGAGCATTTGGGGAAGCCAGGAGTGCTGGAGGTGTACCAAGCCTTACCAGGGACTGCTCCCCATATACCACATCCTTCTAGGAGAGAGGGAGCATGGGAAAGCACTATGGCTTTAGGCTTTATTGGGTGTGAGGAAGGCAAGAGATTTATTTGGATTTGGCTTTTCTGTGCTCTTTGTGTGGCCAATGAAGGGACAGTGCGAACACTTCTACTTCTCCACTGCAGCTCTGTCTCCCCAACTTTGAGGCTTTTTTCCAGGGTAGGGTTCCCTCTAGGCATGGATCAAGGGAATGTGATTGGGTTCATTGAAAACTGCCCTCCCAGGACTTGCTATGAGATGTCAAAGGATTAGAAACCAGGCTGAAAGGAGTAAGTTCAAGTACTCCCCAAATCCTGTAATAAAGAAATGGCTGTGGTTTCCAGAATAAGTAAGTGAATGGCCAGGGATTTTCTGAGAAATAGTTCACTCTGAAAGCCTTTCGTTAGTAAACAAAACTAAAGAAAGCCTACTTAGCGTCTTTGAATCAGTATTACAGACCACTTTTATCTGGTTCTACATTTCACACAAGGAGAAAAAAAACTCCCAGGAAAACGTACTGCACTTTACTCATTGATGATAACGTGCAAAGGAAAGCAGAGAAGTTTCTCCCTGACTATATTTGACTTTTACTGTAGCATGGGCACTGTGTTACTGTTCCTCTATGAACTCATCTGATTTACTTTTTATCATGTCAAGGGGAGACTTTTGACCACTGACAACACCTCTAGATCCAAGTGAGGATTTAATCCTTAATGAACATGACTGAAGCATTACGACACACTTATAACACCAACAAATCAAAAGTGGGACAGTAGTCTGCTAGCATTATAATGAACAGCACTTAATATTTCTCTGACATGTGTTAGATATTATGTGAAATTCTCATCCATTTCCACTAGGAGAGGAAAGTGTCTTGCCTCTTCTGACCCAGGAGTCTAACTCCAAAGCCCGGAGAGGTATATTAAGAAGAGCTGTCTTTTCTGAAGACCAGAGGAAAGCTTTGGAGAAAATGTTTCAGAAGCAGAAGTATATCAGTAAAACAGACAGGAAGAAACTGGCCATTAACCTGGGTCTAAAGGAGTCTCAGGTAAGGAATGACAGAGCATCTGTGACTTTCTGTCTTTTTTGAGGAAGAATCTTTAAAAAGGCTTTGAAGGAGGAAGATTGAGCAGCTCAGGGGCAGCCCTGAGCTCCTTCACTGAGCAAAGACCTCAGTAAATCAATGGCAGTTTTAACCAAGGAATGCTTAAACAGGTTCCTAGTTTATTTCCTGAAGGTGTACATTCAAAATGTGATTGCTCCATTTTCACGCAAAGTGGGAGAAGCGTCACCTCTGCATTTCATTTCTGACTCCCATTTTGCAGTCTGACAGAGCCCCCTCCGGAGCTTTGGGGTAGGGAACTATGTTCCGTTCCATCCCACTGCCTGATAAGCAGTGATTCAGGCAGAAAACAGCAGAGCACAGAGCCCTCCTGCATTCCTCTGAGCACCCTTTGCACTCACAGATGAACAGCTAGTGACAATGCAATCAACAGCACTTGCTCTGAAACCATTCTGCCCCAAGAGACAGGCAACCATCCCTACAGAAGGAACTTAGCTGCACAAGGAAAGAGATCCTCGGAGCTGGGAGAAACTGTAGAAGGAAAAATTGTGCAGGGTGACCCTCCAAAATGTTTCCACTTTACTTACCCATCCACGTTTCACAGGACTTTTCACATGAGTCTGAGTTGGCCTACTGCAGGACTTCAGAGTTTAGCTGAGGGTCTAATACCTCCAGTGAGCTGTTCTGACTGAACGAGTACATTACTGGTGGTGCTGAGCAGCAGTAGCCCAGTCTGGAATCTTAGAGGCCTAACCTAGCTGCAGATAAAACCAAAGGAAAAGTGCTTGGCTTGAAGAGCACAAAACCTGAAAGAAACTGGAAAAAAATGTTTGTGAGGGTATGTAACAGTAGAAAATGAACATGGTAGCCACTGGTGGGTCAGATTCTGAAGGTGCTGGAGTAGACGCAGATCTGTAGAGTATGTTTGAAAGACAGTGAGAGACAAAGTACAATTTTATTTCTTTGCATGCAGCAGGAGTGAAAGTGCTTAAGATATGTATGGCAGAAACTATCTGGAGGGCAGAAAAGCCTGGGAATGGTGATGTGAACTCCCATCATCTTTATTTTGGGGACTTTCAGAACTTGACAAGGCCCTCAACAATTTGATCTAACTTCACAGTTGGCTGTGCTTTGCGCAGGACGTTAGATCTTGTGGTCTGTAGTATTTACTTGCAACCTGGATGACTGACTCCATTGCAAGCACTGCAACTATAGACAAAAAAAGAAGCAGTGTGTGGTGCTTTTCAGTGTGAAGAACAGAGCTGCAATCTCTGCAGGATAAACTATTTCAATCAAAATGTGCAATTGCACCCACCAGTGTGCTACCTAAAAACTTCCTGATATTCCTAATACTGCATTTCCCAAATTCCTAATACTACGGTTATTTCCTTGAGGTTTTTCCTCTGTGTTCTTGATATTCAAGAGAGCCCAGGGGAGTTAAAAGTGATGGAACGACACATAGATAACACCTACCACTACAGGAAAATAATTTCATGATAATGATGAACCAGATATCTATGTCTTCCCCCCCGCCCCCATGAAAGGAAGAGCAGTTGCTTTTCTGACCAGTTGTGCTGGAGGAACAGTACCTGCCATCTAAGGCAATGATTCTCAAACCTTTGAAAGCATAGCCCCTTTGTCTTCATATTAAGTATCTGAATACCAGAATTAAATGCAAATATTTATGGGAAAATAGAACACAGTCTGAATAATTTGAGTGATCCTTCCCCATTTTTTCTCTTTATGTAAAACCAGTTCCTAGATGTATATTTCCCCAAAATTTTCCCAGCATTTCATAAATGCCATTGGACACTTAAGATCAAGCTTTACAACTCAAAGTTTTTGAAAAATGGATTTTATCTCAAAAGCACGTGGATTCTAGGCAGCTCCTGAAAAACTGTAGTCATGCAGACAAAATGTCTTCAAATCCTCACTACTTTGTCATGTGTCATAACACACATTCTGAAGCTATATGGCCAGGCTGTTTTTAGCTATGCTTGTGAAAGGGAGAGTCATAGTTCTTAGAGCATCTTTAAATAGAAGGCTTCACATTGCCAATAATACTATTTAGTTTTGTTAATGACAATGCTAATTTTCTCCGAGAATCCTTTTCTGTCTAAAAGGATGTTGCTATAGGAAATTGCTCTATCCCTAACCATTAGCCTGTCCTTTTCCCAGTCTAAGCCAAATAATCACCTGTTTGAGGTGGTGAAGGTCAAGGAGAGTATTTGGCCCAGCTGTAGTAAATAGTGATGGGAAAATCCTCAGCGAGTGTCAGTCAGTCAGCTTCATTAGATCTGCTGTGGTATTGAATAAAGAAGGAGCATGAAACTAAGGGGACGGAAAGAAAAAAAAAAACAACCTTGTTAGGGCAAAGTTGTTTAAAGAAAAGAATGATAATAAACTCTCATTAACTTGCGAACAGGTGAAAATTTGGTTTCAGAATCGAAGGATGAAATGGCGAAACTCCAAAGAAAAAGAAGTACTTTCAAACAGGTGCCTCCAAGAAGAAGGTCTTCAGGAGAACTACCTCTCACGATCCACCATGAATTTTACCTCCCCGTGCCCATCTGTGTGGGAAGTGTCTCAGGAGCAGGCAAGTCCAAGGTGGAGGGAGAATTCTCCAGGAAGTTCTGAAAGACTGACTAGTACACAACCACCTCCAAGAGCAAATTCATCCCAGAGCCCACTGTATTTGTATCCTGACCAAGACACTGCAAATAAGGCAGTTACATCATCAGCCTAAGGAAAGAGGGGCAGTTTGTAAATTGAGTGGAGAGCACAGGCTTCAAATGAGCAGTCTTCTAAGACTAACAATATTTGGACATTGTAAAGCTAACTAGTTTATGCCTCATAAATTTGCTAAAGTCTAACACCATTAAAATGACAAATAACTAATGATTTAAGAAGTATTCTTCAATACTCAGTCTTTTCTTGTGTCTTTTCCAGTCTTGTACTGACCTTAAAAGTGAAATAGAAACTGATGGTAAGTAGAATGAAGTGAAGAGCATGAAAGTGAAGTTGTGCTCTGATTTATACATCTGTGCTGTATACGATATTAATTAAAAACACACTGATAGAGAATCACTTTCATCTCTCATTGCAGTCAGACCAATTAATTTCTCTTGTGCCCACGATAAGAATAACCCTATTTCCCTCAAGACACTGAGTTTCTTTGGGTTCTTTTTGAAATTCATTGAATGACACCATAGGTTCATATTAGACAAATGTAAGCATTTTTAGTATGTTTTCTCCATCTGTTCTCATCTATCAGTATTCAGTTAGTTTTAAGTAGTGCGGTCACAGGTCAGCTGATAACCCTAGTAAAGTATTCAATACCAAAAGACAACCAACCAACCCTATAAAATACTCTGTGTTTAAATCACTTTGATTTGAATGCATACTGGGAAACACAGTTCACTAACTCCCGTCGTTTCTCCTATGGATGAACCTTCTAGCATTCTTAACTCTGAATTTCAGTGACTTTTGTCAATCTATTAGTACAATCTCTTGTAATCTCTTCTGTATTTCAAAACTGTAATGATGATATGCAGAATTGTAGGCCAAATGCTCTAAGCAACAGAACTATAATTGGAAAAACTGCCACTACAGCCATCTCAGAGAAGTACTTTAGCAGATGGCATACTGTAGTAGCCTTGTTCCTGACTTACTCCTATTTAAACTGGTGCCAATAAGTACACATTAGCATGTGTCTGTATCAAAGACAGGACAGTATTCTGTGTAATACGAGTAGCCTGAAATAATATTATTAAAACTGCTTTACTTAAAATGATTTGCTTGCTTCATGCACTTCAAGGAAATCACTCTGAATTTAAGTATCATTTTCTGTTTATTTGCAAGGTTCTGTAGCTCAAAATGGGAGCAGAACTTTTTTTTCTTTTTCATGTATTTGTAGATGCGTTTGTTGAGAAGAGAGGCTAAAGGTATTTTATATTACAGGCAAAATCTTTTGGAGAACATGATTTTATAGGGACTCTTTCATTTCTGGCAGATTTATATGTTTTATAGTCAAAAGAGATGATTATGATAATCTGGTCTGGCTTTCCTCATCATGCATGACATGAATGTTTCCAATTATTCTTGCCTTGAGCTCCACAGCTTTTTGAACCTTATTATACATCTTTCAAAAAGCCATACAATTATTATTTAACATTTTACCTTTTGGTGGATGATCTACTATTCCTCTTGTTACGTTGCATTATCTGGGAGGTGAAGTTTAGGTACATTAGCAGCTAAAAAACTTGAGATTGCAGTGATGAAGCTTGTATCGTAAACTTAATGCATGATCAGGATAGTTTTGTATCCCACCTTGTGCATGTCTTGCCTTCTAAGTGGTAAACTGTGCAGTTCTAGTCTTGCACTATATGTCATTCTTTGCATGTGATTTCCTACGTTTGTTTTAAAGAAAAAAGAAATTACAGAAAAATTAAGGAGTCATCTCTTCCTGTGGTTACGAACCCTTGTTAGCATACGCTGCCTAGATACCTACCCTCAGAAGGCACTTGCACACATGTAGGATGCCATATGTTATATGCTATTCAGAAACATGAGAAGTTTAGTCCTGTCCTGCAATTGAAATCCCAGAATGAACTCATATTCTGCCTAAAATCTTTAGGGATGAACAGACAGATTGTGTACACCTGGGAATGAATTTGCTATGCAATTGTCCTGTTGAAGTCGTAGTCCTGCCCTGTTTGACTAACTCCTCCTTGAAGGACCAGCAAGTGTTGGTGGCCCAGATTCTTCTGAAATGGCACTTGCTAGTGTCTGCCCACAGTGAAAGGCATGCAGGTATTTCCAAATTACCATCAAGTGGAGGTACATGTGTGTGGGGGTATTTATCAGTGCTTCCCATTTTGGAGGAAATCAGTGTATGGTGGGCATGATTGGGGTTTTCCCATCTCACCTTTTAGGGAAAGGGAGTCTTCACAGCTGCTTATATTCATTTACTGCAAGTCAGTCAAGTACCAGTGTTAGAAGCAACACTTCTGGAGAGGGGAAGTGGGATTCAGAGTGCTCCCTGGGAAACTCTTTCACTTGATGGTGTTACAAGCACCGAATGTGAACTGCTGTCAAAACTCTGAGCTAATGTGCTAAACAGAACACATCTGAGGGATGTCTCACTGAAGCAAAGATCAAGCAAGGCTCATGCAGAATTGTTTTCACAGTTATAATTTTATACGTGTTTTAAATTGAGCAAGTTCTGGATTCACTGTAGCCTATTAAAACACCTTTTCACGGCCCTCGAAATCTCTTAATACCTTCTACAAATATTCTTATTCCACAGCTAGAATAAAGTTTCAATATGCCAGATAAAACATTCTTCACTTGAAAATGCTGATTGAACTTTCTTAAAAACCCTAAAAGTATACATGTGAATTTTGGATTATGCCTAAAATAGTCTGATTCAATTAGTCAAAATGGATTTAGGCCCATGACACATACAACCTTGATTCCTCTCCTTTTAAGCTATTTAAAGGAGATGTTTCCCTTCAGTCCATGCTGTGAAAACTTGGTAAATGAGAAACAGCATTCAGTATGAATACAAAAATATGATATACTTACAGTGTCACTTTTCTGTGTGATGGATCGAGTAGTAAGTATTCGTTTTCTTCAAATAATGTATGCACACTAGTTATAAAAGAACAAAGCACAAATTATATGCAAAATACCCAGCAGGTGTTTGAAGTGCTTTGTGACAGGCGCATTGCAGGGGTGCAAGGCACAGAGTGTGTCTGGTCTTACAGAGTGACATGATAGATACTCATGGCATCTCACAGTTAAAACCAGTAACACACAGAATGGTTGGGGTTGGACGGGGCCTTTGGAGATCATCTAGTCCAACCCCCCTGCCAAAGCAGGTTCACCTACAGCAGGTTGGACGGGAATGCACCCGGGCGGGTTTTGAATATCTCCAGAGAAGGAGACTCCACAACCTCTCTGGGCAGCCTGTGCCAGTGCTCCGTCACCCTCATATCACTTTGACTTCAAATGTATGACCCGGCGGATGACCTTGCAGCATGGTTGTAGGGTGTCTATCTGAGGTATTTCCTATGTGTGGCATTTTGAGACTATAGCTCCAGGCTGTAGAATATTGTGAAGAACGTTTGTTGGGATCCTGGGGCTGGGCAGAGTTCAGGTACCTCAAATTCCAAACCGCAATCAAAAAAAACCAACTCTTCAGACACCATTAACAATGCGGATACTTATACTCGCTGGGCACCTCTCTGTTTAGTCTGGCAACTTATCAGTGCTAATGGAATACAGAATACAACTGGGAAAGGGGGAAAAGGCCCAGACTTAGTACTCGCTTTGTTACCCGAGCTCCAGACTCTCGTGCCCTCAGGCTGCATTGCTGATGTGGAGATGGAGGAACAGGAGAGGCTTTTCTCACCTCACCTATTGGAGATCCTCCAGACGGGTCTGCATGTGGATCTTGAAAGTCTATTCTTAAGGTCAGACGCTCAAAGGAGTTTTTCTGACACCTAACAAGAAGGTGCCTATTTCCACTTCTAGGTTTGGCTCTTGGTCTACTAAAAGGTATCACAAATGATGCCGGTTATGCCAGTCTACGTCCGACAGAGCCACAGTCACATTTTATTGCATGTAAACAACTGTGAGGCTGTGAACATGAGAGGCCAGCTTGCTCTTCCATGGACCTCATGTAACAGTGCTAGAAGCTGCAGTTGCTGACCACACCTGTGTCAGCACTTACACTTTGGTTGTACCAGATTTATAGCATAAAATAATTTTCTAACACTTCTCCTGTTTGTATTGATTCTTTGCCAAACAGGAATTAATTGTTACGATGTGCTGAGGAGAACAGGACTGCTTTAAGGCACAAAACTGCATTACTAACTTCAGTGTCAGAACAATAGTACAATGGTCAAATGTCACTCCCGAGCTGCAGTAATACATCAGATTTGTTTTATCCGCTGGGATTTACTAGTACTGGGTTTTAAATACCAGTTGCCATCTCTGTAGTCGCACAGCTCCTCTGACGAATATATGTTCCACAGTCAAAAGACGGACATAAATTAAGTACATTCACATGCTTCAGCCCCCTCTTACCAACAAGACTGTTACTGATTTTCACAAACTAGAAGGGAAGGCAAACCGATTTCAAGCAAGTTAGCTGTAAATTCAGCGCTTTAAGAAAGGGCCAGAGAGAAATTAGGGCCCAATTAACTTGAGACTTGGTTTTGGACCATGGGGACACCAAAAGGCCCCTGCAGGGAAAGGTTCACAGTGGCAGAACTGCCATTGACTGTAGAAGTCTTCAATGAATATGCTTTTAAGTTCTGTGCCTGATGAGTGCTGCTGTATAAGGTAAACCGAAGTACATAAGCCTGGACCGGAGATGCTCCCCACGTGGGCTTGCACCTAAATTAGCTGCCAGGAAATAGCAACTCCCACTCCTTGGTTTCCTATGGATACTGGTTGTTATTTCTAAGCCATGAAGCTGGGCATGGTGGACAGGGATGTCACAAGGCAACATCTCAACAGTGATCCTCCAGTATTCACCCAAACACACAGACATCTTGCCTCTTATAAGCATCCAGCCCTTAAGGAATTCTCAAGTTTTTCCAAGTAATTTTTTTCTTTGCATGCCAACATTTGAATGTAGTACAGGGTAGGTGAACATTAATGCATATTGTTCAAAGCAGTCTGTTTCCTTTTCTTCCTGCTTTGCGATCATGTGGTTTTACTAAGAGTTAAACTACAAGTCTCTCTTGTGACATCTGTCACTTAATCTATTGTTCAAACATCAGCACGTATCAGATTCAGTCTAAATTTAAGATATACTATCAAAGCCATTTAGCACATTATGAAAGAAAAAATGCATTTTCAGTTACTGAGAGTGTCTCTATCACTCTTCATCATCCTGAAAAAAACAGAAAAGTTATAACAAGGAAATCTATAACGTACAAAAGCAACTACTACTAACTGAAAACATGAATTAGTGTTTAAAAAAATGTCAGTATCCTGCAACATTTCATGGAATAAGGTGTGAAGAACGATGGAAATATTTTTAATTCTTAAATTTGTTTGGCTGACAAGGAAAGTTAATGGAAGCAGGCTGTTCTGCAAACTGAAATCACACCATGGCTTACCTATAACATACATGGTTACAGATTGTTGCACTTGAGCCCAGCACTTAACTGGAAGCCAATCCTGAATTTCTGATTTTCCACGAATTTGCAAAGTTGTTTCTCTTAATATTCTTAGTCACAAATGCTGCATTCCTAAACTCCAAAGCATTGGGTTGTAGCACACAATTTTACATTTGCAAGTATTCCTAACTAGTTTCACTGCTGTCTTGGCGAGAAATCCTGCAGGAGATGGAGTATTCCCCTGTGTATAAAGCAACCATCACTGGGATTTCTTTCTGTTTGAGGCATCAGTGGCCAGAGAGAAAAACACGCCCTTTTCAGACAGCTGTTCAGTTGTTTCCTCAATCAAAAGAGGAAGCAAGGCGATGTCGGCAATATAAGATGGCTTTTGTTTTACCAACATGCCTCTCTTCAGCTAAAGGCAAGTCTTGAAATGTAACACTAATTTGCGATGGCAAATGAGTATAAATGACTATAGGTAATGCTTCGGTGCATTGGTGTTGCTCCTGTGGCATCTGCTTCCTCGTTTGCTCTATCTTCATGTTTCTCTACAGCAAAATGTTGCCAGGGTTTTGCCCTTTAGAGGAGATGAAAATTATTTTTATGATCTGCTCCATTTGCAACATTTTTTCCACCTGACCCTCAGCTGCATCCCCTGGGGGCGTCTTCCCAGCTGAAGAAGTTCCTAGTAGCCGTTATGGCTGATTTCCGAGTCACCTTGCGACTCGCTGAGAGCCACCAAGCCCCCCGCTCGTAGGGACATGGCACCCTCCCAACTGCGGGGACACGGTCATCTCCACCCGTGGGGACATGGCCACCGCTCGCCTGCGGGGACACGGCCAAATCCCACCCACGGGGACACGGCCATCGCTCGCCTGCGGGGGCACAGCCAAATCCCACCCACGGGGACACGGCCACCTCCCCCCGCGGCGCCCCGCCGGCGCCCCCCCCCGTGGCAGCGCGGGGCGCAGCGCATCAGCCCCGGCCGGGGGATGCCGGGGGACGGGACGGGACGGGACGGACACTGCCGGTCCCGCCTCCTCCCGTCAGCCTCGTTTGTCCCAGCAGCCCGTCCCGCGTCTGTCACCTTTCGCTGCTGGTGGAGCAGAGCTGTTGTGGACCTGCTGTGCGCCGCGCCGTTTCATGGCCGGGATGGAGGGGGATCACACCCCAACGCCGGTTCTCTCCTTAATGACCGCACAGGTGCCCAACCTCGGCGTTTCAGAGGCAGCAACAAGCCCTCGCTGGCACAGGAGACACCCCAGGCCAGCGCGCTGCTGTCCTCTGGGGCTGCAGCTGCACTAGGGGACGGGATAAATGCCGTAACTATTAATTGCTACTACATCTTCTGAGGCTGTGGACAGATGCAGCAGAGTGGGCATCCCTCTCTGGCTCTGTCTGTTTACCCAGAGGAGGCTTCCTTTACTCTCTTCGTGTTTTGTTTCCAGAATTTCTTCAAAACTTGCACGTGAGCACTGCTGTTGCGCTCTGTGTTTGTAGTATCTTGCTGCTGAAGGAATTGCAGCTCGGAAGGTCTTCAGGGCGGGCACGATATAACCCCTCGCATTTCTACCATACTTTGCACAACAGGGACCAGATGGGAATTGTGAATGCTCGCAGCTTCTAGCTGAGAAAGAACATCAGCTGTCTACTAGACAGTAGATCATCAGTTATGGAGATGTAACTGAAAAGGTTGTTCCTCTGTTCCGCATAAATGTTTCTTTGAAACATTTTCCTGCTGAGTTTCTCAAGCCCAAATCCAGCATCATTTATTTTAAATTATTTATTTTCAGTTATTCAAGCATTTTTATTCTCCATCCTTGGCAGCCCAAGCTCCAGCTACTGTCAACAACTATCAAGATCAGGGGAGGCCAGAAAAGAGCATTCAGGGATGAAATAGACAAGAATATTAAAGATAAATCCATGTTGATTATAAATGCCTGCTCAAATGGCTCATTTAGGATCTGAATGCAAAGATGGTTTGTTCTATAAACCGCCATCAGCCCCACTCCACTGCTAGGAAAATGTGATTGTTATAAAATATCTGACAGCTTTCAGATTTTTATTTACTATAGAGTTTGTCATCGTTACTGTAAACCCCAAGCCCCGTGTCAGCATGTGTTATGGGAAAGAGACTTATTGCTACATCAGCCACGCTCAGCCCTCGGACTGAAGCAGTACTTGGACCGGAATTCTGACTTACCTTTCATATGGAAACTGTTTCTTTAGGAGTTTCCACTGAAATCGGTGAAGCCATTACAGGTATAAAAGAGCATTCAGCATGAATATAAGCGCTAGGAATTAGATCTTGTGGGGTACATGCGAGAGCCCATAGAAATTAGTACGAAGTATGTTGCAAAGATAAAAGTCTGCCATGGGCCCTGCAGTTACATGAACTGATCGACAGCAATACTACTCTTCAGTGTCAAGCAATATCCTGCAGGTATGTACGTATGTAGAAATGGGGGAAACTTTTTTTTTTTACATAAAAATATACTTTATTGACAGTATATAGACGTATTTGTACCAAGGTTTAACAAACTGAATTTCACTTTCAACTATGTATATATCTAAACTGTGGGACACAACCATAATATAGTCTGTCACTGACATTTATCTACTGCTAGAGTACTCCTTTTTATCTGATGCGTTAACCCATGTACACACATGACACTTTATTTAATATTTCATCTGCATAGGTCAACTGTGTCAAGTAGCTGCCAAAGAATTTTGAAACCACTTTCCTATGAAAATTACTGTAAATGTGATAATTTATAAATTCTATTTTTTCATCTTTATAAACAACATGCTGAGGACTATTTGCCAAGAGACTACAACTCAACAACTATTTTCTGGCATAATCCTGCATTTAAGAATTTTTAAGTAGCTTTGTACTTTATTGGAGTCTCTCCTGAAACAGTGAATAAAGTCAGAGTCACTCATCATGTTTGCTTCATTACTAATTGATAAACCAGTGGCTTCAGATGATGCCATTCCATTTAATGAATTGCTGATGATCCCCATTGACTGCATCTGTATTGAAAACAGGAAAAGAAGTACAACTCGTAACTACAGATACAACAAATCTTTAAAATACTAGTGTAGAAATTGACTGAGGCATCGCTATGTTGGGCTGTTTGACTCCAGACCTTTCACATACTTACTGAAGATATATGTAAAGTTCCTTACATAGAATAACAATGTCTTTTTTTTAACAGGACCTATACAACCTTTAGACTAGCCTGAAATGGTCTGATATAATAGTATATGCAAGAATATTGTGGTATGACTCTATCTGAGTTTAAGTAGGGGAACTCCTGTTTGGTAATTGTTATTTCCTCTTGAAGTAATATAGCAAATCAGTCTTGAAATTTTTTAGCCATTTATTTTAAGGAGTTTTGTGAAGGGAAGCTTCTAACACGAGCATTCACCAGTGCTGTTTAACCTGGTGAACTCTGCAGGCTGTTCGCACCTCTCAGAGTAGGAGCTTCACAACAGAACCAAGCTTAGAATAAATGCCTTAAAGAAAAACACAGCTGCAAAAGATTGGAATGATTGCAAACAATTTGCATTGTTTGCTTAATTTTTAAAATTCTATTTCTACCTTGTGGTACGTCCATAGTACAGAGAGGTCAAAATTTTAAAGCCTTCTTTCTTAGTAATTCCTTCAAAGGTGTTTTAGAAAAATAAATCAGGTAAATATGCCAGAAGTCCATAGCTAGTTTAGAGTTTGATGGCTTGCTTCAGTTACAGAATGAAGCAAACAAAGGTCAAACTTTGAGGTCGAACACCTCTGAACATTTTAACCCAGAACACAGCTGCACTGGGAAGATGGACTTTTTCTGTTTGTAGCTCTCAGAGTCACCCTGATCAGGGCTGCATTTCAGAGCAATTCATCCTATTCTAGTGATGAGCTGCTTATCGTCTTAAAACTTTTATTCCCCACCTATGCTCACAAAGCTGAAAGGTGATCTACTAGTGTAAGAAAGTAGTTTATTATTCACTTTTTAGTGAAACAGACACCTTGGCAGTGTAGCCATTTCAGAGAATGGACACACAGCCCTCATTTGTTTAGCCAAAACTACACAGAAGTTTAGATATGAATGCAGAAAAAATACAAAGATCAGGACTTCTAGCTAGTAATGAGAAGACAGAAATGGAAATAACAAAAAGTTACATCCAATAATTTATATATGATCTGCCAGAATTTGGAGTGGAGTTTTTAAATTTTGTGCCTGGCATCTGACTTAAGCAATGCCACTGTTGTCTTGAAGAACTTAGCCCAGCATAAAATTGTTGCCTTAGGAAGGAGCTCTTTGCAGCAGACAGCAGTCAGACTTGGGTTACTTAGAATGTAAATACAAATAAAACTGAAAACAGTAATTGAGTATTTGTCATGGTCTACCCACGTGTCCTCCGCTGCCCTGGAGAAGCCAAGTCCTTACTGGCTCATATCTGAAGCTGTAAATGGCTCTAGTCTTTGTACTTGTGTTTTTCTTCCATATATTTCATATTAATAAAATACCGCTCTACACATATGGACGTACATAACATCATCTACTTATCTGCTAATCCATAAACTAAGTCACATCCTTCAGCTGAAAAATTCCTGTATCTGTAACAAAGTCCAGTGTTGCTGTATCAGAGCCTCTGTTGGCATAAAGGCTTCAGCCCAAGTGAGCGCAGACATTGCCCCCCCCCCCCCCCAAGTCACTCATGCTACATCACTGGTATAAATAAAAGCTACACCGAAAATCTTACCTTTTCTGTTACTTTCTCAACTCCAGTCTTCAGCTCATGTACCATATTGCTGATTTGCTTAGCTTTGCTAAGGCTGTCGTCAGGTAGCTCTTGGTGGTGCTGGTTAAAGTGGGAAAGCGGTTCTTTCCAGGCTTGCAAAAGTTTCAGTATCAAGTGAGTTAATTCTTCTCTCTTATAAATTAAAACAGTAGAGAATTTATCTGCTTATTTGCAGCAGGTCACGTCACTGTTAGTCTCACTGTGAAATCTCAGTGGGATTAAGACTTACATCTGCAATTCCACAGTTTTCAAATATTCAGAACTTAAGGGCCAGTCTGCCTCTGCTTATTTGCTTAGATATAAGCAACACCTCAAATTTGTATTTGTCTTGTTTTCATCTTTCTTAGACTCCCTAAACTCTATAATACCTAAAACCGTGGAGTACAACATTAGCAAAATGGTGTCACTCCTATCAAATTTACTTGGTACTGAAAAAGTTTTCAGGAACTCCTGGATGTCTCAAGAGCCCAAGGAGCCTCATGGAGACATCTCTGCTGGCATGGAAGTGCAGGTGTTCCCTCACATCTGCCGTGGTTACAGCTGTGTCAGTTAGCGGGTTGCTGCAGACACACTTCCCAGCAGGTGCCCAGTGGTCAGGACGGTTGCATCTCTAACAGAAACTCAGTGGCCATAAGACTTCTCTTGCGATATAAGTTCAGAAATAGGTTTGATGGGTTAAAGCTCCCTAAAGCAGGCAGGGCTTCATTTCCCATTGCCCTTCCAGGGGAGCTTCTAAATGTCTTGGGGAAGCTCCTCGCTCCATCACAACCAAAGAGCAAAACGTTAAGATTTGTCTCCATCTGCCTTCTCGTAGAGGCAAAAGTTTCTCCTGCTGCTGTATCCTCGACTTTACAATCTGCTTTTTCTCTGTCTAAAGAAACTCATCCTGCTCTCTTCTAAACTAATCACGATTTTTTTTCTCTTTGCC
This sequence comes from Vanellus vanellus, assembly GCF_965231255.1. NCBI lineage: Eukaryota > Metazoa > Chordata > Aves > Charadriiformes > Charadriidae > Vanellus > Vanellus vanellus. The sequence goes on along the minus strand of NC_138905.1, from coordinate 34,411,548 downwards.
ATTACATCTGTCTAAAACAATTTGCTGTTCTTTTCCCCTTACCTAACAACCGATTGAGAGATAATGAGTGTTATTTCTTTCTCCTGATCGCTTTTTGTACTTTGCAGTGACACTGATTAATTTAACTTACCTGTCACATGCACAGTTTTCTAAGTTTCTCTTCTACAGACTGCCACAACAAAATCGAAGGGATGTCTGTCTGTCAGTCATTCAGACGAAGTACTACTGCAATACCTCTATTATAACTAATAAATATGATTTAAGCATATGGAATCATAAAAAGCTTTTTTTTAATGAACAAATTAATGATTCATATACTATACCACAGTCATGTGCACCTGTTTGGGGTCAAAACTCATCAGCTTCTTCAATCCAAACTGCTGATGAAGCACCGGAGGCACAAAAACCTCTCTGCCCACCTCCAGCCCGAGTGGGGTGGGGGGACCACCGCAGCGTGATGGGTGAGACGTTTGGGGGCTCTGACGGGACGGGGCGTATTTTCCCCTTTCTTCAGGGGGACGGAAGGTTGCGGTGTGACCCGCGGAGCCCCCTCCCATCCCCTCAACCCCGCGAGGGGGCGCCGTGCCCCGCACCCGCCCCATCTCCTCTCGCCGCCGCAGCTCAGCCTTACCGGGATTTTTTGGGCGTATTCTTTGCCGTTGGGGGTCATCATCCCCGACGTGTGGCACCTCCGAGCCGGCTTCCCCAGCTCGTTGTCACGGGGAGGAAAGTTTTTTTCCTACGGGGGAAGAAAACCTCAAGAAACACCGAGAGCACCCCACCCCCATCCTCCCCGCCCCACCGACAGCCGCTCCCAGGGCGGCGGGAGCCCTCTCCGCGGCGGCGGGGCCGATCCCGGCACTCACCAGCTCGTCGTAGAGCGCCGTGGAGAGGCTGTGGATCCTTCCCGAGTGCCGGATCACCCGGTCGAAGAGATCGGCCACGCTGAGGAGGCGGCAGCCGGCCTCCCCGGGGCCGCACACCAGCACCCACAGCAGCGCCAGCGCCGCGGCGGCACCTGCGGAGAGCCCGGCGGCGTCGGGGGGCGCGGGGCGTCGGGGGGACCGCCCGGCCGACCCCGGACCCCTCCGCTCCGCTCCGCTCCGCTCCCTTCCGCCCCGCTCCGCCCTCACCTGCTCTCCCCGCCGCCCGGGACAGGGCCATGTCGCCGCGGAGCCCGCTGCCCGGCGCGGAGCGGCTGGGATCGGCCGGCGCCGGAGCTGCCCCCGCGTCCCCTATATATGGCGGGTGGGGATGTGCGTCGGCGGGAGGATGGGGGTGGGAGGATGGGGGGATCTCCCGGTCGTGACGGGTCCCTCCCTGACGTGCCCAGCCCGCGGCCACCGTGAGCAAGCCGCCCCGCAGCGGGGCTCCCGGCTCGGCCGGCGGGCGGGAGCGACCCCGGCACCGACGGGACCAGCTGCCCCCCCGACAACCCACAGGTCCCAGCAGAAATGTGTGTCCCGGGTTCTGTGGTGGGGCTGCTACCTCCCCACCATCACCCCCCCACCACCCCAACCCCACCGCCGTGGGGTCAGGGCTGCCCTGGTGTCGCTGTCGCAGCCCCCCACCCCCGCCCTGGGGAAAGGGGGGCGGCTCCTGTCCCCGCACAGAAGTGGCGTGGCCAGGTCTCCACCAGCACGCCCACTGCCATGGGGGGGGGGGGGTAAAGATGTGAGAACTGAGACCAGGCAAATAAACTGCTCTTGTCAGGATAACGGGGGGTTTATGGAAGGACAGCGATGGGGCAGCATGGGGGGTAGGAGAGAAGCCTGGCCTGATGCCGTTAATCTCTTGACCATCTCTTCTAATCTCAAGGTTAAGATCGGATCTACTTTCCCTGGTGTCTTACAGTTGGTCAGAGGTAGACCACTGAAGGTGTGATAGCTGGTGACTGCACACTTGGTGGTGCAAGCGTGCCTGAAGATGGTTGTCGATGCCCCATATGGCTAAAAGGTTAAGGGAGTAGTACAGCAAAGCACTCAGATCAGGATCCCCAAAGCGGTGCAAGTCCTATGGACTCAGTTGTTGTCCTCAATTTCTAGGTGCGAGATCCTGAGCAACCCTGCAAGCCATACAAGGAAAGTTGAGGTGTTTGTCATGAGGCTCACGACTGCTTGCATGTCAAACTAGGAGCTGCTTCAAGCTGACCAACAGGGGAACCTGGGTACAGGGTCTTTCTGCTGTTTTCTGGGTTTTGACACCCTACCCCTTTGAAATCCAATGGGAACATCTCAGAGTCTGGTAGAGCTGGAATTAGGCACCTTCTCTGCCTGCAGGTATTCAAATTTGAGGTTGGCCTGGGGACTGCCGTAACTGGTGGCTCTTATGGAGAATGAGTCAGCTCTGCCCTTCTTGTTGAAGGTTTTTCACTGCCAAGGGAGTAGTTTGCTTAGAAATGAGGATACATCTGACATTAAATTCTGCCCCTCTACTCTGCTCTCATGAGACTCCACCTGGAGTACTGTGTCCTGCTCTGGTGCCCTCAGCATAAGAATGACATGGACCTGTTGCAGTGAGTGCAGAGGAGGACGATGAAGGTGATCAGAGGGCTGGAGCGCCCCTCCTATGAAGACAGACAGGGGTTGGGGTTGTTCAGCCTGGAGAAAAGCAGACTCTGGGGAGACCTTATAGCAGCCTTTCAGTCCTTAAAGGGGGCCTACAGAAAAGCTGGAGAGGGACTTTTTACAACGTTGTGTAGTGATAGGATTAGGGGGAACAACTTCAAACTGAATGAGGGTAGATATAGAATAGATATTAGGAAGAAATTCTTCACTATGAGGGTGGCGAGACACTGGAACTGGTTGCCCACAGAAGCTGTGGATGCCTCATCCCTGGAAGTGCTCACAGCCAGGTTGGATGAGGCTTTGAGCAACCTGGTCTAGTGGGAGGTGTCCATCCCCATGGCAGGGGGAATGGAGCTAGATGATCTTTTAAGGTCCCTTGCAACTCAAACTATTCTATGATGCTACGATTCTATGAAATTTTCATTTTTCCTCTGTGACTACTCCAGCCACTATGCTACAGTCATGTATATGTTTTCTAGCCCCTGAATCCCAGTTTCCTCTGTGGAAAATGGAATGACCATACCTCCACCAGAATGATGAATAATGTCCCTCTCCCCCACCTTCTAAGGGTAGCTGGGTGACTAGGACCCCCTCTGGAGGTAGAAAATGTGAGTTGGACTAGCTCTGGGTCAAGGAAGAAATGACCTATATTCTGTGTGGATGCTAAAAAATTGGTAGAAAACAAGAAGAGGCAGCTACTTCTCTAGCCAAGTCTTAAAAGTAATTGTCACCTGCCACTACATTCTGCATGAAGTCAAGTGGCATTTCCAAAGGAATTATACTTTGAAAAGAAGAGCTTTTCCAAGGAGCTGGGAGTCAGTTTCCAGGCTCTGAGTAGGTGTCTAAATGGCTATTCACTGAACTCCAAAGCCTGTCAAAGCTGACATGTTTTGGGACATGCACAGAATCAAAACACGGAGAGGTGAAGACCTTTAGTGTGAGAATGCCTGCAGAAGTCACTGCTAAGTAGGGGTTCTGTTCGCCTGCTTGTGCTCTCTGCCTGGGTTTTGTTTACCTTGTTTGCATCTGTTTAAGGTCCCTTCCAACCTAAACCATTCTATGATTCTATGATTCTGTGATTTGGCTTTTTGTTAACAAGACTGATTTTTAAGTAGGAAAAAAAAAAGAGATTGGGATTTCTTTTTACCCAAATGAAGGTTGAAAAGACAACACGTGAGAAGGAATATTCAAATGTCTTTCTCACACAGTCTACATTGCCTTCCTTCATACAGACATCTCAAATGAAGGTTATTTCTCTCTGAGAGCAACCCACAAATCTTGTGTCCTTCTAGGGAAATTGTCTTGCCACGATGTGCGCTGAGCTAGCTAGGTTTGATTTAGTTAAGTGAGTGCAGTCTCTGAAAAGAACTTACTTTTTTCTTGACACAGTTGGATCAATACCAGCAAATACTAGAAATCTCACTACTGGGCCAATCCAGGCTCCTCAGCCTCTACCAGCAATGCAGCTTGGCCAGCCCTTCAAACCAATACGTCTCTGAACTCAACAGACCAAACTCCCTTCTTCGAAATTTCGCAAAGTCACTTCTAAAGTTTGATAGCACCATGGATCCACAAGAGACTTTTTATTCCTCATTTTTTTTTTAATTCCTAAAATTATTTTTAAAAGCAGTTCGTTAAGATGTGCCTGATGATCTACACTATTCAGCAGAGGTTGTTCTCATTCTCTTACCTCTGCTTTGTCTCTAATGAATAAAACAACACAGTTAATTTCAGTGGTTAGAGCTGCTGAGCCAGTGGGGCATCACACAGGAAGCCTTTGTAATAGCTCTGAGCTCTTTGGTAGCCGATCAGATACTTCTGGCTTGCGGTCCAACTGAAGGCTTGGAATATTAGTATTATTTCTGATAACTATCAGAAAATGAGCAGTGATGCATATGATAGGATCTGAAACACAGTGATAGTGTGCATATGGGAAGCGTGTAGACCAGTGACTTATTTTTATTGGCCAATAGCCATTTTCTTTTGGTTTTCACATGTCTTGGAGAAATCCTGACATATGCAAATTTTATCCTAGAAAAGGTTCCTTGAAATGTTAAGACAATTTTTGAGTTATGAAGGAGCTGTGAACTTGAGCTGTGCAAAATGTAAATGATTTGCACAGCAAAAAATGCAGTACAACTTAGAGGAAAGAATCCACAGTAAATGATGACGTTTATATTTAAGGTTCCAGTTTCTAGAATGAACGATGTTTTCTTAACCAGTGATATATCAATGTTCAAAGAATAGTTTTTCCTGACTCTTCACTGGTATTTTAAGTTTGTAGGTGACACCAAACCAAAAGAAGTCACTGGCATCGTAGAATTTAATGTGATCTTGAAAATTAGAGAAAGGGCCTGAAGAAAGCAGGGTACACTTCAGCAAAGAAAAATGCGGAATACTACACATAGACAGGAACTTATACAGAACAAGGCAGCAGGTGCACAGAAGGGGATCACAACTTGTAAGAAATAACAAGCTGAACCAAAGTCAGTAGTCTCTTACTGTTGCTTTGAGTTGTTTATTTATTCATTTGTTTTGCAATCTGGGGTATGTACTTTGAAGTAGAGTTCTTCTGCCATACCTTGCGTTTGTAAGGCCTTCGCTAGAATACTGTGTTCAGTGTTGGACACCCCATTTCAAGAAATATAGGAGCCAGATGGAAAGAGCCCAGAGGAGAAAAGCGAGAATGATCAACTGTTAAAACCCTGCCATGGCCTACAAGGGAAGACTGAAGGAAGAGGAGTTGTTTACTCTGTAGCAGGGAAAGATGAGGCAAAGAAACAGTTTTCAGATGTGCAGAAGGTAGCAGCAAAGAGGAAGGGAATCAATTATTCACCACATTCATTATGGATACAAGATATAATGGGATTAAGCTGCAATAAGGGAGATTTAAATTAGACATTAGAAAGAACTTCTCAATGGTTAGGAGAGTTAAGGACTGGAACAGATTGCTCAGGGACACTGTGAAATCTCCATCATTATCTAACTTTTCTTATAAACTTCCAAACAGTTTTCAGACAGTCAGCAGTGGTGTTCATCCCTCTGTAGGCAGGAGAGTGAGTGGGCAGCATCAGATCTCTCCTCCTGCCGGCGTGTCAAAGAGTTATCGCGCAAGGCCAACTGGAGTTCATTATGTATTTGAAATCACTCCCAAATTTACATCGTGAAGGAGTAAAAGCTGAGATGAAAAGTTTGTTTCAACCAAATATTGTCCACTATTGATTTTCCCTTTTCTTATAACATAGTGACAGGCACATTTTACGGCATGAGAAGGGGCGTCACATGCTTTTACTCTGGGAGTTAGTAGTACGAGCTCTTGAATAAAACAATATGGAAACCATGTAGCCTGGATCTTAGAAGTGAAATGAAAAAAGAGCTGACTACCCACTTGAAGGAGCTGGCCATTTTCTGAAGGCTGGATCACAGATCCCTGGTTTTTCCTAGTTCTGTAAAGAAAAAGGCATACTTCTGCTTTTATCACTTTGTGTAGAAGTGTTTGGTTTTTCTCTTCTCACTTCTAACTTCTCTGTTCTTCTGTCTCTCCTCTCTTGAAAAAAGCTGTGTCCAATTCAGTGCCTCCCACCCTCCAGTCATACACTAATCACTAAATTTACTGGTTTTGTCTTGATTTGGATTGCTCTTGATTGTTGCGCCTTGAAAATCCAAAGACATAGACAATACAAGGTAAGTAAGAACAGATAGTATTTTTCATCGAATCAATTTATATAGCTGGAAAAAAATGGAAACAAGCTTTTGGGCAAACATGACCTTTCTCAGAATGTATCTGAAAAATTATCTGTTTGCCCAACTATCCATTAAAAATGAATTGTCAGCAAACTTCCTCTTGCTCTTGGTTGTATATTTCTTGCCTTTATATATTTCTTCTCCTCCTTCGTCTCACTCTTTCTTCACATTATAAACATTCATTAGTCCCCTCACCTTAAAACAACAGTCCTTGACTCCTTTTGTCTCTCTGGGCAAAATCCTTCCTCACCCTCCATCTCTTTTAATAACTCTGCCCTCACTGAAAAGTTGTTTACACTCATCAAATAGGTTTCTCTCCCTTTTATGCTCTTTTCAGTCATATTTCTCTGCTTCGATCTTCACAATCTTCTTTTGTTTACAGTAACTTCTTATAATCAAAGCTCTCCGTTGTCATCTCCTATAAAGCCTCCTGCTTTCCTTGTCCTCTCTTGGCTTCTACAACCATACCCTTTGCTGTTTCTCCTGATGCTTCTCTAGTTTCTTAAAAAAAGAACCCTCTCCACCTCTTGTCCAGTTTTATGTGGAGACTTTATAGGAGTCTGTCTCGCATTTTACAATCTCATCTTCAACATGTGCTTTTGGGTGCTTAGCTTTCAGCTCAAACATATAAGAGCTAAAGGAAACAAGGAAACCACAGCTCCTTTCCCCACCCCTTCCCTTCCCCCCCGACCTTAGAAAGCATTTCATTTTTATTCTCTGTGCACCTCAGAGAGCTTGAACTGCAGAGGTGCAGGTGTTTGGTGTGTATGCTGGTGAGAGCTTGCCTCAGATCCATGGCATTCCAGAAAGGTAGTTTAGTTGAAGATGGGCCTAAGCTGCTGGAGCTGCTTTCTGCATTTGTCATGTTAATTTGGGGAAGATGGTTCAACAGAATAAAGTGTAGCACCCTCAGCTCTCCTTCCACAGTCCCACTTTGTTCTCTTCTGCATTCTCTTGCTTATGGCCTTACTGTGACTCAAGGAATAATGTCCAGAAAACATGTGATCCTCCTTTCAGCACTCTGGAAAACGAGTCATTGAAATAAGAATTTTTCCTGTGAGGTGTGAGGCCTTTATGGGACAAACTTCTAGACGGAAGGATCTTGTCATCTTTCATTTGCAAAATACTAAAGAGAAATGGATGTTCAGAACATGCAGAGTGATTCTCTTCTAGTCATTCAGGATAGGATCTCTCTGAATTTAGGCGTCTAGAGTTTAGAAATGGACGCGTTCTGAGGTTCATCTGGAGATAGGTGTTCATCACTAATGTCTTGAGGTGCCCAGTTTTGCCTGTTGATTGCCAGGGAGGTTAGTAAGTTAGGGCAGAGAAATCTCATTTTCTGTTTGCAAATGTAGACCCGGAAGTGGTGGAGCATGTGCTTGACACATCAAGTGGAGCAGGAGTGCTGCTTCTCTTGCTACTCCTCTCCTGGACAACCTGTGACAGATGTTGCATGTTTGCCTCCTCTGGGGCCACAGAGATTATCCTTAGCAGCCAGGAAAACATCCTCCTTACTATTTGTGACAGTGATGGTAGCACACAAATAGAAAAAACCACAAGTTTTTGAAATATCTGCTCTATTCCAACTCTCTGGAGAAGATTGCCAACCATATCCTGGGCTGCATCAGAAGAAGCATGTCCAGCAGGTTAAAGGTCCTGCCCCTCTGCTCCACTCTGGTGAGCCCCCACCTGGAGTACTGTGTCCAGCTCTGGAGCCCTCAACATAAGAAGGATGTGGACCTGTTGGAGCGAGCCCAGAGGAGGGCCATGAAGATGATCCGAGGGCTGGAGCACCTCTCCTATGAGGACAGGATGAGAGAGTTGGGGTTGTTCAGCCTGGAGAAGAGAAGGCTCCAGGGAGACCTTATTGCGGCCTTTCAGTACTTAAAGGGGGCTTATCAGAAAGATGGGGACAAACTTTTTAGCAGGTCCTGTTGTGATAGGACAAGGGACAATGGTTTTAAACTAAAAGAAGGCAGACTTAGACTAGGTACAAGGAAGATTTTTTTTTACAATGAGAGTGGTGAGACACTGGAACAGGTTGCCCAGAGAGGTGGTAGATACCCCATCCCTGGAAACGTCCCTCTGAGCAACCTGATTTAGTTGAAGATGTCCCTGCTCATTGCAGGGGAGGTTGTGGAGGTTGTACTAGATGACTTTTAAAGATCCCTTCCAACCCAAACTATTCTATGATTCTATGATTAATTCCTTAACTGATATGCTGACTACTCATCAGAATGAACTGCTGTGCTATTTTAGAGAACCGTATGCACATAAAGATTAAGTAAAACTGAAGATATTTGGAGCAATCTTTTTTGAACATAAAGATAAAATTATACATTTAATGTTTGTAAGTGCCTCAACCAAAAATGCATTCTTTAGCTCATGATCAAAATTATTTGGAGATAAATTTCAGGCAAGGTCATTACTCCAAATCTGAGATTTTTAGGGAAATAAAGATATCTCCATCATACACTGGAGGCAATCTCAAGACGACACCCCAGTGCCTGCTGAAATGTCTAGTTGGCTTTGGCTGACTGTAGTAAACACTGGGTTAGACCGTCATGCTGGTATAGCTCTATTGACTTGGATGAATTAACTTTTTGTTCACACTGTTGTCACAGAGACGGGGTTCAAGTCCTGAGTGTGTATTATTGATAAGCATGCACTGTTGAAAATGAATGGTAACCGCTGGGGTTAGTTCTGTAATTAATATCCATCTAGAAAAAATACACGTTATGTCCTTTGATTAGGGAATCAAATTATTTAGAGCGTTTAATGAAGTAGGGAAGAAGACACTAGCATTACCCTATGCATATTTGTTTTTTTTTTTCAGGACTGTCCACAGGTTTGAAATGATGCTTCATTTAAATTGTGACTTCCCATCTGCCACCATATTGAAATCATCATTGCAGAAGAGAAGCATGTCAGTGGTACCAAAGGTCCAATTTTTTTATGAGTGCAGTGTGGACATAAGTTAGCTACAGTTCCTTTAACATCTGGCTAGTGTCAGATGTTGCCAAGCTTGTCTTCCCCACTAGCATAATAATATTTTACAGCACAGAGTAGTTGGCAAGATCTCAAGCTTTGGTGTTTTATAGTAGGACTCATAGGCAAAATGACATAAATATACGAGTCCTCCATTTTGTCAAATACTTTGTAATTTCTGCTACATTCTTTTCATATTCTCAAGTATTATAAAGAAATTTGGTATTATAAAATGCTCCTTACTGCAGCTGAAAATACTAAGTATGCTATGGAATCTTCCTTCGTACTCCTCATGCATACAAGCATAATAGGCTTTAATGACATGACTGAATGGTATTTTTTTTCACATGGTTTCTTCTTGGTTTAGTACACTGTATTTGCAGACATTGAGTTTTGGTTTTCTCTTGCTCCTGTGCCTTATTTACTGCACACTGTTCAAACCCATTCTGAATACCTAATCCTTTTTCCTCTTGGTTGCTCTCTGTTGCTCTTGAATACCTCTGTGTGTTCAGAAGTATTAATTAATTTATTATCCCAGCATATTCCTGAGGTGAGGGGATCCCATCATACTCATTTTGCAGTTAAGTAGAGAGGCACAGTGAATTTACAGGTAAGTGAAGAGGCACAGTGAAATTACATACTCATTTGGATAGTCAATTTGCAATGAAAAGGATATGAACAGTCTTGAGGAACAGCCTCACATCAGATTATGAAAAACTTCATGTATAAGTACTACCTTTACTGAATTCAGATTAAAAATCTTTCGTTTAGGTCCCAGCTCTGCTGTTCTCAAGAGATTTTTCCCCCCCCTACCATAGGGGAAAAATATGTAGTTTCACCCAGCTCTGCTTTGAGTCTGTTTTCAGATTTTCTTCTTTTAAGGTAAGAAATTGATAGCTTTTGTGGGGAAAGGGTGAAGATATTTGCTGACACTAAGGTGATGCTAAGTGAGACCTGGGAACGTTTTGTTCCATCTCATGTTGTAAAGGGGCTGTGCTGTAGTCAGATACAACTGATCTCCAGTTTAGTCTTGTCTCTTTGGTACTGAGACCCTGACACATGGTAAATATTCCCTTCACTGAATATGCCTGGTATCTGGATATTTTCCCCAGTTCTCCCCTGCCTTCTTGTTTTGAGATATCTGTTCAGCCTGTTGCATCTTTTCTTCCTATCTCTTCTAGCAGTCTTTCTCCTCAAACTTAGCTTCTAGTTATCCTGTCTGCCCCATAACTTGTCTTCGTTAATCCCTAATCTTCATTCCCTTCCTTGCACCAGACTTTTTCACCCTATTCTATTTGCCTTCTCACTAGTCAGGCCTGAAGCTTGATAGGACATACCTGAAGCTTGGTAGGGCAAATTCAGGTCCTGCTTTCCTCCACTTGTGCGTCCCAAACTGTTCTACACAGGACTGGTTCATATCCTCTCTGTATCTGAATCGGGCAAATTCCTCTTCCAGGGTTTCAGAGCACAGCATTGGAAGCAGGAGCGATGCAGATGAGATGTTGCATACTCTGAATTCAAGTGTTATGGCCAAAGTCTTTAATCCTTTAATCTTCTCTGTGATGAAGGATGCTGAGTGGAGGTTGGATCACTTGAAAAGTTTGCAGCTAGTACCAAGAAGGTTATATTGCACGTATGCAGAGAGTTTTCCTTTTCCAAAGGGTTACAATTTGATCATATGAGGGTGGATTTGCACAAGAACAAAAAAAAACTATACCAGATAGGAAAACGAATTCTGATATCATGTGTCCAATCTCTACTTTGAAAGAGGACGGTGAAAGGAGAGTACTGGAATTTTTCTAAAGCAAGTGTTGCCTGATCTTTCTGGAACATAAGTGAAACAACCTTTCATAGAATCATAGAATCATAGAATTGTCTAGGTTGGAAGAGACCCTTGGGATCATCGAGTCCAACCATCTACCCTACTCTACAAAGTTCTCCCCTACACCATATCCCCCAACACCACATCTAAACGTCTCTTAAACACATCCAGAGATGGTGACTCAACCACCTCCCTGGGCAGTCTATTCCAATGCCCGACCACTCTTTCCCCCCCTCCGTTTGTTTAGAAACAGCCCCAATGATTCAGGCTGAAGTCCTTCAGAAAATCAAGAAATCTTCACCAGATCCTGAATATTCGGTCATTTCAATCTGAAAAAACAAGGCTCGGGAAATTATAAGGAATCAGGAACCAGGAAAGTTCGCAATCTCCTTTGTGATAGGCACTGTTATCTGCCTGGATTACAATAAAAAATGGCAGAAAAAGATGAGAAGTCATTTTTAATATGCAGTTCCCTAATCATGTTTAAAGGTTGTGTATCCAAGATGCTCTTTAGTCATGACACCTTCCCTGCTTCTTCTTTGTTTAAGGGAGGGTGCCTGAGGATTTTCTGAGCTGCTTCCTTGAGCGATATTTTCTTATTTAGCCCACTAAGAGGCCAGTATGTGGGCCAGTGAGCATGGATGAAGTGGAACAAGGTATGGAAACTATTTCCTCTCTCCAGTTCTCCAATTCATTCATTCCAAGGAGGAATGCAAACGAGCAGCTGGCCCCATCATACCTGCAGAATAAAAACCAAGGAGAAAATTAACTTTTTTTGTTGTTGTTGTTTTTTAAACTTTTCTTCAACATGGGTAGACTAGCCAGGAGTTCATACTTCCATATGTGACAGGAGCAGTCTTTCCTATTTTCCTTGATTTATTTTCCTGGATTTGCACTACTGCTAGGTTTCCCTGCCCTGAAGCTTACAGGACTCCTATGTAGGACAGCTTATAGCTTGTAGCTGTCCTGTATGTGACTTCTGCTGAACATATTCTGTTCCCTTAACTCAAAGGCTTTTCTCGTGCATGCTCACCACAGCAGCAGTACTCAGGGGTTGGGGCAGGCAGAGAACCAGATCTCTTTCTCATAGGAAGTACTCACAGTATGCACTATCCCACTTCGGGATTAGGAAGTGGGTTTTTTTATTGTTTACAGGTGGAAGAAACACTGAGTGGAAAACTGACTTATCCAAGGTGGTGCAAGGAGTTTTCCTGGCTAGGAATAAACCCCCTGCCCTTCGTCTCCCGTACTCTAACCTCAGGAATCCTTCTCCGAACAGACTGGGTGCTCCTTGCTGAGGCAGGACCAGTGCACATGCTTCTGACATTTATATTCTGGGATCTATAGGAAGTTCCAAATTATGCTCTTGTAGCTTTTTAATAAATACTGTAAAAAGTGACAAATTATTCAGAACCAGAAAAGAAAAATTGCTCCTTCTTGTTCTCTTAATGTTGTTTTTCTAGATTTTTTTTTTGTGTGTTTCCAAATCACTGACTTGTACTTCCATTTATAATTCACATGCTTATGGGCTTTATTCTCCTGCCATTCCCTGACTGCAGCCACGTGACAGCATAACGATAGTGAGAAAGCCTGTAGGTTTTCTTACCAGACTGCTGCAAACCATTTAATAGATTGGAATAAGTGGCTAACCTTCCACTTTCTTATGTAAGATGATGAACATAGATTATTTATAGAGGCTGCTGTCTCTAAATTTGTTTACTGTCACATGGAATGTGTGTCTGTCTTTCACGTGTCTCTGTCAAAACTCCTTGGAAAAAATCAACCTGCTACCAAATGCTAAGAACTCACTGGTCCTGTTGTGTGTTGTAGTTGACAAGGATGAAAAATGACATACTTATAATAAAACAAATTGGAATGAGTAATTGTGTGTATATATATAATTATCGTGCTCATATGTTTACATCTAACTCATGCCAAAAGAAATCATTAAATACCAAATTACTGTAATGTAAGTTAAGGCTTCATTTCAGCGTTTCCTAATAATCCTTTGTGTTCCCAGGACAGGAGTTATTTAAAATGGGTGGCCACAATATCCTTCCAGAAGGGAGAAGCAGTCATGCAAGGTAAAATTTGCTTTCCTCTGCTGTAACTGACCTTTGCATGAAAGAAGCGTGGAGAAGTAAAAATCCTCCTACCCTGAACCAAGCATAATCAGGCAGGAGTACAAGATCCTTCCAGTCTCCTCTCCTCATCTCCTGTTTCTTAGAGAAGGAGTAATCATCTTCACTACACTCCATACTGGAACCATAGGATCTGTGCAACTGCAGGGTTCTTTTGGACTGCGCTGCGGGGATCAGAGTGTCATGTCACTTGCTAAGATCTCCACAGCTCTTGGGAGCATGTGTTCTTGCTCCAGCCAAGCCCAGGATGCAATGGGAGCAGGAGGCTCCTCATCTGGTGCTACTCATGCTCCATCGGCACTACAGCCCTGTGCATATCACTGTGCCTGGTCCTGTCAAGGAGCCAGTGCTGTTTGAATGACAGAGTTCAAATCATAAGTGATGGGAAGAGGTCTTACCCAGAAAATGTTTCTGAAAATGCCTGCCGATGTCACTGATTTATATACCACACACCCTATCATAGAATCATAGAATCATGGAAACATAGAATCATAGGGTTGGAAGGGACCTCTGGAGATCATCTAGTCCAACCCCCCTGCCAGAGCAGGGCCACCTTAGAGCAGGTTGCACAGGAACGCGTCCAGGTGGGTATTGAATGTCTCCAGAGATGGGGACTCCACCACCTCCCTGGGCAGCCTGTTCCAGTGCTCTGCCACCCTCAAGGTAAAGAAGTTCCTCCTCATGTTTAGGTGGAACTTCCTATACTCAAGTTTGTGCCCGTTACCTCTTGTCCTGTCACTGGGCACCACCGAAAAGAGCCTGGCCCCATCCTCCTGGCACCCACCCTTTAACTATTTATAAGCATTGATCAGGTGCCCCCTCAACCGTCTTTTTTCCAGACTAAAGAGACCCAATTCCCTCAGTCTTTCTTCATAAGAGAGGTGTTCCATTCCCCTAATCATCTTGGTAGCCTATCACCTCTTGGTCCATACCTGCTACCAGGGATGAGTTGTTCCAGCTGCAAGTAGGCAGGGTAGAGACTGGCGGAAGAAAGGGGAATTGCAGCTTCAAGCAGTCCACAGCCAAGCGCAACACTGGCACAGAGGAGACTTTTCCTCCTCCTGACTCCTCTCTGGTATCTCTGACCACAAGACAGAATAGAAGGGAGAACGACGTGAGCAGAGAATGTGACCAAGGAAAGGGCTGCTATGGAGAGTAATGCTTTGTGTTTCTGATTAACTCCATGATGTTACAAGACTCCCAGCCTAACCAGTGTTGCGTGGTTTGTGGTCTGATAGCCTCATTCAGCCACATCCCTTTCTGAGGGGTTCGTAAGTCTGTCTAAGGCATAGGTGGCTGGCTGCTTGGAAGCCTTAAGGCATATCCAAGTAATAACCAACTCTTATTGGGTGTCCAATGTGGTAAAGAATGTGCTGTTGAAAGAGGGAAAAATATAGAAAAAATGGTGTGGAATAAATTGGCTTGGGCTAAGAGAAAGATCTGGGAAGGAAAAAGTAAACAGTTAGAGTAACAAAAAAAAGTAAGCACAGCTGGAAGGAACTAAGGGACTTTCCTGCAAAAATGGCTCTAATCACTTTTCCCTGCAATGACAAAGAAAAATTTGACACCTGGAAGGAACAGGACAAATAGGAAGGGAAACAGTTCTGAGGACTAGGTGCCCAGGTGAAAGGAAGAGGATCCCAGAGGAGCCAAAATGTTCAGCATTTCAAGTTCGCTGCACAGAGTGGTCTGTCACTCAGCAAGTGAGAAGAGTGAGCAGAGTTTTCCTGAGCTCTGAGACAGGCCGGAGAAAGCTCTGTGTTCCCATCCCTTCTGATTTACATTTCCCATTTACTTGACAAGTAGACTGTTAATAGTGTTGATTTTTTCTTTTATAATGTCAGCTGAAAAAATTTCTGTAGGAAGGAAAAAGAGAAGAAAAGACAAGTAGACTGTTAATAGCGTTGATTTTTTTAATGTCAGCTGAAAAGATTTCTGTAGGAAGAAAAAAGAGAAGAAAAAGCAGGACTATGCTTTTCTCAGATGGACGATGGATGTGTCGTGGGAGTTTTCAGTTGTTCTTCGGTATGCAGGTATTTCAGTTCATGTTTGTATAAAAATGAATGAACCATCACAAGATCACGTGGAAAACTGTATGTGGCATGAAGAAATAAGTTATAACTTTGTGTCATCAGCTATAAATGGTCTTTAAGAACTGACAATTCCTATCAGTGAAAAATTGTCCTAGACTTTGTAGTGGAACATGTGAACCCTGAAGGAACTGTTACTGGCAGACTCATTAGCAAATGCTCATTTCTTTAAACTACAGACAGAATATGTTGACAGTGAAACTTAATTTCCAAGAATGTATTTGGTTTAGAATTACTGAACCAAATACTGGGAGACTTTTACAGGGAAGTACATTGTCACATCATCTTTCTTGTTTAAATGGGGCCATTAATCATCATACTACAGATCCAAAGCTTAGCAAGAACAGTTCTGGTATTTTAAATGTGTACAGATTTTGAACTACAGTTATTTCATCATTCTTCTCTCCTAATGTGTCATTAATATTTTCCTCTCTGTCTCCCACTGTCAGGTCTATCATGTAGGTGCATGCAAACTTACAAGGCACTAAGCGTGTGATTAAGTAGCCGTAAGGAGTTATAGTAACTATTTGCAGTATAGGTAAGCCTGCAATAATGTAATTAAAATGGCGTGATTGTCTGTTTCTTTGTCAGTGGCAGAGTATGTCTTTAGAAGGGAAAAACTGTCAAAGAAAACGGTTATAAAGACATTGGCTCCGCATATGGAAAGCCTACGTGTGACTATGAATGTGTGCTGGTTGGACTGATCAGTCTGGCAGCTGTAGGATTACTCAAAGTTACACGTGCATACCTTTTTGAACTGAAACCTGAAATCTTAAGGGGTAGCTTCAAACAAGACCTTCTGCAGCTGTGGAGAATCCAGGCCCAATACGGTGGTGGGAAGGACCGGTGGCACCAAGGAAGCTCTGCAGAACCACCGTATTTTAGGACATGGCAGCTGGAATTAAATATGCACAGCTGCGATCTTCCTTTTAATTGGAATTGTCATCCGCATCCAGAGCCAATATAAAACTAACTCCAGGTGAGATTTTAAAGCAGTTCTTGATTTGAAGTAATGACTACTTATAATACTGCAGTATCATAAGCGTGAGTATTATTAAAGTCCACAGTGCTTGTGAATAGGTTGATTTGCTATTTTTTCTGTAGTTTGCATTGCGTGTCCTTTAATGGGAGAGGTCTGTGTTTTGGGATCACACTGTTGCTTAAGTAGTCTGACATTTATCGGATGATTTTTCAAAGGGACAGAAAAACAGAACAGCAAAGAGATGGGAACGTCAGTGGGAGCTGGAGTCAGGGTCTTTGAAAATGTTCTCTTTAATTGTTTTTTAGGCAATGTGTAAATATTGTCTGAGAAGTTCAGTCTATTGTTTAACAAGTTAATATTTTGTCTTTGCCCATTAGCAAATATTTGACTCATACAATTCAAATCATTAAAAGTGTGCTTCAAGCATGAACACGTGTGGAACTAATTTTTGACTGGTGTCCTTATCATGTGGTAGATTTTCAATGATCAGGAGGCATCGAATGAGTCACTTCCATAACGCAAGGTTAAATAAAGATGACCTTTACTAGGGTTTATTCTGTCTCGAAGGGAAGAGGGTCACAACACGGGTTTTTCTGCATTGCTCTGTAAATGCACCTTAATTTTGCCCTGCAGCACTAGCCTCTAGTTAGGCAACGGGGAATTTTAGTTTTATACTTAATTAGTTTTTAGTCATCCTTTGACGTTGGATGCTGGCCGTACCGCTTTTGTCGTAATTTGTGGTATTTGTCAGTTACATGACAAAGTGAGGTTGATTTGAATTAAAGGCTACCAAAGGCCACCAAACTCACGTCAATTACAAGCAATAAATCCAAAGACAGTATAGTATTAGTGGTTTATCTTCTTGTAACTAGATTTTTTCTCCAATACCGACCATGCTTCTTATCTATTGCACGTGGTTTGTGTTGCCTTTGCTGTTAGTTCAGTTTTTTATCATAGGTATTTGACACAGCTCCACTGACCTCCGTGGGGCTGCCTTTGCTTATAGCAACGGGTGTTCCAACTCTAACAGCAAAGTTTGGTACTTTTGCTTTGCAGTTTAGAGTTTCTTTCTCTCTTCTGCAGATAAATACTCCCTAACACTTCTGAAAAGAGAAAACCAAGGAGGAGATCAGCGAACTGAGCAGAGGTGGGCGTTGGGCAGCAAAAGCGGTACTTCGATAGAGCTATGGCGAGGTATTAGAGATGAGCCAGACGGCCTTCTGTTATCCACCCCAGTCAGCCCTTGCCTCTGGGGGCAAAAAGCGGTGGCATAGCGTTTTGCACTCAATTTGAAGAGCTTAAGGAGGATCAAGGACCAGGATGGCACGGCTGAAGGTGATTACAAAGCGTCTCTGATGAATCTGGTGTTAGTACTGAGCAACTTAATGGATACAGTGACACCGAAGCTGATGAAAGGCAGCTTCAGGAAGAACAATAACAAAGGAAGAGATGCAAAATACTATAGTGGAAATGGGAAAGGAGGATGACAAAGTATAACCAGCCCTGAGGAACAGTGTGACTGTCTGCCCTGTGGCACCATTTAGCAATGAGGATGTCCCGACACAGGACAGGAGTACAGGCAGGTCTCCCCAGCACGGTCTCTGGGAAGCGGATGGAGGGGACACGATTCAATGGAAACCCAAGGGGGGAAGATGAGGCCATTCAGTCAATTTGTGAGGATATTTGTGGACCGGGTTGGAGAGAAGAGCACTATTAAGAGAGAGCAAATGGAGAAGAAAAGTGCAGGGCTGGCTCACTTACAAGCAGAGTGGGTCACTGAAGGTGGTGGAATTACTAGAGATGGACAGATAATGTTTGTTTTGGCTTGCTGAAGTCAGTAGGCCATCCACTTTGATGAAAGTTGCATGACATTTTAATACAAGCGTAAAGCTAACTGAAATTACATGGAATTCAACAGCTGAAAGCAAAATCATTTTTCAGTCCTTCCGGGAGGAATATATCAAAGCCAAATAAATGTGGCAGTTTCCTGATGCAAAGGAAAGAATAGCTCAGTATGATTTCTAAACATCCAAAGAATCATCCGGCCAAAGCAAAAAGCCATTCCAACAATGGGCCCTCAATTGAATGTAAACATGCCAAGTGTCCATGATATTTGTAGAAGACGTTTTAGTTTAAAGTGTATATATATTCCTCTTTTTCCCATATAAATGTAAAAGATGAAGAATGACTTCAAAATAAACACTTTTATCGTTAGAAGAGTTTAGCATTTATTCAATTATGAAAAAAATTTAAATTATATTTACAGTCATGAGGCAGTTACTGAAGAAATTATTTCGCAGCTTCCTAAAACCTTCACAAAACTTCACACTTTCTTCCCTTATCAATTCTATAATCTGTCATTCACTGGAAAATGTCGGGTTTTGGGGGGCAGCTTTTCTAGTAGTCTGTGTAATAGGGAAAATAACCTGAAATACATTAAAACATTTGTGGAGGTTAGTATTACAAGCTGTAAATTGTGTGAAATGTTTCTAGAGGAAAAATTTCTTAAACAGTTCAGTGCTCATGTTTCAGTTCAGCCGAATGGCAAAAGAAACGGCGTTTTGATATCTAACTCTGCATTGTGGTCACAAGCAACACTTGTGTTTGCAATCAAGGAGCTAAATGTCAGCACTCTGCTTTTTATTCAGATATGAACGCAGAGGTCCTGGTGAGGGCTCTTCGGAGATGTGACCTACAAGTCTAGCATGTTACTGATAATACATTTTTAAAGACAGAGAGGTAAAGGACAAATTGAGATTCAGACCTAGCTATAGCAGTTAAAGCAAAGTGGCTGCTGGGAAGAGGGTCATGGCTTCAGGAGTTGCTTCATGGCAAATTTATGCCTCTTGCCTGCAAAGACATATGTAGATAGTTAACAGAGGACTGGTAAAAGTACAATATATCCTAGAGTAAAGAAAAAATCCCAACCTCTTGAACAAGCAAACCCTTCTTTCTTTAATGTTGAGGCTTTTTTCTTTGCTCAGGTGAACACTGAAGAGTATTGCATTTCATTCCTCTTTTCTCTCCTTCTTCCCCTAAAAAGAATTTGAAAATAGAAAGAGACAGGCTATATTTTCATGTGGAAAAAAAACCTCCAGAGAATTTAGAGCAGATTTTTTTTTTTCCCCAAAAAGTGTTTCCATAAAGGCATTTAGTTTTATTGACTTTGGCAGGATAGTTGCTCCTTGAATTATTCAGAGTGTTGGGGTTGTATGTAAATATTTGAAAGGCTGGAGCTATACTTATTATTATATTATATTATTATATTTAATTTCTGTTGGACCAACTGGACATCAGAGCATGAGTCTATAGACCATTGTTTGTTATGAGAAAATTTATACTAAAACAAAGCTCTCCAGTAGACCCTCTCAGCTTTGTTATTACCTTGTTTATCCACCTGCTCTTTCCCCAAATTTCAGTTTTACTTGCCTTTTTTTTTTTTTTCTAGACATATTTTGTCATTAACAGGCTTTCTGGATTGCTCATCTTTTAATTCTGACCTACTCAAGGATTTCATTAATCCAAACATACTTCTATTCCATGACTGAGCGGTATATCCTGCATCTCCCAATTCAGTGGTTATAACTGTTGTAAAATATCAGCAATTTTATCCTCTTGCCCAATCCATGTCAGTCTAGTCCTGCAATGTTACACTTAGGTTTCACATTGTCCACATTTTCTACCTATATTTTCTTGCTTTTCTTTTTCCTTTTTCCCTTTTCATTGCCAGGAGCTGTAAGTATCTCTGTCTCTAGCACATATTTAGCCAGCATCATCACACATGCCACCCTCTTTCGGTAAATACCTGTAAGAAGAAGTAAGACTGATCTAAACAACTAACATATCGTGTGATGCTTTTTACCTGGTTGTGAGCATACTGGAGTTAGATCTGACAGCAATTAAATGTTCTCAGATTATCACATGTATGAGTTGAACCTGATCTCTGCATGCTTTTCTCTGCCTTCAAAAATTGATTGTTACTGACTGTAATGGGCTGGGCAGTTCTCAATGGTTGGAATGCTCAAAAAAAGCACAGTGTCACCAGCTACCTGAATAATAGCCACTGGATATGGAAAGAAAATGTATGATTCTTTAAAACAAAGGATTCAACAACTTGCTTTAATGATTTTTCCACCCCATGCATCAGAACTAATAGACTGTGCAAGCAAATAAGTGATTTTTGCCTTCCTTCTGTGTTGCTGGGACTGACTTGTTGAGAATATCTGCAGAATGATGACTACTTTATCAAAGCACTGATATGACAAACAAGTATTTATGAGATTTTCTAGCCCATTATGATTATGATTAGGTATAGGAACACATCCTAGGGGAGCTCAGCAGGGATTTCCAGAGCCTGAACGTATTCATGTGAGGGATGGCAGTGCCTCTTTCACAGAGAAAGATTTCCAGATTTCTTCCTAGTGCCAGGGCAGGTTCAAGTGGCAGCTGTTGTAGCAGTATTTCTGAAACAGATTAAATGCTTATTCAGCAAAACTAAAAATTCTTACTAGGATGAAATCTCTCAAGGCAACTACAGTGTAATAGTCAATTTTTTGTAGTTCTTTGCATGATATTCTGTGCAAGCAATTTTATGAGATGTATATCATGGAAATATAATAGAAATTAAATATATCATCAACATAACCTACCTAAAATGATATATCTGCATCTGTGCAGGAGAAAGAGATGTGGAAATGCTGAGGCTAAGGAGTGAAGACAGTCTGGTGTCAGGATCATCACGCAGAAAAAGATGCTGAGGAGTTTCTGGGCTGGTGTCAGGGACAGGTATCAGGTGTTGGACACATGGTTATGGTACTGTGAAAGCAGCCAGGCTTTCTGAGGGTGCTGTGGATGCCAGAAGCACCCTGAAGATGTGAAGCTGGGACTGTTGGTTTTGGGAATGGTACCTCAAGCTACCGAAAATGTTAAGAAGTTTGTGTGTTTCCACTGCTTATAGCACAGAAGATCTTTTACTGGGGGGTTTGACATCACAACTCAGTGGAAGAAGCTCTTTCCTGCCAACAAGAGACCACTTCTAAGCACTTGGGAAACTCTTCACGGAAATGCGATGAAGCATAGTGAGAATTACTACCTTGTACCTCTTTTCAGAAAACCTCTAGCATAGGATAGTTATTCCTTAAATCAGCTCCCGTGTTTAATTTTCAAGGCTTTTCCTTTCCCTCTTAGCCACAAACAGTAGCCTATTGACAATTGAAAATGCGTTCGCTGCCACACGATGGCACTGCGATCCTTTAGATAACAACGAGGGACGGTGGCAAACTTTCTCTTTCTGGACACAAACTTTCAGAACACCCGCACAAAAAAACGCTTTCAAGAGACTGTTTCCAACAGCTTTTAGAGTTTAAGGAAAAAGGGCATGATAGCTGTTTTAACTGTTATAATTCACAATTATGGCCAAAATAATTCCTCCTGTGCGTGAATGTGCACAACTGCTGTTTAATTATTGGGCACATAAAACTAGTTCCATTAAACAGATCTGCACAGCGAATTGGGGGTTTTGCGGTGATACGCTTTATATGCATCCCAGATGGCTGCAATATATGGATGGCTTATTATAGTACATTTCTTTTGCGTTTACCTAAATGCAATCTCCTGCTGCCTGGAAGAAAGTTGGATCTCAGAGTGCGCCTAAGTGCTTTGTGGAAACAAGATCCTACACCACTTTCTAGCTTGACGTCTGGCACTTCCTTAGCTTCCCCAACCTCCCTGCCGCAGTGCAAAATTAACTACAAGAGCATTGGGTTTTATTTTTCTTTTGTCAGTGGCCCAGAAGTTTCCATCTAGGTACCAGCTGTGATGAATTCTGTGAAGAAATGAAGAATCCCAGCTCAGAGAATGAATCAAAGATGGTAAGGTAAGAAAATAAGATGAGCCAAGGACCACAGTTCACTCCTCCAAATGCTTCCTTCATAGAGCTGTGGTAAGCTCTATGATTTGGAAAGCTCCTTGAAGGAGTTCTCCGTTCTTTTGTACAGCCAAAGGCATTCAAAGATAGTTTGAAAAGATTAACTTAAAAACCTGCTTTGTTGTTAAGGATTTAAAACACAGTGCCTTCCATCAGTGTATAATCAGCATATAATAAAGGCAATGAAGGAGACACAAATTTGTCTAATTAACTATAATAAGATATGCCAAAATGTCTCATTTTTGTTGTTGCATTGACTTGCAAAAGCTCCTTTAGGTAGGACGTGGTTAAAGCCTGGGCTTGGCACTTAAAAGCAGCTGAGTGCAATTCTGCTCACTGCCCTGCTTCGGTCTGACCTTGGAGTCAAGGAGATGCAGAGAAGAACAGGGAGAGGAGTTTTTCTCTCGGTGTCTCAGTCCTCATCTCTGAAAGCAGAATTACAATTCATCTCTGCTTCCTCATCTGGATATCTCACCTATTTTGAACATAAGCGCTTTAAATGTTTCTGTTTCTCCACATTTGCAAAATTTACCTGACTAAATTGTATCTTCCAGCTACTACTGTGATACTGTTAAAACCACAATTAAATGCACTATCATTGTAAGAATTAAACTTGGGTGTGAGTTGGCATTCTTGTGTTAGATAAGACATTTTCTCATGGATTTGTTGTACCAGTTCAATGTTATACACTGTCCTCATTTAGGTGCTTGCTAATACAGAGATTTTTTTTTTTCCCCTTCAGAATACTTCAACTCACCGTTTTTCTCTAACAACAACACATTTCTCTGGCAGTATAAAGTGTTACAAACAGGCTTTTTATTTAGCGGAATTACTATCAACCGTCAGGACAGGTGTAAGCGAGGTTAACAGGAGCTATGGTGACATGCTCGTGCAGGAGTGCATTCTACTACATGCTCTATAGTTGATAAAACAGTTCAGCTTTGAGGCAATCGCTTTCGTAAAGTTTATCTTTGTTCGTAAAAATAATACACTGCTGATGCATGAGAACCACCATTTTTTCAACTTTACACCTTTTCAGGCAAGCAGAGCACAAAGCTTCCTTTAGTGGCTCGCAAGGACCAGAAGCTGCAGTCCCTGTCCCGTGGTCTGCCTCCATCTCCTCGGCATATGCCCCACAGCTGCCTGGTGCAGTGTTCCCTGATTCTGGATCCACTGAGGGATCCACTTTAGCTGCTGCCATAGACCGATCCTGGCAAAGACGGCAGCCAGCAGTGACTTGTTAATGGCAGAATAATCATACGGTTCCTTCCCAGCTTTCCCCAGTCCACCAGTTTGGGCTGGTCGGAGGCTGTGGGCTGGATGAGTTGTTTCGGCTATGCCTTTCTGGGGACTCCATGCCACAACAGGAGATGGACAGGACACAGGGCAGCCAAGCCTCAGGAGATGCAGCCACCCAGTGCCACCTCCAGAACATGGTGTTTGCTCTGCGACAGCTGCTGGGGAGCAACCAAGGAGGCTCAGGAAGGAGCAGAGATGTGGCGCTGGACACACCGGGTTGGTTGGTTAGTTGGTTGGCTGCAGGCTGATCACCTCCACCTTAAGCAAATTGCCAAGTTGGCAGTGGTTCGTAAATAGAAACTAAAAATCCTCAGGCTTCAAGTAATAAACGATGCCCTCTTTTTTCTTAACAGTCACCTCGTCCCCCTGTTTTGCCCTGTATGAGGAAGAGCATGAATGCATGAGACCTAATTGGAAAGAGCTGCGGCAGTGTCAAGAACACCTACACTTATTAATGAAGCATGAAATAAAACTGTGTATTGTAGCAAAAGAAAATTAATATTGGCCATGAAACTTTCTGTTTTATAAGTTGGGATAAGTGTAGCCGGTGCAGTATATCACTTTATTTTAATAGAGTACTTTGCTTCAATAATCTTAGAGAACTGAGTCTTCAGTACATCCGGGGCCTGTAGCACTACGTACCACTTAAGCCTGACTGATTATAAAAGACCATTTTAACCAACTTTTATGATCAAGCTAAAGTCTGTTTTGTTTGAAATTCTCCATACTGAGATTAAAGCCTCTCAGCAAAATTATTTTAACAGTTTCGGCTAAAGCAATCCAGACATTCATGGAGAAATAAATTGTTTTGCCCAGCAGCCTAGGGAAGGAGGCCAGAGACTGGGGAGGAAGCAAGGATATGATGAAAAGTTTGGATGACTCTAATGTGAAGACTGAGACGGGCTATTACTTGGCAGGAAGAGAAATTGAAGGGAGGAGAAGACTCCTCTGGAAGGAGGATTAGCACTGAGATAAGAAATTTGAGATGTGGAAATACAGATTTTCTGTAAAAGAAAACTGAATGGAGAAGAAAGAGACTGATAAAGAATCTTGAGAGCAAATTAGAGCTACAGAAATAGCAAAAGCATTTGCAGAAATAGCAAATAGCATTTGCACTTGTTAGTGAAGAGCTGGAGAAGAAATAGTGTGAGGATAAGGATAGGAAAGTAGCTGCTCAGAAGCAAGTTTGGAGGAAATGGTCAATGAAGGTCACATATCCCTCTCTGCTGGAAAGGCATCCCTAAGACTAACAGCAAACATCTTTATACTACGTGTAAATGTCATCTGAAACTTGTAACCAATTTTATAATGTGCAGACTTCAGTTGCACAATATTAATTTCCCTCTTTTTCTTTTTTTAAAAACAAGAACATAAATACCACACTCCAAAGGAAAGGTTTCTCAGATTGGGGAAGGAATTATTAATCAGGGACAGAGAAATATATACACGCAGATGAGGTCTAGTGTCTGATTTCCTGCACACTCTGAACCCTTCTTGGACAACAGTTATTCATTTCCATCTTGGCTTTTGTTATCACATCAGAAAATCCCACACATGCAAAGAGACCTTCACAAAAGTCTCATGAGATGTGCGTATGTGGGATAATCAGGATCCTCTTCCTCAGATGAAGACTTGAAGACTGAAAGTTTAAAGACAAAAGTACCCACTGGTTCTGAGATGTTTAGGAACTGGTGTTCAGAGCACAAGTTCTTTTCATAGCACTCTGTCTGGCAGTTTTGACTCCAGAATTTTCCTTATGTTTTGGCTGGGCCATCAAGAAGTTCCCCAATGACCCCAATTTTTATCCAGCTCACTTCATAAAACATAGTCCTGCCCTACCAGAACTGGAAACCTTGCTCTCCGGCAAGCCCACACATCATCATAGCTGACAGAAAAGGGAAAATTTGGATCCAAGCTCCAGGAGTCTGACCAAATGTATGAGGTTGCTCATGGTGTTTCCTCCCCTCATCTTTGTAGCTCTCTCTGTGGTTTCCTCACTCCCTGCAGGTACTCTGACTTTTCTGTTCCTGAAGTATTAGTTGCTACAGATCACTGCAAGACAGCACTAGTTCTGTTTTCTGAGACTTATTCCCCCTTTCTGACATTTCCTTCTGCAGGATTTGTTGGATGCACGGGGCAGAGCACGCTGCATACCAACTGCCTGCGGATGCTTGGGAGCACCTCACCCAACCCGAAGTTCCTTGTTAGGCACTTGAATCATCATCCAGGCATCCCAAACACATCTCTCCTCAGATTGCTCTGTGCTTTTCTCAAAAATCCCCTGTGTATACCCATTATATGCAGAGGATTGAGTCTAAGCAGGTATAAAGAACTGTCATATTCAGAAACTCACTCAGCTTTGAAAATACCTGTTTACTGTGCATGAAAACACCCGCAGAGGAGACCGTTTGATTTAAATAACATGCATTTGTTTTCACTAATGAGTTTTCTTCCCTTATGCTTCTACTAAATATTTACCAAGCAATAAGTTGACCACGGCCCAGATCACCTCCATGCATGTGATATAATGATCCTTACTAGTCTCTGGGCTTTTGCCTTCTCCTCCTTTACTGGCCGACCCAGGCTGTAAGCTGTGATGCCACCCATCAAACATCATCATCTTTCAACACGGCTCTGTGTCACCGGAGCCACACAGATTAAGAGGCGCCTGAACAGCTCTTGTTCCATTTTGTTTCTTGGCAAGCTCTGCTTAAAAAAAACATAGTTTCTATAGCCCTAAACCTACGTTAAACAATGTTATTATGACTGGAGGCTGAAAATTCACACTCAGTGACCTGAGTCAGGTTGTTATTGCTTCTCTCACCTGTGGACGCCTTCCATGCCAGCAGATGAACTTTTTACCAGGAGCTTCTGGTAGTACGATATAAACATGCAGAGACAGTGAGTAAATGTTTCTAAAATTGCAAGAGTGTTTTATTGTGTGTCCAGTC
Source organism: Vanellus vanellus (assembly GCF_965231255.1). Classification (NCBI taxonomy): domain Eukaryota; kingdom Metazoa; phylum Chordata; class Aves; order Charadriiformes; family Charadriidae; genus Vanellus; species Vanellus vanellus. The sequence goes on along the minus strand of NC_138905.1, from coordinate 34,385,038 downwards.
ATAAAATGGCTCCAGCAATTACTGGCTATGTTTGTATCCTTTGGACAGATTTTGCAGGAAATGGATAAATCTTGCTTTAATTTTTTTTGCATTGTTGCTGATTAGGTCCAGGAAAGTCATTCAGTTTAGCCAATTAAATTCCAAGGAATTGCATCTTTTCTCCCTGAACCAGTGTAATTACACCGCTGCAGCACTGGCTGTTGTCGCCCCTGCTAATAAAAACCTGGAAAATGCAGCCACAAAATCCTTGTTGATTACACAATAGGTAGGAATCCAGGAATTTATACACACAGGTTTTTTTGTTTGTTTTGGGGAGTTGTAAAGACAGGCGTATTCACCGGCATAATGGAGAAACACATACTGTCTTCTGCTTTGCTTTTGCAGAAGTTAGTTTTGAAAAAAACCCAAAATCCAAATCTTCAAGCCCTCCACTTGCATAAAGGCAGCAAAACAAAACTGGGCTCATGGTTAACCGTCAGAATGATTTAAGGCAAAAGCCAAAATCTGGAGGAAACACATCTGACCACTTCACTTTTCTGCACCACTTCACTGTTTCTTTTCTTCCACTACTGTCTTTTTCCATCTCCATTTGGGATACATTGGGAAAAGCATAAAAACCAAAATGACTGAAGTGAGTACAAGTGTAGAAAGAAAAGGCAGCTGCAGGAGGACAAATCAGTCAAAGTAAATATACCAGAAGGAAAAGAATTCAAAGATCATTTTAGAAATCATGACATTAATTCAGCTGACGTGATTTATCATTTGGGGCATTTCACCATTGCAGCTGAGAGTCCTTCACTGAATGAATTATAAGTGTTTGGGTACAGTATCTTGTACATTTCTATGGGAAAGGAGATCTTCTGAAAATGGGTCTAGTTAGTTCACAGCTGATATTTTCAGTAGAATAAAAATAGCCAGTGTGGGGGAAGGGATCATGGAGAGTGGCAAGAAGCAGGGATTCGTGGGTGTAAGCCTGAAGGACTGGTGGAGAAGCTGCTCTCTCTGCTGCAGCAACCTCCTTCCAAGGTGAACATATGCCGTTCAGCCCCCAGAAAAGCAAACAGTTTGTGGGAGGTGGTTTTTAAGTCAGATTAAAAGAAGCTTTTGCAAACCTTCCCTGTCAGCAGTATGGTGCACAACCTCCCCCTTGGTCTGTGGCCCAAAAGGCTCCTCGGTGACTCACTACCTAAGAGCTAAGAGAAGCTGCAGGCTCTGGCTGAAGTTTTAGCCGGTTTGTTCAGAGGCAAGTGAGGTCTCCAAATGACCTGTCTTTAAAGTGCAGTGTGAAGGTGCTCAAGTTGACTAGGAATACTTGACTTTCTCACCTTCTTAGCTGAGCCTTGCTTCTACCAGTGCTCTGTGTAACCGGGTTAATATTGCTTTGGGTTCATCTAAATCTCCTGCCATTTCATCTCTGGCACGCTATGGACATAACCTTTGCCAGCTATGATTTCTTATTTATTTTTAGGAGGACTTTTTTTTTTTGGAAAGTAGAGCTTTTGGAGATTCATCAGTGTCTACTGAGAGAAATCTAGTTTCACTGTAACTTCTCTAGGGCTTCAGGGACTTTAATCCTTTAGGTTGCCTGGAAAACGGGAGATTTCAAGCTAAGAAAGACAGAGAGAATAGTTTCACAAAGGTAACTGGGCTGTAGAAGTGACTGTCCAGATCATGGGGCAAAACCGAACAGAATAAGCCCTCATACATGATCTTTTTGAACTATCACTTGTTACCTGAACTCCAGAGAGAGAACAGAAGTTGATACTTGGAAACGGAACTTAGCACTATACTGCTCGTTCACCTCAGTTTAAGGAAATACTATTTCTTAAGACAATTCAGTGTGCTAGATAAAGGCTCCATTTAAGCCTTTTAAGATGACAAAGTCTTTCAGAACAGACCCATACATCTCTGGCAAGTACAGATGTCTCATTGCACAAGGCAAAACTGGTGGTAGAACTTGCATCAATTTTTCTAACTTGCTTTATGCTGTGAAAAACTTGCTCTGCCTGATGATGAATTGGTACGCATCTAGGTCTGAGCTGCTCATCTAGACTTCCTTTATAGAGAGAAATGGGGTCTTCTATGATATTATTATCTCACCCTGAAGCTGACATCTAAAATGGGTCAGATGAATCAACACCTAGAAGTGTCTCCTTCAGATGAAGGGAATTTTGTGTGATAAGCTCAGCTGGAAGCACTTCTATTGCAAAAGTCTCAAGTGAAGTGAAATGAATCTACCTATCCACCTTTCTTTGCTGGACTGTCCTGTAGAAGACTGAGAAACTTTGTCAAGAAGAATTCAATCCCTACCTTACTTCTAATTTCTTTAGTTCTATTGGGCTATGTTTCCTGGGTTGTCTGTTTGAGATCATTGGTTGTCAAAGCAATAAGATCTTAATTCTCCAGAGTCCTCAAATCTCAGATATCTTAAATTATTTTCTGCAAGGAGTATGATAGTTTATCTTGAATGATACCTTGTTGAATTGTTAATGGTGGTCCATATTAACAAAAAATTATTCACTTTATCAGGTCTTCTGTGACAAGAGAACTGAAGAAAAAAGTTGATGCTTTCCTTCATAGGAAGATAAAGCCACAATCCAATCAAGTGCAGGCAGGGAGGGTTGTGTTATGCGACAGTATCTTATGCCCTGGGATGAGGGACATATGTGCTGTAGTAAGTCATGCTGACAATGAAGTAGGGTGGTTACGTCCCCCCAAACTTTCCCTTCCCTCCATCCAATAAAACCGTACTTGCCTTACTCTCATCAAAGTCGATCCGAGCAAGAGCTGATACCAAAATCTGCCCAGAGAAGTTGTGGAAGCTTTACCCCTGAAGGTGTTCAAGGCCAGGCTGGATGGGGCTTTGAGCAACCTGGTCTAGTGGGAGGTGTCCCTGCCTGTGGCAGGGGGGGTGGAACTCGATGGTCTTCAAGGTCCCTTCCAACTTCAACCGTTCTATGATTCTATGATGAAAATATAGTGTGCTATTCATCAGTTGCAATGGGGGAAATACTCCTCCCTTTGGGGAAGGAATAACATCTCTCACCCACTTGTCTTTATACGTAACATAGTCACCTCATACTCATACAAATGAAGTGCCAGTCTACCCATTTCAACTTCCAAGATGTACCACTGTGGCACTGTCCTACCTACCACCCTATCGCATGCAGTGATTATAATCTGATATGAAATGTTATAAGCTTGCACAACAATACTAACCTCCCCCCCCAGATTTTCAATCAGTTCTGTGTCATTTTCCAAGGCACATACTTATTCCCTTTTCTCACATGCAGCATTTGCATGACTCAGAAGTCTAAGCAGGTAGAAAGCCGGCACAAACAATGGATAATTGTAGAGACACTTAACTGTCAGAGAGAAGATCTAAAATGCAAAACTCTGGACATTCAGTTGATACTGTGATGTGGTTTTCTAATATTTTCAAAAACAAGTGTACAGTGTGTAGAATATATAGTAGAAGATGAAACAAAGCTCTGCTTTCCTGAAGAAAATAGAAGTCATGTGGAATGTTAACTAAATTGTTCTTGCTTTCTTTTTTTCTCTTCTGCAAAGGAAAAAGGAGTTTTTTTCTTGCTCTCCTAAAAATAAAAGATTGATGAAAATGATGCATGACATGCACATCAGGAAAATGCACCCTGACATTTTTGCACAGAGTATGCGCTGCATGTTGACAGATTTTTGCTATAAAACTGACAGTTTTGGTGCAAGCTGTTCCTGCCATGACTATAGGGAATAGATAGCAAAAGGGAAAAATATAATTTACACCATGCACACGTGAAATGAACCCGACAGGCTACAAGGTGGCTCAGTTGTTCCACGTAAAGGTACCATAAGGTATCTAAAACTACCTCCCTTGCCCTTTATAGAACAACATCCCTAAGCATTATACTTGTAATGTGGTGAACTGATTACAGGAAAATCACAGGTCCCTATGGATTTTCACACGTATTTTAAAAGTAACAGTGTGGACCAGTGAATTGAAGTCTTTGTGAGATTCCATCTCTTACCCCAAACATTTATAGTGCAAGACCAAATTTCCTTTAAAAATTTACAAGAAACAAGACCGCTTACTTATGAAAAGATTAACAAAGGTGACCATGTTGTGTCTGCATAGTTCTAAAGACTTTTTACAAGAAATACAAATGGTAGCAGTCCTTGTAACAAATTAAACATTTGGCTGCACAGAATGTATATCTATTAATTTTAGATGAGAGTACATCCAAAAAAATCTTTCTTGTTGTATAAAGGTTATCATCAAAGCTATAATATATTCAAATTCAATACAAAATGTCATTTTACTAATAAATTCCTTATGCTTTAAAATTTCAAAGTGGAAAGATCTTTAAAAAGCAATGATTAAATATGCAAATCCAATCCTTGCAACCTTTTTTTTTTTTTTAGAGAAATGTACCTTTCAGAAACCTATCTGCAGAGAAATCTTACTTTTTTCTCATCTTATTTTTCTTCTCCGCCTCTTCTATTTTTAATGATGGATTGCTGTACAGTAGGCTGAACACCACACAGCTTCAGTCTTCCCTATTTAGATTAATCTAGGGAGAACATTAGATTTCTAATCTCGGGCAGTCTCACTTCCATTCTGCCATTGCTTGAGGGCTTACCTCCTGTCACCTCAAGCTAAATCCTTCTCATTTATTCACATGAACCATCAACTTCCATGAGGCTGCCAAAATAAATAAGACCAGCAGGACATGGCCCATATTTATTTCAGTAACATCATCCTTCAGTGTAACAGCTGCACTAGGGCTCTGCTCTTCACACCCACTAGTTTTGAGGAGAACAACTTGATTTTTGTCTTCTTGCAGCGTGAGCTATTTAGTAAAATTGTAAGAAATGGGTAGCTTAGGCGTATCCTCCAAACCCAACTCAATTTTGAGGTATTTTTGCGTTCCTTGGCATTATGGTCTAAGGCTATTCTGCTCAGTATCTCTTGAGGCTCTCTTTTTTTGACTTCTATATGCCTGTTCTAGGTTTGGCTCCTTTTTAGAGCTATCTCAATCGACCATGTTTGGAAAGACACATGATTGATAGAGCTAGTCTGATGAAGTACAGGGGCATCAAGGTGGAAATTTCAAAGCTCACTCTGAAGGTGAATGAATATGATCCTTCATATGAAGAAGAAGAAGAAGAATAAAAAGAAGAAGAAGAATAAGAATTCATATTCAGAGAAGCTGCTGCACACTGGCTAGTGTCAGAGACCCATAAAACAGCTGGAACTCAGCTGCATCCCTTGCTGCTCATCCCATTTGAGTGCAGGAAACCAGTCCTGCAATTATATAGGAGAAAGCTGTGATTAGAGCCATAAAATTATTTAAATGCCCCATAACAGGTTGTGATCCTCAAGACTGTCACCTTTTGGAGTCTTTTTATTAGAAATTAACTTTTTTTTGGACCCTGAACTGTATGTGTACTCTACAAATCCAGAGGTACTCCTGCACCTAGGTGGCCCAGCAGGCTACTGTGGTCATGACATGCAGTTGTGACCAGCAATATTGAAAGAACTCACGTGGCTGGCACTACATCTGTCCATCGTCCACCTTTCACTTTCCACCTTTCAAGACCCTAAGACCAAATAGTAAAGGCGGATACTGCCCAGGGCGTGAAGGAAGGAAGAAATGTATTCTGGGTCAAGCGATAGCAGAGAGTCCCAGCATCCCATCTGGTTGCTTTTTTTTAATCCTAGAGCAGTGGTTCTCTGGTTTCGTTAAACAGCCCATACGGGGTCTGCCTTCTCCTTGCTGAAAGGGACACAGGGCATAATCAGTCTCCCCACGCTCTCTCTCCCTCCCCTTCTTGCTCTACTGGAGCTGTGGTGCTACGACTCCCGGCATTGATGCTCCCTCACAATCAGCAGTGGAGCAGCTGGACCCGGGCTGCGAGGCAGCAGCAGAAGAGGCAGGAGGTGGGGGAAACAGTGCAGCTCTTCCAGAGTGTGCGAGGAGAGGAACACTGAGCAAAATGCATCCCCAACTTTAGCCTTTTCCTTATGCATCTGGTCAATGTGTAGTGCTGCATTGTGTTAAAAGTCAGAAGTAAGGTTAGAAAAGCTGCTGCTTCTCCCTAACCCTGTCTTGACATTCAGTGTCAGGTTGTCTCGCTGCTAGGGGAGACCCTCTGCCAAGGAAGCTGCTGCTAGCTTCGTACAAGCAACAGCGGTGGGAATGCAAATTCTCTCCCAGTCTATCCCTCTCCCACAGGGGATGATACAATTTGGGGGCAGCTGAAACTTTATATCTGCCATCTGCTTCCACAGAGCTGTAAGAAAGAGACTACTGCTGGTCAAAACCACAGATGACAGATCAGTACAAGACAGAAATGTGCTGAGCAATCCAAAAGAAGACAAGTTTCTCTCCTAAAACCAGAATTCAAAAAGGATTCTGGAGAAAGCAAGGCTGTGTAGTAAGTTGTTAAAAATGAGATTCTGAATGATATTGAATTATGGGATAATTCTGAGTTGGAGAGCTAGAAGTTCATTCCCCACTTCTCTGAGCTCAACCGTTACAGTAGTTTCTTCTTGGCTACCTTCTCTAAGAGGACTAGAGATCCTCCATGGTCGCCTACCTCCTCCACAGCACGTCACCCCGAGAGCAGAATTATCATGTCTCATAGGCTAGCATCCAAAAGCATCTTCAATGTGGTACTGATTTGTTGCAAAGCAATCTATCATGAATGCAAGCCAGGAGGAGGTAGGAAGAAGTAGGAGTGGAGGGGAGAAGAAGAAGTGATGCTTATCGTCATGGAAACATTTCCCCACTGCATTGTTGGCCAGCACTTACAGATGTGGCTTAGCAAACAGCGGGGCAGACCTACAGAATCCATCAGTGGTACATGTGAGCCTGTGTGTGGTGGACAGGGTATTTGCAGTTTTGCTCCCATTGCACAGCTACTTCTACATCGCAATCAATAAACTACTTGAGGCCAGTACTCCAAACACTTGCAGTAACCTGGATACTATGCTCCTGATGAAGACAAATGTAGGATATCTGCAGACAGCAAAATCTGCTATGGGGCTCTCCTGCATTCTGATGGTTGATTCTAAGTAATGCATTCTCTGACCTTGAGCTCTGCATTTATTTTTGAAGGAGCTTGAGAATCAGTTTCAAATTATTGGAGGGATAGTTGTAATCTCCATTTTCTTCCAAGTGCATTGCTTTCAATTCCCATCTGTCCTTTCAGACACCTCCTCTATTAAATGGTCACAGAAGATGAATAACAGTGGTGTGAATTCTTCAAAATTGCATTACATGTTATTCTGCTCCTTATTAATGTTCTATGTTGTTTTATTTACGATAACCTTGTGAACAGTAAGATGAGATGGCATCCACCGCATGGTCTCTACATCCAGCTGAAAAGTGACACAAGTGTATTATTGATTATTCCCGGGATGGGAAAAACAATAAAAAGCAGAAACAAAGGTGAGAAAGTATGTTTTCAAAATTAGGTCAGAAATTAAAGGAAGACTGTTACAGCTATGTGTTTGGATGAGCTCTTTCTTAGTTGCCAAGGTTTTAGAGATCTATGTGTGTAATTCATTTAATTGTCAGACGTTCGCACGCTTCTCTTGTAACACATACTGTATGCTAATGTGTCTTTTTCTAAGGGATTTTATTCAGAGTTATTTAATACACACAAAAATGAACACTGTACATTTTGTGTTGCCTCTACTGGCTCCAAATACAGTGTATCACAGAGAGCTTTGAGATCAAGCGAAGAAAGGTTTTCCTTCTACTGTATATTTGCTTCTTAGATTGGACTATTTCAGCATTTTCACTATTAGTATGACATGGTCCATGTTGCTTATTCAAAGTATTTTAACTGTATCGTAAACATTCCCTAAATAAGGAGCATATAGTAGTTGATTAAACAATTTTCAACATTACTGCATCTGTAATAAAATATTTTTAAGTCTATTACATGTGAAACTATGTTCTGTACTGTGTTCCTGGTTGCTTGAGAAGACTTCAAGGTTATGAAATCTGCTTCACCTCATGGTTCCTGGTGGCAATGATAGAAGGATATGTCCAATTTTAAATCAAGATTTGTGAGTCTGCAGGTCTGTTCTATGTGCAGATTCCCCTTTCTTTTCCACAGCCCACCCAGGCATAAAGCCGGCTCCAGTTCTCTCTCCCTCCATTTAGCACAGTATTGCCAACCAAGCTCAATGCTCAAAACCCATGGCTCAGACTCCAGAATTCTTGACACTGCTTACATTGGGATTTTTAAAAATTCATTTCAGGTACTGCCTCATTTCCTTTCTAGCTTCAGAGTGTTTAGGTGCATCTGAGTCATAATGTCAAGCTTTTACCTACGAGCATGAGTGACAAGTGCTTTTCTTTTTTCTTTTTTTTTTTTCTTTAATGAAAGCCGATAGTCTCATGCAATCGCTTGCTGCTTGCCGTGGCCTTCAGAAAAACAGCAAACATCCCAAAAGTCAAAGTAAAATATGAGTGCTGCTGAGATAGCCATCAAAACTTCTCTGCTTTTTAGGCTTTTTTTCTGGGGAAACTGCATAATCATGAAGGGCAAGAAAAGCTGTTAGTAAGTCATGCAGGTCTTTATGGTGGGAATAAGAGGTACGGGAACAGAAGCTTTTTGATGAACAGAAGGCACAGAGTAGAAAATATGTTTCTGTCAGGGCCATCTGTTGTGGATCTCCCCAGGCTCAGCTGTGGATATGGGTGGAGATCTCTGTAAGATGATGGAAGAATTATCTGTCGGTAGGAGTTTTTCACTTGTATATATAGATTGGAAAGTTATGCTACCGATCATTGTTAAGTCCTGGTATTCTCGGATGAGAAGGTCTGCATTTTCTGCTATAGGGTCACTATCTCAACCGGAGATGATTGTGCTTTAAACTCAGATCCTTACAGAGTTACAAAGGAACTGGCTGTCAAAAATCATCTTTGATCAGGTGATTACAAAGCAGTTAAAACAGGTCTGTAACTAAGGTTTTGGATTCAGAATGGCAATTTTTTGTGTGTATGAAATAAGGCTCGGCGGAGTAAGGAGCTGAAGAATTTTAATGTGAAGGAGGCTTGGAGTTAATTTAAGTCAGGAGTGTGTATTATTTAAGAGTTTTCTTGTGTGTTGCAGACACAAAGGGGAAATGGTAGGAAAGGAAACTTGACCCGCCTGGCAAAAATAAGCACCCACAGAAAGTGTTTAAGACCGAGAAGAAACCTGCCTCTAATGGAAAAGGAACTGACAGTTAGGAGAGCTAGGTCTCAAAGGTCAGAAAAAGCAGAGACAAACTAAAAATGTTCAAAAGCCTCGCTGAGCTGCACCTCATGAAGAAAATTAAAGTAAATAGCAGGAGATACTATACCCTCTGAAATAAAAAGAGAACAAGAAGACAAGAAGCGAGGGAACTGCTGACTGACAGATGAAAACGAAAGGTTAATCCAGGTATGGCCAAACAGAAAACCAATCCCGTTCCCAGGACCTGGGAAGGGGATAGTGCCAGGACGCGAATGAGGATGGCGGGGTGATGAAAGTCATCCTTTCCCGAGGCAAAAAGCAAAAGGGAGGGCACATTCGCACAACGTGTCGCAGTCAGGCGTGAAGCACGGCTGCCGCTGCTGTGACCTGGTCAGGTGGGAGCCAGCTCCGGAGCGGGTGCTGCCGAGCCGCATCAGCGCAGCGCCGGCAGCGAGCTCGCGCGTCCCCACCGCTGCCACGGCGTCCTACGACTGTGGAAAAGCAAACATGGCTCTCACGCAGCCCTATCACCCAGCACTCATCGGCAGCTCGAGAGGCCTCATCCAGTTTCGAGCCGCCTTCGGTAAAAACCCGAAGCAAAGGCTGGCTTCATCGCCCACTCAGAAACGTGGGAAACTCGGTTCCAGCCTGGGCAAGCAGCGAGTGACACCTCCCCGCTCCCAAACTGCGAGTGAGGCAGATGGCCTTCAGCAAACAGGAATTTTATCGTAGGGTTTAAACATATTGAGAGGGGAAACCTGAGCAATCTGCCACCAGCAGAGCAAACGCTTCACATAATTTACTGGCAATAATCCTGACCACATCTTCTCCTCCACCAGCGAGTGTTGGGCGAGGTGAGAAGTGCTCGCTGGCTGCCAAGCTGACACGTGAAATGGGGTAGTGAGGGGCCCCGAAAGCCGATGCTTCCCTGCTCTGTAGACAGCTGCATTTATATTATAAACTCCGCAAGTCCTGGTCTGTCAGAGCCCTGCACGTGTATCTGAAAGGCAACCCAGTTGGCTCCCGTGTCCAACCGAGAGGCCAGTGGATGGAGAAGCTGGTCCCTTTGAGCTGCTCCTGCTCATTTTTTTGGTGGATGAGCGTATCTGCTGTCATTGCTCAGCAGTCCTGCCCTCTCGGCTCTCTAAGTCTCTCCTCAGGCTGCAGTTGTACTCTGCTTCTGGCATGGCCTGGCCTTCAGCCCTGCCTTTCCCAGGAACCTTCGCATACAGGCCCCAGCATTCATTTGCTTTGGAAAAGCTGCAAGGACAGCCAGGATCTGTATAGAGTCTTTGTCAGTGCAGGGAGATTTTCTGAACACTCTTTCCTTTCATTAAGAGTCTTTCAAAGGTTTTCAAAAGAAACGCCCCCAATACTATTGAACCTGCATGTTTGTTAAAACTATTAAAGATTTAATGAAAATACCCTGAAAACCAAAAGTAGGACTGAGTGATGTCCCAAACGTTACTTCTCTTTATCTTGACACTTCACCTGCTCCCCAGGAGCTGCTGGCAGAGTGCTGGTCTTCTGCCGGCACCTCTCCTCCTGCCACCTCCAGGGAGAAACGTGCTGCTTCATGGCATGAGTGGAGGAGGGAGGTATAGATAATTGCAGCTCAGTTGGATTTTGTCCTATGTGAACCCCAGAAAAGATTTTTGGGAATAAATAAGGATGACACAGCAAATAAAAAGTGGACTGAATCTATCTAGATTTAATGCAAGTGGTGAGACAGGGTGTGCCTGACAGGAACTAATATTCGAGTAAAAGATGACAGAGGGTTAATTCTGACATTGTAGAATGGAGGAGGTTGCAGGATTACAAAAGCAGGGAGCAATAGTTACTGCCCTTGTGAGGGCAGCTTTGGGCCCAATCTGGTTTGATGTTTTCCTTCGTGACCTTGGTGCAAGAACTAGACATGCGCTTACAAAACCTGCAGCTGACACAAAGCTGGTACATACAGCTAATACAGACCAGAGGAAGACTTGATTATTATGCAGGAAAAATTAGATGACCTTGTGGAACAGCAGAATAGAAACAGCATGAAATTTAATAATCCAAAGTGCAAAATCATGCCCTTGAAGACTAATCACCAGAACTTTTGCTGTAAGAAAGGGGTTCATGAACCGGAGGAAGCAGAGATGAACAAACTGATTGACCATAGGATGGCCATGAGCCCCTCTGTGCTATATGGCTGTGAAAACAGCTAATGATGCTCCAAAATGTACCTAGTGAGAATTTGCAGCAGAGCTGGGAAGGAATTAGTAGCAGTGTAAAAGGTATTGGGCTCAGAAGATCATATGTGTTTCTGCTCACCTGTGTTCAAAAGATACTGTAAACCGTAAGAAATGCAGAGAAAGGCAGGTATGTACAAGTAGGAAATGTCAGACGGGGTAGCAGTGATTACCATTTCTGTGTCGTGTGCCCTTTATTCTCCCTCCCTCCTTCCTCCAAGCTTTCACACAAGATTTGCTGCTCTATGTTTATGTTGTCTTTATTGAGTCATTCCCATCCTCTAAGGGATATTCCAGACACCTGAACAGGTGAAGAAGTGAATTCCCCTTTCCACGGATGTATAACTTCATTATGGGGGAAGTGGAAATGTTTACGTTCCTTTCATTCATTAGAGGTTGGCTCCAGTAGGATATTAAGGCAAACACGTAGAGTCTTCTGGTAGCCCTGGGAAATCAGCCCGTGCCCGTCAGCTGTATCCTCTTCCCCTGCTCAGGGCTGAACCGACCCATGGAGCTGAGCAGGAGTGATGGAGATGCCCGCAGTGTCCACCCTGTGGGGCTGGCTACCGGCAATGACAGCTCGGTACCCAAGTGCTGGTCCATCCGCCTGCTGCTCTCTCTCGCAGCCCTACTGCTGAGGCAGCTCTTTGCTGGACTTTGCTGAGCTACTCCATGTTTTTACATCAGCGCAAGGAAAAAAAGGGGCTTGATCCCAGGATAAGGTTTTCAGTGCATTCGATGCACAAAACTGTGGCATTTTCCTCATCCTCCTTCTGCCTTTCATGTTTTCTGGGGTTAGAAGAAGGGAAGGAAATTCTTCAGTGGATCAGCCAACGGGAGCTTTCAAGCAACCCCCCTCCTATCGGCACCGGAATCTGTGAAAAATATCTTGCAATAAGGACAGGCTGTTCATTTTCCTCTGCGCACAGTTTGGCTCGCCCCGTGTAAGCAGAGGCTATCTTTAGCATGTCGTCGGTCTTTTTTATGAAGAGACATAAAAGCTCCCACAGCAGGAGTCCTCTGGCTCTGAGACTGGGTGAAGGAACGAGGCTCTGACAGACTGCTCTGCTGGCCCCACCGTTCAGAGCCATCTGCTTGCCAAGATTTCTCAGCTATGAAGAGAGAGGCAGACACTGCCCTTCTCAGCGGTGGTGTGTCACCATACGCATTGAGCACTACTCAGAGATTAGGAAGGGTTCAGATAAAATGAACCCCCCCCAAATTAAATAGGCAAACAGAAGGTACTTTGTACTATCTGCTATGTTAAAATAATCCCTCTAGTTGTAAATAAGCAACAAAATGTAGTAGTTCTGCTCTCCCAAAGGCAAATCAGCAAGGCTCTCCCATAATTCGTTCAGACCCCGTTAATGAGCATAAGCAGTTTAAGCAGTCTGTTTTATGGCCATATCTCTGCAGTTGCTTACGCTGAACATAATTTCCTTTCCTGTTGCTAGCTTTGCAACAAGTCCTAAGAGTTATTTACAGGCACCTTAGTTTTATCTAATTTAACAGCTTTGTGTTGTCAGCAGTTTTGCCATCTCATTGTAGTCCCTCTCTTCCCGGTCATTAATAAATAGATGGGGCCAGAGAAAGAGTGGAATTAATCGTAGCAGCGATCGTCTGGTACAGTCCCTGTGGCATCCCACTCTTACCACCTTTTCATCCCAATCATCTGCCGTACATCCCCATCCTTTTCTCTCTCTTTAACCCGTAACAAAGACCTTATCTCCTACCGCAGGGTTACCGAGTTTCCTTAAAAGCCTCACATGAATGATATTATCAAATGTGTCTGTAAATGCGTATCCCATGGTTCTCTTTTAGTCAATATTTTGCTAACGCTTTATAACATTTGAACAGGTTAGGAAAGCACAATTTATCCTCACTGATAAGTATATCAATTTATCTCTGCTGATCCGCGCTGACTTGCAATTTATTCATCCTGATTTTTTCTGTCTCTCCTACATATCACCTGTAGGTGTTTTATAATTATTTTAAATGATTTTCTCAACTATTTTTCCCGTTAATGAATTAAGATTCTCTAGATTTCAGTTCTGAGGGTCAGCCTTAAGAGCTATTTTAAAGATTGCTACAGTGTTGGCCATTTTCCAGTTACCCAGCAGAGTGGCTGTTTTAATGATGAATTACATATCTTTAATGATAAATTATGGTAGGCTGAAATTGTGCTTCATTCTTAGGATTTCCTCAGAATCTCCAATGAATTCCATTTGGTAACATGAATTATTGGAACATATATTTCTGGAGTTGTTACGCCACTGGTATTTTTAATATCTTTTATCCAACAGGGCTTTCACATCATTACATGTAACTTCAGAGTAAGGATTCACCCCCAGCCCTTCTTTTCTGACACGCAAATAAATCATTTACCTTCACCGCAATCTTTTCTCACCCTGTGCTCTCTTCTTTTACACTTAGCAGTCTAGTAAGCCTATGTATAATAGTCAGCTTTCCATATGTGATTTACTCGCATCACTTATTTGTCGTCATGTGTTTTTGACTGGTTTTGTGTACTTTCAGTGCTTCGTCTTACTGTATGAGTTGTATCTTGCCTGACAAATCTTCCATTTCATTTGCATCGCTTTCACTGGGTATCCATTCCTGAAAGACGCTTTGGGGATCAAAATTAATCCTTGAATTTTACCATTTAATTATCCTGTGCCTTCCCTTGTTTCTTTGTTCTGAACTGTGGAGATCTGCTAAAAGCACAGGTTAGAAATAGCTTCCACTCTAAAGTTATGAATCACATTTTTTTAAAAATAATTACATCTCTGGAAGAAAAAGCCCCGTTTTAAATGCTGGAATTTTATTTTTAAAATGCTGATATTTTGCTTAAATTATTTAGCTTGAATATGATTCCATTCACCCATACTTGTAATTCTATCAGCTTCAAGGGAAATACTCATGTAAACAGGGATATCATAATTATTTTCATCATAATTATTGTAATTGGGACCATAATCTCTGAACCAAACCCTGTTGTTACTAACCTAATGAACTCCATTACACATAGCATTTCTTCATGCTTAATCATTTTAATCCACAGGTATGCGGTGTGTTTACAGCACTGGATTTGTTTTTCTGGGACCTAGAATTTGTGTGCTAACGGTCAGTTTCTCCTACACACCCTGAATTCCCCCAAATGGTTTAGGTGGCACAGTTTAGCTCCTACCTTCATCCTCCTCTAAAAAAACCTGATCATCATTGAATGTCTTTTGATATTCCCTTTGAATAAAAGTTACTTATCCACAGTTGCTTCATTTCTTCCCAACTTGGTACTGGTTTCTCAGCCATCAGTAACCCTCCCCTCCTGTATCTCTATACCTTTCTGTTATACCTACCTGTGATTTAGCATACCTGGCTCCTGAATCCTCCTCCCCACCCAAGAAAAAAACACTGATGTTATTTTAGATGTTTGATTTATTTCTCCAGGTTACACTGTTGTTAGAATTCAAAACCAAAAATGCAAGGAATTCCCAGCTTCTAAAATTGTTTTTCCATCGGTGCTTAGGTACTGAAGCTATTGACTGCCATTTGTCCCCGTTAAAAATCTTAACTCCCACAGCCAAGCAGATATGTTAAAGTACAGGATCTCGAGCTTTACATGCGCTTGAACAAGTAGAACTGCAAGTGATGTTCATGAGAAATGTCTAGTGCTCAGACTTTTGAAAAACAGACCACTTAGATTAGGACTAATCAAGGATTTTATGGTGAAATAATTTTCTGCTAGAAATAACTCAAGAGTTGGGTGCTCACAGGCAATAGAGATAAGCCAGGATGAAGCATATGTCGCAATCAGATGGAACAGGTACTTGAACCTGGTCCTCCTAGCTTTACGTGCATTTTTGCTATTAGGGGGACAAGGAGTGGGATCTAAAATGTGTCTTAGAATTGTCCATAGATGTTAATGTTGAAGAAAATATGGGCGCAAATCTTTCTCTTCCTTTTGCTTGTTCAAACAAGGGAATAATGGCATTTATTTATTATCATGTCCTGTAATGATTTAGCTATATTAAATAACAGATTTTTTGGGGGGGCGGGGGCTTAAAAAGAAATGCTATAAAGTCAAACAGATTTTAAAATGCATGGTGTACATTTACACTCTGGAATTGCTCATCAAGTGTATTACCAGACTGTTGGTTCTGCCTCTTTGGTGGGGGTTTCTTTTATGACATCTGTAGGACCAACCCAAGGAAGAGCGGGACAAGGCACAGCGTGCAATTCTTCTTCCTGATGATGCAAGTCAGGTCTCCCTTCAGCTGCAGGCAGATTTGGGGAGACTGGCGCTGGGCACATTTACTCTCTGCAGTGAAGTGGGGTTCAGAAGCCCCCAGATGTTTCCATGCCAGAGTGCAGCACTGTTCAAAGTTGCCTCCTCGGGTCCAGAAGCCACCCACCATGTCCCAGCACCACAGCACCCGAGCTAACAAACCTCTACAGATCTCCCAGGAGGAGAGGCTGATATGGCTTAGGTGTCTGCACCAAAGTGTAGACAGGCCCCTCACTACCCAGGTTGTTCCCCTTCTTGGTGAGCAGAGAAGAACCTAATGTGGTTCAACAAAAGCAAGTGCAAGGTCCTGCACCTGGGGAGGAAGAATGCAAAGCACCAGTATAGGTTAGGGGCAGACCTGCTGGGAAGTAGTTCTGAGAAGGATCTGGGGGTCCTAGCAGACAGTAAATTATCCATGGCCCAGCAATGTGCCCCTGTTGCCAAAAAGGCCAATGGAATCCTGGGCTGCATAGGGAAGAGTGTGGCCAGTAGGTCAAAGGAGGTCATTCTCCCCCTCTGCTCTGCACTGGTGAGGCCACAACTGGAATACTGTGTCCAGTTTTGGGCTCCCCAGTTCAAGAGGGACAGGGAACTACTGGAGCGAGTCCAGCAAAGGGCAACTAAGATGATTAAGGGATTGGAGCATCTGCCTTATGAGGAAAGGCTGAGAGAGCTGGGACTCTTTAGCCTGGAGAAGAGAAGGCTGAGGGGAGACCTTATTAATGCTTACAAGTAGCTAAAGGGTGGGTTGAAGGAGGATGGAGCCAGGCTCTTTTCAATGGTTCCCAGTGACAGGACGAGGGGTAATGGGCACAAGTTAGAACACAGGAAGTTCCATTCAAAAAACTTCTTTACGGTGAGGGTGACAGAGCACTGGCACAGGCTGCCCAGGGGTGTTGTGGAGTCCCCTTCCCTGGAGATTTTCAAGACCCGCCTGGATGCAGTCCTGAGTAATGTGCTCCAGGCAATCCTGCTTTAGCAGGGGAGTTGGACTAGATGATCTCTAGAGGTTCCTTCCAACTCTGAAACCCCGTGATTCCGTGATTCTACATTTTTCTCTCTAAGCAGTAGGAATCCCAGGTCCTTTAAGAACTGGAGTCTGATGATCTGTTAATGCTACTACACAATGCTACACTACTTAAAGGCCTTCTTAATGATCTGATAGACTGATAGAATCATTGAAACTATTACAGTTTGCCAAATAAACATGCCTTTGGGTATGAAAACTGTACAGATCAAGTCTGAAAAGCCTATTATTTGTCAGACAGTGTAAGAGATCCTGTGATACTCTCTCTCCTGACATTGCAGAAGTAATTAGACTATACTAGGAACTATTAAATTTGTACCTTGGAGGTCACAAGCATGTTTTAAACTATTTTTTTTCCACTCTGTACATTGCAAGAGCCAAAATCTGGCTTTGTTCAACCGAAAGCTAAATGGGTGTATGACGGGTATTAATATTCTGTTCCACTGCAGTCCCACTCACGACACACCAGGCAGACTGCATTTCTTTGAAATTATCTGTGCTGGATTTGGGGAATATGGCAGTTTGTGCCCACGAGAAGGAAAGCAGAGCCCAGTACCACAAGTGTCTGCTGTTTTTTCCGAGTGAGCAGGGTCTGGAGATGGGGTCTGGATATGGTCCCTGATCCAAAGCTGCCTGGAATGTCTCCACCAACTCCGACCACCACAGCAAGCTGTAAATGTCATCCTCGAACGTCTGTGTCAAACCTGTAAGAGCAGAATGTTCTCTAAAATGGCATCTGCTTCTAATGAATGTAAAGCCTGGAGAATTCATCGAGCTTCTTGCGGTCATTAACAAATTCTGCTGTCAAGTATGGATTTGTTTTAATTTGATTCTCAGCTAATAGATTTTGTTTCCCCTTTGTTTTCTACAGTAGAAAGTCTTCTACTACAAGAAATCCTCTCTCCGCTTTGGTACTTGCAGATGGAATTACCATATTACATGGGGTGGTGGAAGAAGATAAAAATTGCATCCGCCTTCTTTCAGGGACTCCAACTCCAGCCACTGTCTCCTCCAGTGAGGGCTGTGTAGATTTTTTTCTTTATTACAAGAGTAAAACAAAACAGATTAAGGTCTTTCCAGCTTTGTTACCATAAATATTTGTGATGGACGTGCTGACCCATTTTTTAATAGGAGATAATACTTCAGATGGCAAAATGATCAAAACACAGAGCACACTCGGGTCAAGGCAATTTAACTCTAATCTTGCCTAATTGTTATTGCGGTCTGGACTGACAGAACTGAGATAATTAAATCCTGATCATGAACTATCCTCTTCTTGCTTCATATAGTTCCACGTGCCAAACACAACGCCAGCACTCCTAGCTGACATTTTCTGTGTAAAGACATTTTTAGGCATCATAATGTGTGAAGGCTGCCAGCAGGGCAGTCTATCACTTCTACCTTACATCAAAGGGATGTGCACCCTCTTGGAGGAAGAAAATAAAGCTAGTACAAAAAACAAGACTAGCAAGCACGGTTAATGTGGGCACCTTGCAACTTCGAAGATTTAAGGTTCGAATTTGGGAAAAAGAGAGCATAGCCTGCACTTCCAGCCTTTCTTCCTTGCCCTCGAATCAAACAAGAATCTTTGGGAAAACTTCTGAAAAATACCTTCATCTCTGCCTCTCATTAATGTAATTGCCTCCATTTCTCTTTCTGCGCTCAGAAGAACGCGGCCGTGACAACCACCTTGTAATTTCCCCCACTCCTGCTGCTGCTTCTCCGCTGCTCTCTGCACCAGTCCGCTTGCCAAAGCTGCAACCTCAGGCGCAAGACGTGAAGTATCCTCAAGTGAAAGATGGTGTAAAAAACCAGGAAGACGTGAAACTTCAAGAGACCCAAAGTGTGTTCCTTAAATAGCTATAGCCTTTGTTTCACAGCCCTGTTTTCTGACGGTAAGTCATTTCTGCAATTACAAGTGGGGCAATATCAAATCTGTATGAAACATTCATAACGGTAACTAAAATGGGTGATGTCTCCTCAGCTGACGCGCGCTTGAGAGGAACGCCTTTGATGCCAAGGCATTTTAACTGGGTGTGTAGCTTAGTCATCCTGACAGTCTCTGCTGGGTCTTAGCCAAGCGCTGCATTTAAATCCCAAGTTCTTCGAGGCTTTCCTGGTCAGAAAGGCAGAGCGCGTCTCTGAGACGGGAAACCTGCAGCATGCAGGACGCTAATGCGGATACCAGCTCTCACCTAGGGGAGGCTGCAAGACTCTCAAATTGCAAAGGGACGACGAGCAAAGGAGTGGGTGTGCACGCACGGAAGTGTGTGAGAAAAGGGGAAAGAGAGAGAGAGCACCTGTGCGAGGGAAAGCCGCTAAAGGGCAGAGAGCATTGGGGGAGTCGGAAAGGGAAGGCTATGCAAGGGGGCAGCTGCGAGGAGACTAACGAAGCAGCTAAAGTATATCGCCTGCTTTATAGAAACAAAGAGACGTGTGTACGTGTTGGAGGGAGGGGGTGCCACAGGAGAAGTTCCCAGCTCTGGCCAGGAAGCTGGCAAGAAAAAACTATGTAATAAACACCTGAGGTTTATTCAAGAACAGCAGCTGGGCTTTGTTCCTCGCTGTTGAAGCCATCGTTTAGGAAATGAGTGAAAATGAGTTTGGTGGTCTCACCTTAGTCCCACACGGCATTTTACACATCACACAACTACTTATGGTCTTTACACATGACTGTTTTCGTAGAAGGAAAATCTGGATCATAATGATGTAATGGTGCAGACAGAAGTCCACATTGAAGGGTATTAACAGAAACTGCCGCAGCATAATTTGCCTGCATTTTCCTTGACTGTAACTAATAAAAGCCCTCATACCCAGCAGTATCAAATTTACTTAAATTAAAAAGCTGCTTCTCTATGACAACAGACTACTCTCCTTGTTCCACTTCAAAAAGTATTAATTATGGAACATCATGTTTTGCAAATATTTTTTTCTGTATGTGCTGCATTAAAGCACTATAATGTTGAGTAAACAACTATGTGTGTTTTGCAATATAAGGAAGACTGTTTTCTATACTCTCAGAAAAGAAGTTGCATCAGTGTTTTATAAGTAGGTCAGTGACAATTCCTTATGTATTTCTTAAATTCACATGGACTCTCCAGGTTCCAGCATAGGAATACACGGGTAAAACTACTGTAAATAAAATATTCATGTTTTTCTTTAAAAATAAATAGACCCGGATAAGCTGCACTAAGAGAGGTAATGCTTTCCCAGTGCAGGATTGTCATCTGCATGCTCTAAGAGCTTTACTCTGTTCAGTTTATTAGCATATAATTAATATGAGTGTAATTAATATCAGATTCCCTTTGTAATGAAATCATTTATGAATTTGGGGCTCGTAACACAGCCCTTAACTCTTCAGTTGGCATGAAAATTGTTGTGAATATTAGTCATTATTAAGCAGACCTACTTATTTTTTTAGGATCCAGCAGGGGTTTTGGTGAGGGGGTGGGTGTCAATATCACGGTATTTATTTAATCCAAAAATCTCGTTGAAATTGAAACACTGATGACCAGAAGACTGTTTATAAGCCAGTTGCATTACACAGCATGAAAGTTGTGTTACACAGCGTGGTCCTGCTAGCGTGACTAAAGCTTGGTGGGCTCACCTGCCTGTCAGGGCCATTCCCCCTCCCTGGGGGCCATTCCCCCTCCCAAGAGATCTGGTGGCTGAGTCTAAGGTCAGCTCCTCAGGAAGCCTTTTCACTTGGACAAACTGTACAAGCAGTACTGTTGATGTATCCATTGCTGTGGAATTACAGGATGTCATTTCATCCTAGAGGTTTTGTAAAGAGGACTATTTCACCGTAGAATCATAGAATCATAGAATGGTTTAGGTTGGAAGGGACCTTGAAGATCGTCTAGTTCCAACCCCCCTGCCATAGGCAGGGACACCTCCCACTAGACCAGGTTGCTCAAAGCCCCATCCAGCCTGGCCTTGAACACCTCCAGGGATGGAGCTTCCACAACTTCTCTGGGCAACCTGTGCCAGTGCCTCACTGCCCTCAAAGTGAAAAATTCCTTCCTAGTATCTAATCTAAATCTACCCTCTTGCAGTTTATAGCCATTCCCCCACGTCCTATCACTACATGCCCTTGTACAAAGTACCTCCCCAGCTTTCCTATAGGCCCCTTTAGGTACTGGAAGGCTGCTATAAGGTCTCCCTAGAGCCTTCTCTTCTCCAAATGGAACAGCCCCAATTCTCTCAGCCTGTCCTCATAGGAGAGGTGCTCCAGCCCTCTGGTCATGTAGTAGATGTGGTAATGCATATGACCGGGTGGTGTTCTGAAGAAAGTCATGGGAGAAGTCCCATAGTCAGCGCAAAAGATGAGCCTTGTCTCCTACAGATGTTTCCTTCAGTAAGAAGGCCAACAGTCTCCTGGGGTGCATTAAAAAGAGCAGGGACAGCAGGTCGAGAGAGGTTATCCGCCCCCTCTACTCTGCCCTGGTGAGGCCGCATCTGGAGTACTGTGTCCAGTTCTGGGCTCTCCAGCTCAAGGACAGGGAACTACTGGAGAGCGTCCAGCGGAGGGCTACAAAAATGATCAAGGGAATGAAGCACCTGTCTTACGAGGAAAGGCTGAGAGACCTGGGTCTGTTTAGCCTGGAGAAGAGAAGACTGATAGGGGATCTCATTAATGCTTATAGATATCTAAAGGGTGGATGACAAGAGGACGGGGCCAGACTTTTTTCAGTGGTGCCCAGCAACAGGACAAGGGGCAACAGGCACAAGCTGGAACACAGAAAATTTTGTCTCAACATATGAAAAAGCTTCTTTACTTTGAAAGTAAGAGAGCACTGGAACAGGCTGCCCAGAGAGGTTGTGGAGTCTCCTTCTCCGGAGATATTCAAAACCCGCCTGTATGTGTTCCTGTTCAGCCTGCTCTGGGTGAACCTGCTTTGGCAGAGGGGTCGGACTAGATGATTTCTGAAATCCTACCTCTAATGTTTGTAGAGATCAGAACTATCTAAATAGGGATCAAAACTATCTTAGCTCGGGGGGTGGCGGGTAGGGGGGGAGAGCCATCTAAGACATCTAGACTCTGGAGAGCCTTGAAACTTGCTGAGAGACTTAAAGGTTAATATCTGGAATGGACTGCTTTAGACAGAGCCCTTGCTTAATATAGAAAGCACTGGAATATTGCACTTTCACCAATGCATGGTTCTTATACGCTATACTACTTTCTTAGTCTGCCACCCTTTGCCATGTGTGGAGTAGATTATGGTGAGCCTCAGTGTGACATGTACGTAGACCTCTTGGCTAAAAAGCACGGTTTCCATCAAAGGGAAGAGCATTCCAGCCAACTGAAGGCACGAAAACTTCTTTTAGGTATTTCCATAATATCCAGATTTGAGTAAGGACATGTCCAGAAAGACTGCAAAACTGTGTTTCTAGAGTGATCAGGAAGTGATTCCATGGGTAGAAATACATATTAGGTTTAGCCAACTAAGATCAATATCGTATTCCTTGTATTGGTAGAAATTCTCATTTTGCTGTTCACTTAGTTCTTGGTTAGCTGAGATATGTCACTATTGACATCTCACATAGCAGAAACACAGCTCTGTGTAATGTGTGGAATGTCTGCCCTGGGCTCCACATGGATAAGAGGGAATAGATAAAGCAGGTTGGATGGTGTCTTGAGTGATTTTTCATGTATGTGACACGAAGATGAGTGGCCACTCCCTGGAGATCTATTGAGAGAGAAATGGATTATCAAAGGGGCGGACTCCATCTGAGCTACATGCTTACTCCACTCTGGCAGCCCCAGCTAATGGAAATTGTCAGTGGCTGCTGGCAGATGCGAAGAATTCGAGGCAGATGTTTGCCTCTCTTGGCTTGTTCACTTGTGTGCCTGATGCAACCGGCGGTGGGGCTTATTATGCACCATTATTGCTCTAGATTTTGAACCTATTTCTTCTCAAATTAATTGCTTCTGGTTCAGTTATCTGTAACCAATGTGATTGAAATAGCATGAAAACAGTCATCAATGTGTGGCTGTTGTCCATTAACTCCCCCAAGGAAACATATCATCCGTTAGACTGCTCGGGCAGCCAGTGGATTTCATGAGTTCGGAAGCACATCACCGACAGGCTGAGGACATAGCTTTGGTGCAGAAGAGATGCTCGGCTGATTAGGACGGGGGTGGGATGTCACTATCTCCTCTGCCTATGCAAGATATAACACCTGGGACACCGTGTGACCAGTTACATAGCTGGTACCAGCAGCAGGACTCCTTTTTTGGTTTTCAGACAAGTTGTAATGGGAAGTGGCTGTAGAAGCACCTGTTACAGGTCTGTACTTGCTCCACCACCTGCAGGAGAAGCCTGTAGCTCTTCCAAGGGTGACACAGGTGGTGGGGCACACTGGAGCCACGTTCGAATGCCCACGTTGTGGATTTAGGTTGAGGGGTGGATTGCATTTTCCTGCTTTCTTCTTTAGACACTCCTCTCTCCTTTTCTTACAGGAAAGAAGGTGTTTACTTTGTACATTGCTTAGGATCCCAGTTGGGTAATCTGGGCTGGAAAGAACATTTACCATTGACTCCCACTGTTGTCTTTGAAAAAAAAAAGAGAGAGAAAGGGAAAAAAACCCCTCTTCCTTTTAGCCTTTGGAATTATTATTAGGAAAGACTTGTAAAGGTTACTTGTAAAGATTTTATTATTTCTGAAGATCATAGAGGATGAATTTGGGGGAGGTCAATATACAATACTGGAATCACCAGCTGACATCAGGGTCTTACTGATGTGCATGTGAAACTATATAAAAAAAATATTAAAACCCCCAGTCCTTTTTTCTGCAGAATTTGACAAACTGGCAACAAGACATTTCTGCCTTGTTTCATTGGGAGTCTATGAAAGGGAAGGGAGGAATACGGCTATTCTTAGTCCCCTTTATAGGCACAGAAAGTAAGGCACAGAAATGTCACTTGCTGGGGGGGAGGAGGGTTTTTTCAGGAACCGAGGACAGGACCGCTGCGTTACTGCAAAATCGTCCTTCTCGACAGGACAAGCGGGAACCTGCGGCTGACAGACCCCCCGCACGCTCCAATCTCAGTCAACTACTGGAAACGAGCTGGTTTCTCCCCCCCCCCGAATTATTTTTATTCGTGCCCAAAGCTCAGGCTGAGGCTTCGCGAGGCTGGACGGCATTACCTCGGGATGGGGATTCACACGTGGACTTCAACGCGGGCAGAGGACGGCAAAGCGCAGGAGCCGCCCCGCGGGCAGGCGGGGGAGCGCCCCGGGGGCTCCCCCCAAGCGCCGCCCGGGCGCTGCCTCCCGCGGGGCAGCCCGACCCTCCCCACCGCCCCCGGCCGCCCCTCCCCGCCGCCGCCGCCCCCGGCGCGGCCAAACTCCCCGCCAGCTCCCCTCGAACTTCCCAGCCCGGAGCCCCCCCGACGGCGGGTCCCTCTCCCCTCCGCGTCCAGCGATCCCCTCTGGGGCGGCGGGGCGGTGCCTCCTCCCGGCCCGGCCCGGCCCGGCGGAGGCGGTGGGCGGCTCTTGCGGCCGCGGCATAAACCGGCGGCCCCTCCCGCCGGCCCCGCTGGACGGCGGGGAGGAGACCGGCGCTCCCGCGGGAGCCGGGCGGAGGTTTGCGGCGGCGGCTCCTCTTCTCTCCATCCGAGGGGCTGCGCCTGGTGGCAGCGGCGGGGCGGGGAGCTGCGGGGCACGGGCGCACCGCCTCCGCCTCCCGGTTGCCGCGGCCTCGCTCGCACGGCGGCGGCGGCAGCAGCGGCAGGCTCCGGCGGGCTCCCCCCATTGTCTGCCCGCGGGCGGAGGGCTGCGCTGCCCGTCCCCTCCCCTCCTCGCCTTTGTGTGCTCCGGCCGGCGGCGGGGCGGCGCGGCGCCCGGCGTGATGCGCGCTGCGGGGCGGCGGGGGGTCCGCTCCTCCCGGTGAGAGGCGGGGAGGGACCCAGCCTCTGCCCCGGAGGTTTTTCCACCCGCAGCAGCCGGAGGAGGGGGACTATGGACTGAGCGCATCGGTGTACCATGGAGTCGGGCACCGGCTTGAGGACGCTCTGCCTTCTCCTCTGCCTGGGGCCAGGTAGGCGGATGCCGAACCCGCCGGGAGGGCACCCGGGAGCGGGGCGGCGGCGATGCCCCGGTCCCCAGAGCGGCCGCAGGTGCGGGGCGCGGCGGTGGGTTCGCGGGGCGGTGGTGATGGTGGTGGTGTGTGGGGGATGCTCGGAAAGTTGCGGTGTGGGCGAGTGGGGTAACGGCACTTTGTGGGTCAGTTGCAGGCTTTGGCGTGGACCCCTCGCTGCAGATCGACGTGCTGTCCGAGCTACAGCTGGGAGGCTCCACGGAGGGCGTGCGGCAGGTACCGGGGCTGCACAACGGGAGCAAAGCCTTCCTCTTCCCAGGTACGGCCCGGCCCGGCCCCGCTGCCCCCAGCCCGCCCGGTCCCGCGGCGAGGGACCCGGCTTCGGCCGCCGCGTACCGGGGGCTCGCCCGCCCCCCGCGGCGAGGGGTTCGCCCGCTCCTGAAGCACCCGGGGTCCTCTCCCTTCCCGGCCGCTGTTCTTCCACTCTTCTTCTCCTTCCCCCCCAGCCCCCGCTTTTTTTTTTTCCTCTCTCACCCCCCTTTTTTTTCCCCCCCCTTTGATTGGTAGACGCTTAATTAAAGTACAGCAGGAACGGGGATGGCAGATGGCTTATTTTGTGAGTCGTGGGGTGCAATGATGAATAATAGCACCACCCACTCTTCTGCTTTACTTGGGAAACGCTAAACATACCCCAGTTCCAGCTAAGGAAATGCTCACTGAAAGTTTCATGTGAATCGAGCAAAATGCTGAAATGGAGTGCCCCAGAGGAGTGAGGCAGATGGCTGAAAATAAGAATACCCTTTTTTATCAGGGGAAAGTAGCCCTTGTGACCTTCTACATCGTAGCCCTTGTGAGAAACAAAGAATGAGTTTCGGTCTCTTAGTGCTTGTGATTGGTTTGGGTTTTTTTTTGTTGTTCATCTTGGAAATAGAAAATAAGATAGTAATCTTATGCCATCTTTCAAAAGTACATTTAGGGGGTTTATTAAAAAATAATTAAACTTCCTTATATTTAAATTCTTAAAGCACTGTAAAATAACTCAGTGGCCAGGTGAATTTATTGGCATAGGTTACATTGCCTACACTTGCTCATTTTCAGTGCATTTTTGAATTACACTTTAATAATGTACTGATACCTTAAATGAAGGTGGAGTCAGGAATGTTTTGAGGAAAACCCTCTATCTTAATTTTAAAAAAAAAAGTCTTTGAGAAGCAATTTAAATTTTTATTTCATAATTTCTTTTTTTTTTGTCATTTATTTGAAAGATGATGATGGGGATGCTCCTAAGAAACATGACTAAACAAGAGCAAGGAATATGGCTTAACATCTGGTAGAGCAAGAGCAAATCTCTGCATCAGCCTGTATTTTTAAAGTAGGGGGGTTTGATTGCTGCCTTCTTGTATCATGCCAGGAGTTTCAGCTCAGATCTGAAAGCATTTCTAGTGCAACAGGCAAGAGGCTGTGTTTCGCATGCAGAAGAGTTGTAATTCAAGGGAGATAAGATCTGGAAAGGGAACTTCTTTTCCGTGTTTGTATTAATGAGGTAATTTATCAGAAGCTAATAGTTGCCAAAGGGTTGTTTTTTAAGGTGATGTCTCTAGCAGTGTTCTTCCCCGGTACAGCCAGCGTGTGTCACTATGGACATTAATGTGGAGGCGCATGGGCATATGCGTTCAGAAGCACTGACACATGCTGGTTTTAAACATCAGTGGTGGGCTTGTGGCAGCAGAGCAGGGTCCTCTGTGAAGGGGGTGACTGCTCAGAATGGGAACACGTTTGTGTGGCTGTGGGGTTCGTGTCCTAAAATAGCTGTGATTTTTAAGGTAAACTCTGAGTCAAGGCCTTGTTGTGCTATAAAGGGCTAGGGTGAGGGGGAAGTTAAAACTCCCTTTGACTTGATTCGTAACAGGATTAGAGGTTTGTAAGAATAAGACTTTTTATTGTACATTTTCCCAGTGTTGGGGGAAAAAAAAAAAATTGTGTTTACTAAAGAATTTTTTTTCAAGTCATTCTGTCTTTGTAATTATCAGTGTACGCAGTTCCCAAATGGGTTAGCACTTCAGTCCTAACAAAAGGAGACAAGCGTTCTAAATTTTCACACCAACCTTTTTTTATTTTGTTGGAGAGATCAGGGGTATAACCAAGGATGAAAACACT